>NC_069072.1:109314029-109915062 GCF_025698485.1 Gossypium arboreum | reverse complement strand
GCAAGGCTGAATTTCAAGGTGTCCATAACCATCCAAAGCACAAATTTTAACTAACATGCAAGAAGCATAAACCATGCTCATGAATGCTTCATGGCGAATACATCACAATCATGCCCTTTCAACTTCGGTCATGGTTAAACAAAAAGAAAACTCAATGTCTTACTCAAGATTGCTACAAAGAAATTTCAAGAGTAGACAATCCATCATTGCATGCATCATTAGCAAGCTTCACATTTAGCATGAAATGGCTTTAACACAATAACAACTTTGGCCAAATACCATTTCCATGGCATAACAAGGATTTGAACCATGGCTAACATGAACATCAAGTTAGCAACTAAAACATGCATGAAACTCATAACACAACCTCATACATACCTTAATCTTGATGCAAGTTTAGCCAAATCTCCTTCTAGATCTCTTCTAAACAAAGAAAATGAAGCAAAATCTCTTCTTCCTCTTAGAATTTTCGGCCAAAGAAGGAGGAAAAGATGAACAATTTTTTTTGTTTTTCTTTCTTAGTTACACGGCAATGGGGGAAAGAATGCTACACACATTTTTTTTTGTTTCTCTTCCCACATCTAATTATTTTATCACTTAATACATCATGCATTAACAAAACATGTCATAACATGTTTTCTTTGCCCATAATTCCTTGCTATGGCGGCCACCACCTATAAAAGGGGGAATTTGACATGCAAGTCCATTGTTTTGCATGCATGCTTTAATTAGTCATCACACATTTCCCTATCGTACTTTCAAAGTTCACTACTAAGTCCCTTCTAGTGAAATTCACCTTTATAACACTAAATCAATCATAAAAAAATGTCACACATGAGCACACACATATTATAGGCATCAAAATAAATTTTAAATTATTTTTATGCCTCGGTTTTGTGGTCCCGAAACCATATTCCGACTAGGGTCAATTTTGGGCTGTCACATCAGAGCTATGGTTTAGTCTGTTCTAGGACTACCATAGCGTTTGTGAGTCTAGCTATATATACCATATATCTGAAAATACGATAGTATGATGAATCCTGACATTGAAATGTGCTTTTATATAGCAAATGGATCCCAATAGAGATGTAGCTGACGATAATGAAAGCAATGCGCCTGCTCCCGCGCAAGGGACAGTGCAAGCTGATTCTCGACCGGCTACGAGTAGTCATGATAATGAGGTTAAACAAGCCTTCTATCATATGATGAATGATTGATTCACTCCATATTTTTGAACCAACCCGACTGTACAACAACCTTCACCCCCGGTTAATTCTCCTCAAATTCCTGTTATGCCACCAGTGAATCTGGTACAGATAAGTAGACCACCAGTTAATAAGATTAGAAAGTATGGGATTGAAAAGTTTCAAGCTACAACGAATGATAATGTTGAAAGAGCCGAATTCTGGTTAAAGAATACAATATGAGTGTTTGATGAATTGTCTCTGAATCTTGAGGAATGTGTAAAATGTATCATTTCACTTCTGAAAGGTACGGCGTACCATTGGTGGAAAACTTTAATATCTGTTGTTCTGAATGAATGGGTTACTTGGGATTTCTTCCAAGATGAATTTCTGAAGAAATACATTAGTCAGAGATTCATCGATCAGAAACGTAAAGAGTTTCTCGAGCTTAAACAAGGTCATATGTCTATTACTGAATACAAATGTGAATTTGTGAGATTGAGCCAGTATGCTCGAGAATGTGTATCAAATGAAGCAATAATGTGCAAAAGGTTTGGAGATGGTCTAAACAAGGATATTCGTCTGTTAGTTGGGATTTTGGAAATTAAAGTAGTAGTGCTCATTGAGCGAGCTTGTAAAGCTGAAGAATTAAGTACAGAGAAAAGAAAAGCTGATTCTGAAACTAGAGATGTTAGAAAGAGATCTTCGAGTAGATCATTTCATTCCGTGACAATGAAATTCTGAGATGATCATAGCTGTTCAAAGGCTGATGTAAGACATTCGAATCGAGATCGAGTTAGATCACATTCGAATTTTAGAGCTCCTGCTACTTCTGTTGCAAGTGTTGGGAATGTCCGATCTGAGAAACCTGAATGTAAACACTATGGTAAAAGACATCCGAGAAATTATAGATTAAATGACCGAGCCTATTTCCGATGTGGATCTCTAGACCATTTTATAAGAGATTGTTTTGAACCTGCTGAACAAGAGAATGTACAGAATCTGAGACCGAGCAACACCTCAGCTAGAGGTAGACCTTCCAGAAATACGGGAAATGCAAGTGGTGGTCAAAGAGCTACTAGGGATACTGTTGTTAGATCTGAGGCCAGAGCACCTACCAGAGCCTATGCTATCTGAGCTCGTGAGGAAGCCTCGTCTCCAGACGTGATTGCTGGTACTTTTACTCTTTATGATACTTCTGTGATTGCATTGATAGACCCTGGATCAATGTATTCTTATAACTGTATAAATTTAGTACATAGTAAGACTTTGCCTGTAGAGTCTACTGATTTCGTAATTAGAGTATCGAACCCCTTAGACAAAAGTGTCTTGGTTGATAAAGTCTGGAAGAATTGTCCATTATTGATTCGAGATATCTGTTTTCCTCCTAATCTAATGCTTTTTCCTTTCGATGAATTTGATATAATTCTAGGAATGGACTGGTTAACTTTGCACGATGCTATTATGAATTGCAAATGAAAAGTCATTGATTTAAGGTGTAAGAATGATGAGATAATTTGAATTGAGTCTAGTGATTTGAACGGACTACCAGCTGTGATATTTGCAATGAAAGCACAAAAATATGTGAAGAAAGGTTGTGAAGTTACTTAGCTTATGTGTTAGACTCGAAAGTGAATGACAAGAAAGTTGAATCTGTACCTGTTGTCTGTGAGTTCCCTGATGTGTTTCATGAAGAACTTCCGGGATTACCTCTAGCTAGAGAAGTAGAATTTGGCATTGAATTGGTACCTGGTACTACTCCAATTTTGATAGCTCCATACAGAATGGCTCCGACCGAACTAAAAGAACTAAAGTCTCAGTTACAAGAATTGACCGATTGAGGATTTGCTAGACCGAGCTTTTTACCATGGGGTGCTCCTATTCTGTTTGTGAAAAGAAAGATGGCATAATGAGAATGTGTATTGATCACCGTCAGCTTAACAAAGTGACTATAAAGAACGAATATCCTCTGCCCAGAATTGATGGCTTATTTGATTAGCTGAAAGGTGCTATTGTGTTTTCAAAGATAAATTTGAGATCGGGTTGCTATCAGTTGCGAGTAAAGGACTCTGACGTTCTGAAAAATGCTCTTAAAATGAGGTACGAGCATTATGAATTTGTAATTATGCCTTTTGGATTAACGAACGCACCTGCTGTCTTTATGGATTTAGTGAATAGAATTTTCAGACCGTATCTAGATCAAATTGTTGTGGTATTCACTGATGACATATTGATTTATTTACGTGATGAAATTGAGCATGCTGAGCATTTGAGAGTTGCGCTTCAGATTTTGCATGATAAGCATCTGTTTGCAAAGTTCAGTAAATGTGAGTTTTGGTTACGAGAAGTTGGTTTCATTGGTCATATTGTATCAGCCTCTAGTATCCGAGTTGATCCGAGCAAAATTTCAGCTATTATGGATTGGAAACCTCCGAGGAATGTATCTGAAGTCTGTAGTTTTTTGGGACTTGCTGGTTACTATAGAAGATTCGTAAAAGTTTTCTCGATGATTGCGACTCCGTTGACAAAATTGCTCCAGAAAGATGTGAAGTTTGAGTGGTTTGAAAAGTGTCAGAACAACTTTGATCAGTTGAAAGCTTTATTGACTGAAGCTCTGGTTTTAGTACAACCTGAATCGGTTAAAGAATTTGTGATTTATAGTGATGCTTCGTTGATTGGTCTGGGATGTGTTTTAATGCAAGAAGGATAAGTTATAGCTTATGCCTCGAGACAACTAAAGCCGCATGAAAAGAACTATCTGACTCACAACCTCGAGTTAGCTATTATTATGTTTGCCTTGAAGATTTGGCGTCACTATCTGTTTGGTGAGAAATGTCACGTGTTTTCTGATCATAAAAGTCTAAAGTATTTAATGACGCAAAAAGATTTGAATCTGCCATAGAGAAGATAGCTTGAATTACTAAAGGACTACAAACTTGTGATAGATTATCATCCTGGTAAAGCAAATGTTGTTGCTGATGCCCTGAGTCAAAAATCATTGTTTGCTTTGCATGCGATGAATGCTCATTTGGTTTTGTTTGATGATGGTTTAGTTTTAGCTAAATTAAAAGCAAGACCCTTGTTCTTACAACATATTATCAAAGCTCAGAAGTCTGATAATGAATTAATAATAAAACGAGCTCATTGTGATTCTGAATTCCGAGTTGATGTTGATGAATGTTTGAGATTCAAAAATAGACTTTGTGTTCCGAGAAATTCAGAGTTAATTCAAATGATTTTGAGTGAAGCTCACAGTAGTAGATTTTTTGTACATCCGAGAAGTATGAAAATGTATAACGATTTGAAACAACTATTCTAGTGGCCGGAAATGAAAAGAGATATTTTTTACTTTGTTTCGAGATGTTTAATCTGTCAGCAAGTTAAAGCTGAGCATCAGGTGCCATCTGGTTTGTTACAATCGGTTATGATTCCTAAGTGGAAGTGGGATCGAGTAACCAAGGATTTTGTTTCGGGTTTGCCCCTGTCTCTGAGAAAGAAAGATGCAATTTGGGTTGTAGTTGATCGTTTGACTAAATCAGCTCATTTTATTCCGACTAGATTTGATTACTCACTCGATAAATTAGCTGAGTTATATATTTCTGATATCGTGAGATTGCATGGTGTGCTATTATCTATTGTGTCTGATAGAGATCCGCGATTCACTTCGCGTTTTTGGAAGAAATTGCAAGAGGCTTTGGGCACAAAATTGCACTTTAATACTACTTTTCACCCGCAGACGGATGGTCAATCCAAGCGGATTATTCAGATACTTGAGGATATGTTAAGATGTTGCATTCTTGAGTTTGAAGGTACATGGGAACAATATTTACCTTTGATTGAATTTTCTTATAATAATAGCTTTCAATCAAGCATTAAAATGGCACCGTACGAAGCCTTATAAGGTAGAAAGTGTATAACTCCGTTATATTGGTCTGAGCAAAGTAAGAATAAGATTTACGGTATTGATTTAATTAAAGAAACAAAACAGAAAGGGAAAGTAATCCGAGATAGTTTGAAAGTTTCCTCTGATCGTAAAAAATCTTATGCGGATTTAAAACGAAAAGATATCGAATTTGAGATCGATGATAAAGTGTTTTTGAAAGTATCTCCGTGGAAGACACTGTTCGGATTTGGTAAAAAGGGCAAGTTGAGTCCGAGGTTCATCGGACCGTATGAAATCATCGAGCGAGTTGGGCCGGTTGCTTATAGATTGAGGCTACCATCTGAGTTAGAAAATATTCATAATGTATTTCACGTATCGATGCTTCGACGATACAGATCTGATCCTTCGCATGTAATTTCACCGTCTAAGATTGAAATTCAGCCTGATATGACCTACGAAGAAAAGTCGATCTGTATTTTAGCTCGCGAGGTTAAAAAGTTGCGAAATAAGAAAATTCCATTAGTTAAGGTGATGTGGCATAGACATGGTGTTGAAGAGGCCACGTGAGAGTCTGAAGATGCTATGATACAACAATATCCGAATCTGTTTAACGGTAAGATTTTCGGGGACGAAAATCCCTAAGGGGGAGAATTGCAACAGTCTGGTTTTGACCCTAGTCAGAATAGTGGTTTTAGGACCACATATTCGAGTCAAAAAAATATTTTAATATTATTTTCTGTGTCTGAGATATGTGAATTTTTATCTGTGAAGTCTCTGTGATTTAATTTGTCTGTTTTTGTGCTCGATTTTACAAAGAGGTTTTAATCGCGTAAAATGTAAAAGTTGCATGCTAATTGTTAATGGGGTTATTTGGCCTTGGCTTTTAAAATAAGGGTCCTTGCATGGTAATTATACCATTGATAAAGTAAGTGGACAATATTGGACATGTGTTAGGTGAATTTAATGTTTTATAATAAAGGTTATATTTGTAATTTGTAAATTAAAGCTTAAATAAATAAAAACAAAACAAAAGGTGGCCTTATTATCTTATTGTTCAGTCGAAACTTAAGAAAGAAATAGAGGTTTTGAGTTTTTGAAATTTCGGCACTTTGGAGGCTTGATTCGGGTATGTGTTTTGCTCCATTTTTTAAAATTTCTACGTTTCTGTGATCATTGCTTTGTGTTCTTCAAAACCCATGCCTTGATTTCTATTTTTGTTGAAGATTATAAAATGTGCCATTGATGATTATATGAGCTTTGTAATGTTTTTATATGGATTATGAAAGATATATGTGAGATTAACATGCTTTGTTCTTGAATTTTTGATGGAATAGAGTTATTTGGGCTAATTTGTGAAAATGAGGTTTTGAAGGACTAAATTGTGAATTAAATATGTTATTTGGGCTTGTATGGAAGCTATGTATATTCGGCCAAGCTATAGTCTTGGTGAATTTTGCATATTTGTGATTTTGTGAAAAATGGACTAAATTGTCAAATTGTGAAAATGTAAGGGCTAAAAATGCAAAGTGCCCTAAATATGTGTTCATGGATTATTTTGAATGAAATGAATGATTGAATGGTTGAATTTGAATTTTTTTAGATCAAAAACAAAGAAAATCGGACTTAGATCGAGGGAAGTCCAAAATAGTCGAATAGTCGACTCGTTTCAGTCTGAAATTCGTACGAGGTAAGTCAAATTACAATTACGTGGTAATTTGACTAAATTCTGTGCATACAAACTGTAAACTGTATTGGACGGCCTTGAGAGCCTGATGAATAAATTTCGAGTAAATTCCAATAATATGCTAGTATCTGAAAAACTTTGTATGTTCTAAAGGAACGTTGACATTGATTTGAGATATCGTGTAAGACCGTGTCTGGGACATAGGTCTCGATTTGAGATTTACGTGTAAGACCATGTCTGGGACATAGGCATCGTATCTGATTTCGTGTAAGATCCTATCTGGGATAGAGGCATCGATACTGAATTACATGTAAGACCACGTTCGGGACGTCGGCATTGTACCCGTTTATGAGTATCTGTATCGTTTCTGAACCGTCTGATGATAGAGTTAGAGATATGGGAATGAATATATGAAATGTATAATTTATACAAGTACTTTTCTATTGTACAAAATTTCTGAATATGAAAGACTATTTCTGTGAAATAATGAATGCGAAGTATGTATGAAATCATGAAAATTAAACATGACATGTATACAAGCAAATGAGCATGGTTAGGCTCATGAACTATTCAGTGAAATGACTATGAATTCTTGTTGTTGATTTGTACTTTATATGTTTTAATAGTTAAACCAATTGTATTTGGCTTACTAAGCTCTTTGTAGCTTACTCTGTGTGATTTCTGTCTATTTTACAGTTATCGTAAGTACTGAAGGCTCGGGGATAGTCGAGGATTGTCACCATACTAGCGAACTTATTTTGTTACTTTTGAAAGTGTAAATATTTTTAAGTATTACATGTATAGGCTAGAATGTCTATGTATTTAAGCTTTGATATGTATAGATGTTATGCCATGAGAGTTGGCTAGCAAATGGTATGTTTGTGCTTAGTTTTGGTAAATGGTTTGTGATGCCAAGTTATGTATACTTGTAATGGTTATATGGCCTTGTTTGTGGTAGTCATTTTGAAATAGGCCAAATTGAGGAAATGTTAAGTTTAAGCATGAGTTAGAAGGTGTCATAAGTGAGTTATGAAATGAGCATTTTGGCATGTTGTTGTAATAAGATTTTTAATGTGTTTTGGTATGGATTTGAATCGGTTATTGACTAATGATGATTAGTTATAATGAAACATGTTTTGAGCATGGAATTGGTTGAAAATTTTAGTATAAATGTTGTTTATTATTGCTTGTAGAAATGACTCAAAAAGGGCTGACAAGTTGGCTTAAACCAAGCCTGCATGGTTCCACACAGCCAGGGAACACGGGCGTGCCTTGTGGCCGTGTATGCAAAGCAGTAACCTCTTAAGATCACACGGTTAAGACACATAGGTGTGTCATATGGTCGTGGACTTAAGTCACTACCCAGATAAGTATCACACGGCCATGTGCCATGGCCGTGTGTAAAAGTCATTATATATGCTTTGTTTTGACACGGCCTTGTCACACAGGTGTGTGACCTCAACAGAATTGGATTTTTTTTTTTAGTTCTGAAAATTCTGAATGTGTTCGATTTAGTTCCAACCTCTTCTAAAAGTATGTCTTAGGTCTTGGAGACCTCCATAAGAGATAAATTGTTGTTTTGCTTATGCATTAATATCATGTGATATCTGTGATTCTGTATTGATCTGTAATGTTCTGTCTCTTTGGTAATGCCCCTTACCTATTCCGACGATGGTTACGGATAGGGGTGATGCATTCGTAGTGGCCATACCTCGTTCTAAAGGCAATCTGAGGCACATCTGATTCTTTAACCCACAACTGATAGTAACTGGACCTCAGGTCTATCTTTGAAAATATCGTGGCTCCCTTCAATTGATCAAATAGATCATCAATCCTTGGCAAAGGATACTTGTTCCTTATTGTCACTTTGTTGAGTTGTTGATAATCTATGCATAGCCTCATCGAACCATCCTTCTTTTTCACAAATAATACCGGAGCGCCCCAAGGTGCACAGCTTGGCTTCGTAAAACCCTTGTCAGTCAACTCTTGTAACTGAACTTTCAACTCCTTCAATTCTGTTAGGGCCATCCTATATGGAGCAATCGAAATAGGCGTAGTACCGGGAGTTAAATCAATGCCAAACTCTACTTCCCTAACAGGAGGTAACCCAGGAAATTCCTTCAGGAACACATCTGGATACTCACTTACTATCGGTATAGATTCAATCTTTAATTCAAACTCTTTCGTGTTCAATACAAAGGCAAGGTAAGCTTCATACCCCTTTCTTACACATTTATGAGCTAACATGGAAGAAATCACTATAGGCATACCATTTAATTCATCTGATTCAACTCGAAGAACATTACCATTCTCACATTTTAGTTCAATAAACTTTCTTCCACAATTCATTACCACATCATGATCGACCAACCAATCCATACCAAGAATTACATCAAATTCATCAAATGGTAATAGCATAAGATTAGCCGGGAAACAATGACCCCTAATCAACAAAGGGCAATTCTTACACACCTTATCCACTAACACATACTTACCTAACGGGTTTGACACTTTTATTACGAATTCAGTAGATTCAACAAGTAAGTTCATATCAGACACCAATTTCATGCAAACATATGAATGGGTAGACCCCAAACCAATCAAAGCTACAACAGTAGTATCATAGATAGAAAATGTACCCGTGATCAAATCAGGAGATGAGGCCTCTTAACGAGCACGAATGGTGTAGGTCCTCACAGGTGCCCTGCCCTCGGATCTTACAGTAGGCTCCGTAGGTGCACCCTTACTATTCGTCCTGCTACTCGGGTTTCTTTGAGGTCTTCCCTTATTAGCAGTGCTATCTAATCTTGTTCCTTGAAAATTTCTTCTCTTCGTCCTCTCTTAACATTCCCTAACAAAGTGATCAGGGGAACCACACTTAAAATAGGTTCTATCACCCTCTCGGCACTCACCGGGGTGATGTCTCCCACACTAGGGACATTCTATTCAATTAGGTTGAGCATTCCCAACACTAGCAATTGAGGTAGTCCGAGCTTTCAAAAATGAGTACTGCTTGCCCCTATTCTTGCTTGAATACCCAGCAGAGGCATTAGACCGAGTAGTATACTCTCTCGACTTCTTAGATGAAGACTGAAAAGATTTGCTTAGTTGCCTCTTCTTCAAGTCTCGGGACACTAAATCAGTTTTTTGCTTTTCTTTAGCCAATTCTTAAGCCTTGCATGCTCTTTCGAACGGCACAACAAACTCCTTTAACTCAAGGATACAGACCAACAATTGAATGTCTTCGTTCAACCTGCCTTCAAATCTTTTACACATGATGGCTTCAGTAGATACACTTTCCCGAGCATATTTGCTAAGCCTCACAAACTCACGCTCATACTCGGTAACTGTCAGTTTACCCTATTTCAACTCGAGGAACTCCTTCCTCTTTGGATCCATAAACCTTTGACTGATATACTTCTTGCAAAATTCCTCTTGGAAAAACTCCCAAGTCAGTTTCTCCCTTGGCACAATCGACATGAGGGTATTCCACCACTGGTATGCTGAATCTCTTAGATGTGATACCACGCACTTCATGCACTCTTCTGATGTGCATGACAACTCATTAAAGACTCGGATGGTGTTCTCGAGCCAAAACTTCCCTCTTTCTAGATCATGATCAATGTTAGCTCAAAACTCTTCATCTTATTTCTTTCTAATTCGATCAACCAGAGGCCTTTCCCTTCTTACCATCTCAACAACTTAGGGAGCTACAGGGGTAGGTTGAGGAATAGGAGGGGTGGGGGAGGTTGAACACCCGGGTTTGCCCAAACAAACTCAGTGTACCAATTATTCATCATGTGGAGAAAGACTTCTTTACCTCCTTCTCTTGTACTAACCGTCTTGGGTCTACTATCAGATGGTACTGCTCCTTCGGCGAGAACAGACACATTACTTTCTACATCATCAACAACTTCTTGTTCGGGATCCTTTTACTATATAGAACACAATTTAAATTGTCAGAAGCTGTCACACTATCATCATACACATATGGCATGTATAGCTAAACTTCCACGCTCGCTACGTAGTCATAAAACCGACTAAATCGTAGCTCTAATACAACTAAATGTAACACCCCTTACCCGTGTCTAACGCCTTGACAGAATACAAGGCATTACCAGACTTGAACATACACTACTATGTAAAACCGGGCCATGAAATTTTGTTCAAATTTAAAATTTATTCAAAAACATGCATATCATCACTTACATGGGTCTGTGAGACCCAAAACATGTATCGGGGGTGGTTTGGGACTAAATTGTGAACTTTAGAAAAATTTTCACAAAACAAGGTCACATGCTCGTGTGGAAAAAAGACACGCCCGTGTCCCTAGACCGTGTAACTCTCTGTTTATGATGTCAGCTTCAATTAAGGGTCATACAGCCAAGTCACACGCCTGTGTGCTAGGCCGTGTGGCGAATTTAATTTTTGCACTTATGGTGCAGGCTTTACAAGGCCTGGGCACACACCAATGTCCTAAGCCTGTGTCCTCCACACGGCTGAGACACACGGCCATGTCTCTTCCCGTGTGTTTACTACCATGCATACTGACTTGAAAATTTAGGGTACAGGGGACACACGGCCAGACAACACACCTATGGGGCTAACGGTGTGTCACATACGATCCAGACACACGCTTGTGTGTCTACCCGTGTGGATGAATTTTGAGGCTATTTACCAAGTCCTCTTGTCACCCATAACAACATAAACACATTCACATGTCAATGGTGATAGATTAGGCAATGGTTAGGTTACTTAGACCTCCAAAACTTTATGTCATGCATGACATTCACATATCAAGGTATACATGTTTAAAACTCCCTACTTGACAAGTTCAGTCATTTCATTTCTTTACCTTTGTTCATATTATGACTATGCTAATTGGTATCATTTATCCATCAAGCATGAGTTCCACCTTTTATCATCCACTATTAGCAACCAATTTAGCGCACACCACACGAATAATAACACATCCCATGCATGTATCAATATTTAGAAATTTTAACCCAATAATCAAAATGAGCCATCAATACACAAAAGGGAATAATATACCAAAAGGAGCCATCACTTTGGCTAACAAATATGACACAAGTAACAAAATGCTAAGTCCCCTATACATGCCATACTTAAAAACATTAAACCAAATATACCTCAAAGGATTAGTTGATAGTGTGACTCGAGCTCCGACTTCTACGATCCCCGAGCTAGCTTGGCGATGTTTAAAGAAAAGGGAAAAGAGAGAAGGGTAAGGACAAAGCTTAGTAAGTTGCATGTAAATAATAAACAACATAAGTTAAGATAATCATGGGTTAAACATGTTATCAATTATCACCACAATATCATATTGCACACATGAACATAGTCAAAATTGACATTAAATGTCATTAAACATCATGCTTATCTTACTCCTTTCTACTCATGCTAAACTTCCCATCATGAATCGAGTTCAATACTCATGGGATATATGTACATACCTGTACCATACATTCTTACTCATATCACTCCAATTCTTAATCCAAAATCTTGAATGGCTTGTTGAACCACCCGAAATACTAAAAGACACTCGGGATTATCATACACCAAATAAAGTACCAATGCCATGTCCCCGACATGGTCTTACATGAATCCACATGTCATCGTCGATGCCATGTCACAGACATGGTCTTACATTGGCACATATATCATCGCCAATGCCATGTCCCAGACATGGTCTTACACTGGCACATATATCATTGCTGATGCCATGTCCCAGACATGGTCTTACACTGGCACATATATCATCGCCGATGCCATGTCCCAGACATAGTTTTACACTGGCACATACATTATCGCCGATGCAATGTCCCAGACACGGTCTTACACAGGCACATATCTCAGATGCCAATGCCATGTCCCAGAAAATGTCTTACACAAAATCTCATTTAGCACGGTGTCACAACATCCAAGTCATAAGTATTCCTTTGGGTCACCCGGGGCTTCCGAGATACGAGGCTATCACTAAACTTCCATTAGATCATCACAAGTCAATTTCATTAAAGTATAAATACATGTATCATATAATTTCAAATATTAAATATATAACATGGGAGTTATTGATTTACTTACACATAACTTACCTCAATGCAAAAAATGACAATCTGCGATTTAGTCCACAATCTTGCCTTTTCCTCAGTTAAGGTCTATCCCTCGCCCCGCTTGATCTATAATAGCACATTTAGCTCATTTAGTACACGCACTATTCAATTCAGTCGAAAAATCATGATATGGTAAAATTATAATTTTTCCCCTAAAATTTCACAAAATTATAAAATTGCCCCTAGGCTCGTAAAATGAAAAGTATCCCATTTTCTCAATTCTCAAGCCTAGCCGAATCATTTATTCTCCTATACCATCCCAAAATTTTCATTTATTCACACATTTACACATAGTTTTCACAATTTTTACAATTAGGTCCTTTTTATCAATTGCACCAAAAACCACCTAGTAAAAGTTGTTTATCACACCTCAAACCTCCATATTCTTCCATTAGACATCAAAGCACAAGCATGTAATTCATGGGTATAATTTTTAACATGAACCCTAGCTCAAATTAAGGGTAGAAATAACTTAATTGAGCTACGAGGATTTCAAATATATAAAAAAACATTAAAAACGGGGCTAGGATGCACTTTGAGCTTGAAAGATGAATGAAACCCTAGCTATGGCTCCTTATGAACTTCGGCCAAGAATAGAGAAGATGGACTCAATTTTTGACTATTTTTCCCTTTTAATTCTTTTAAATACTAATGGACCAAAATGCCCTTCCATTAAAACTTTGATATATTATCCCTCCCATGTACATTTTTGTCCATAATGACATATAATAGTCTATTTACTAAATAAGGATTTCAAATTTAAAATCCCATCACATTTAAGTCCTTAAATCAACTAGAACATATATTTTTCACTTATTGCAATTTAGTCCTAATGATTCAATTAGAAACCTTATCGGTAAAATTTCTCATCGATATTTTTACACAGTTAGTTAATCACACAGTAGACCTTGAAACTTTATCGATGTAAATATTTCTACCTCAGATTTGTGGTTTTGAAACCACTATTCCGTTTAGGCCCTAATTTGGGATGTTACACAATGGTCATAAATTATGTTATTGGTTATGTGAAAAAGCTATGTGTTTATAAAGATGAATTATTATTTATATGATTGAGGGTGAAATGTTACAAATGATGTACGTGATATATGAATTTGATATGACACAATGTATTGAGTATTAAATGGAGATAATGGATGATTACATGCACTTGTGTGACTAACTTATTGACGACTTCTTGTGTTTAGGCATTTGATAATTGAATTGAGCATACCTTATTTATTGTCTTGATTTTGTATAAATCGTAAGTTTAATTTTGAATTATACGAGCTTACTAAGCTATAAAGCTTACTTTGTTTCTTTTCTGTGTTTTATAGAGGTTCAATAGCTTGCTCGATTCAGATAAAATTAGAGATACGCATCACACTATCCAGTTGCTAATTGGTACTTTGAATGCATGGATATATGTAAATATGGCATGTATAGGCTAGTTATAAAGATGATAGTTATGGTTACTTGAGCTAGTGATTTTGGTACATGTTGTGGTATACCATGTGATTTGGCTTAACTTGGAATAATGCTTTGGTTGCGTATAAGTATTCAATGTGGTATGTTTTGGCAAGTAGTAAATGGAATGGAAATATGCAAATGTTGCCTTGATATGTGATAGGCATATGAATGGAAAATGCTTGGTTATAATTTAGGTATTTGAATACCATGTTTAGTTAGTTATATTGTTTGAATATTTAATTTAGAAATGATTGTAGTTGAATTGGTATAATATGTGTATGAAATGTTATGGATTAGCTGCCTATTGAGTTACAAAATGTTGCAAATTATGCTTGTGCAGGTGTTTAAAAATAGGGTGGCAAATTGGCTTAGTAAATAACCTATTTTTGTCCACATGTCTTCTGTGACACACGGTTATGTTACACGACTGTGTGTCCCTTGGTGTTGAACCTAAAATCAAGTCAGTATGCTCCACACGGCCTCCCACACGGGTGCATGACTTGGACATGTGGCATAAGTCAGTATACCTTACAGGTTTGACATGACCTAGTACACAGTCTGGCACATGGGCATGTATGGCCATTTTTAGGGCACATGAGCTAGCCACACAGGCATGTTTGTTGGCCGTGTGACCCAAGTTAGAGAGTTACATGGTGTCGGACACGGGCTGGGACATGGCCATGTGCTCTCATTTCGAATGTCCACACGGCCTTTGACACGGGCGTGTTTGGTGGCTGTGTGAGACACACGTCCTTGCCACACCGGCGTGTGTCACCTGTTTTGAGAAAAATTTTCAAAGTTTTGTGAAAGTTTCTTCAGTTACCCATTTAGTCTCGAATCACTCCCAAAGTATGTTTAGGGCCTCGTAGGCTCGTATAAGGGACAAATTGATTGAGATTGAATGATGAATGCTTGAATCGAGAAAATGTTTGCTAAATGGATGTTTATTCTTTTTGTAAGTCCGGTAATGTTCTGTAACCCTATTCTGCCGTTGAATATGGGTGAGGGGTGTTACATTTATTTCTTGAATTGAGAAAATGTTTGATAAATGGATGTTTATTTGTTTTGTAAGTCCGGTTATGCTCTGTAACCCTATTCTGCCGTTTAATACGGGAAACAATATGCTACTGCTGAAACATGGAAGAATTAAAAATGACATCTTTTATTTAGTTATTTTGGCTTTATTTAACGAATGACTAAAATGCCCTTAATGCATAACCTTAAAATTTTACCTAGCCATGTCCATTTTTGTCCATACTAAAATAAATGGATCTAATTACCATTCAAGGACCTCCAATTTAAATTTTCATAGAAATTAGACACCTTAACCTATAGAACTCAAATTTAGCACTTATTGCAATTTAGTCCTTCTAGTCAAATTGGGTACTCAATTGATAAACTTTCTTAATGAAATTTTCACACAATCATTCTATCATGCTGTAGACCATAAAGAAATAATAAAATATATATTTCTACTTTGAGTTTGTGGTCCCGAAACCACTGTCCGATTTTACCCAAAAATGGGCTGTTACAACTCTCCCCCTTTAGGGATTTTCGTCCCTAAAAATCTTACAGAAAAAGAGGTTAGGGTACTGTTTTCTTATGGCTTCCTCGGGTTTCTACGTAACCTCTTCGACCCCGTGTCATTGCCATAAAATTTTCACCAGAGCTATGCTTTTATTTCTCAACTATTTAACCTCTCGAGCTAACACTTTGATCAGTTCTTCACCATATGTCATATCGGGTCGAATCTCAATCTCTATGGAGGAAATTACATCTGAAGGATCTAATCTGTATCGTCGCAACATCGATACATGAAACACGTTGTGAATTCTTTCCAACTCTGATGGCAAAGCTAGCTGATATGCCACTGGCCTTATTCTTTCAATAATCTCATACGACCCAATAAAACACGGACTCAACTTGTCTTTGCGACCAAATCTAAGAATTTTCTTCCACGGGGAAACTTTCAGAAACACTTTATCACCAACCTGAAATTCGATATCCTTCCGTTTCAAATCCGCGTACGATTTCTGTCGATCCGAAGCTGCTTTCAAACAATCACTAATTACTTTCTCTTTCTCTTTGGTTTCTTTTACCAAATCAACCCCGTGAATCTGTTTCTCACTAAGCTCAGTCCAGTATAGTGGAATTCGACACTTGTGTCCATACAATGCTTCATACGGTTCCATCTTAATACTTGACCAACAGTAAATATTTCTCTCAACTACCTTTGAACTCTAAAACACAACAGCGTAGCATATCTTTGAGAATTTGAATCGCTCTCTCAGATTGACTGTCGATTTGCAGATGGAATGCAGTACTAAAATTCAACTTTGTACCCAACGCTTCTTGCAATTTCTTCCAAAATTGAGTCATAATCCTCGGATCTCTATTTGAAATAATAGAAGTAGGCACTCCGTGCAATCTAACAATTTCAGTAATGTACAACTCAGTTAGTTTATCAAGTGAATAATTGACATGTACCGAAATGAAATGAGCCGATTTCGTTAATCTATCAACAACGACCCATACAACATCTTTTTTCTTCAAGGTCAGAGGTAACCTCGTTATGAAATTCATCATAAGTCTATCCCATTTCCACTCAGGTACCATCACAAGCTGAAGTAAACCTGAAGGCACTTGATGTTCGACTTTCACTTATTGACAAATCAAACATCTCGTTACAAATTCTGAAATGTCTTGTTTCATGCCTGACCACCAGTACAATTCCTTCAAATCATTATTCATCTTTGTACTCCCATGATGAATAGATAAACAACCATTATGTGCCTCATGAATAATTTTTTGAATCAACTCAGTATCTCTCAGTACACAAATCCTACCTGGAACCTCAAATAATTATCGGATCCAATCTAACATTCTGAATCACTATTCGATTGGCATTGAACACTTTTAGCTTGCAACTCATTATCACATTTCTGAGCTTCGTAAATTTGCTGAAGAAATATCGGTCTAGCTTTCAACTAAGCAAGAATCGATCCATCATCAGATAAAGTTAACCCCATATTTATTTCCCTCAAACCAAAGGAAGTCTTTCTACTTAAAACGTCTGGGACTGAGTTCGCTTTCCTCTGGTGATAGTCGATCACTAACAAATAATCTTTCAACAACTCGAGCCATCTTCGTTGTTGCAAATTCAAATCTTTTTGAGTCATTAAATACTTCAAAATCTTGTGATCAGTAAATATATGACACTTCTCACCGAATAAATGGTGTCTCCAGATTTTTAAGGAAAACCCAATAGCAACTAATTCCAAGTTGTATGTTGGATAATTCTCTTCTTGCGGTTTCAACTGTCTCGAGGCATAAGCTATCACTTTACTCTCTTGCATCAACACACAGCCAAGATCGTTCAATGACGCGTCACTGAAAATCAAAAACTCTTTTCCTGGCTCAGGTTGCTCTAACACCAGTGCCTCAGTTAACAAGGCTTTCAACTGTTCAAAACTCTATTGACATTTTTCAGACCACTCAAATTTCACATCTTTTCATAACAATTTGGTCATAGGTGTAGCAATTATCAAAAATACCTTAACAAAACGTCAATAATAACTAGCCAAATCCAAAAAACTTCTAACTTCGGATATATTTTCGGTGGTTTCCAATCAACAACTGCCGAAATCTTACTCGGATCAACCCGTATACCTTCCGCTGAAACAATTTGTCCCAAAAATTTGACTTCTCGGAGCTAAAACTCACTTTTGCTAAATTTAGCAAATAATTTTTTATCTCTCAAAGTCTGCAATACAATTCTTAAATGTTCGGCATGCTCGGACTCATCTTAGGAATAAATCAGAATATCATCAATAAAAATAACCACAAATTCATCTAAATACGGTTAGAAAATTCGATTCATCAAGTCCATAAAAACTGCAGGAGCATTTGTTAATCCAAAAGGCATAACAAGAAATTCACAAAGCCCATACCTCGTTCTGACCCCGGTCTTTGGAACATTCGACTCTTTAACTCTCAACTGATAATAGCCTAATCTCAAGTTTATCTTTAAGAACACTGTTGTCCCTTTCAACTGATCGAACAAATCATCAATTCTTGGTAAAAGATACTTGTTCTTTATCATAACCTTATTAAGCTAACGATAATCATTACAAAGTCTCATGGATCCGTCTTTCTTCTTGACGAATAACAGTGGTGCATCAAGGGTGAAAAACTCAATCCCGCAAAACCCTTATCTGTCAACTCTTGTAACTGAGACTTCAATTCTTTCAATTCAGTCGGAGCCATTCTATACGAAGCTATCAATATCGGTGAAGTTCCCGGTACTAAATCAATAGTAAACTCAACCTCTCTGATAGGCGGTAATCCAGGAAACTCTTCTGGAAACACATCCAGGTATTCACAAAATACCGGTACGGATTTGATCTTCAATTTAGACACCTTCGTATTCAGTACATACGAAAGATAAGCTTCACAACCTTTTCTTACATACATCTGGGTTGACTTCGATGAAATCACAATTGGCAACTCATTCGGCTCATCCTGTTCAATCCGAAGAATTTCATTATTTTGACATTTCAATTTAATAATCTTTCATTTACAATTCACTACAACATCATGTAGAGTCAACCAATCCATTCCAAGAATTACATAGAACCCATCAAACAGTAAAAGCATCAAGTCAGCCAGAAAACAGTGACCCCGAATCATTAAAGGACAACTATTGCAAACTTTATCAACTAGAACATATTTGCCTAAGGGGTTAGACATTTTAATCACATACTTAGTAGACTCAATAGAAAAATTCTTACTAGACACCAAATTCATGAAAATATAAGAATGAGTCAATCCAGGATCAATCAATGTAGCTACATTAGTATCATAGAGAGAAAATGTACCAGTGATAACATCAAGGGATGACGCGTCTTCACGAGCGCGAATAGCGTAAGTTCTAGCATGTGCTCTGTCTTGCATTCTAAAAATTATCTTTCTCAGCCATTCCAGGGCAATCTCAAATAAAGTGATCTTGGGAGCCACATTTAAAGCAAGCCCGATTATTTATCCTACATTCATTGGGATGTCGTCTACCATAGTGCTGACATTCAGGTCTATTTAACCTAGCGTTACCAACACTCACTATTGAAGTAGTTTGGGCCTTGGAACTCGAATATTGCTTCCCACGATCTCCATTGGGATACCCAGCTGAAACATTCGGTGGAGTATACAAATCCCTTGATTTCTTTGATGAAGATTGAAGTGAGTTATTCATCGGCCTTTTTCTCGAATCTCTAGCCTCAAACTTAGTTTTTCTCTTTTCTTTCCTCAACTCTTCAACTTTGCATGCTCGACCGACCAACACGACAAATTCTTTCAACTCTAAAATACCAACTAGCAGTCTAATATCTTCATTCAACCCATTTTCGAATCTCTTACACATGATAGCCTCTGTTGAAACATATTCTTGAGTATACTTACTGAGCCTAACAAAATCTTGCTCATATTCATTCACAGACATACGACCCTGTTTCAGCTCTAAAAACTCTTTGAGTTTCTGATCAATGAACCATTGACTGATATATTTCTTTCAAAACTCATCTTGGAAGAAACCCCAGGTAACTCCTTCTTCCAGTACCATAGATACAAGAGCATTCCACTACCGATATGCCGAATCCCTCAGAAGTGATATAACACATTTTAAACACTCATCCGATGTTCAAGAAAGCTCATCAAATACCCTGATGGAGTTCTCAAGCCAAAACGCTGCCCTCTCTGGATCATCTTCAACATTGCCTCTAAATTTTTCAGCCCCTTGTTTCAGAATCTTATCAACTAAAGGCTTGTTCAGTCTTAATAATTCCACACCTTGGGGAGCTACAGGAATCGGTCAGGGGTTGGGTGGGGTTAGAGGATGTTGGGCAACCGAATTTGTTCGAACAAACTCAGTAAACCACTTATTCATCCTTTGGAAGAAGGTTTCCCTAGCATCTCCTCCTTGACTAACCATTACTGGTCTACTTTTGGATGCCACTGTCCCTTGAGTGGGAGCCAGTCCAGTACTTTCAACATTGTCAGCTACCTCTCGATTAGGATCCATTTTCTAGATGAAAACACAATTTAAATTGTCAGGAGTCGTCACTCTATGACAAATTAAATATGGCATGTATAGCTAGACTCTCACAAATGCTACGCTAGTCTAAGAATTGACTTAAATGTAGCTCTGATACAACTAAAATGTAACACCCTTTATCCTTATTCAACGTTGGAACAAGACACGAGGCATTACTAGACTTACAAAGCAAACAAACATACAAGTCGAGTCATAAATTTGCAACCATTTGTATTCAATCAAAAAGTCCCTAATATGAGCCTACATGGCCCAAAACATGCTTTGGAAGTGGTTCAGGACTAAACCGACAACTTGGGAAATTTTTACAAAGCTCAGAAAATTTTAGCTATAAACAGAGGTCACACGCCTGTGTGGTTTTGGACAAGCCCGTGTGGGCAGGCCGTGTGGTCACACACGCCCGAGTCCGTAACTCGTGTAACTCTCTATTTTGCAAAGCATGAACAAATTAAGGTCACACGGCCAAGTCACACACCTATGGTCTAGGTCGTGTGGCGAATTAAATTTTCATAAAATAGGTGTAGACTTCACACGTCTAGGACACACGCCCATGCCTAAGGCTGTGTCCTTGACACGGCTAAGACACACACCTGCGTCTCTGCCCATGTGCTCAATTCTGAGCATTTTGTTTCTAAAAATTAACGTGCAGGGGACACACGGCAGGAACTCATGCCCATGGGGCAGACCGTGTGTCACACACGGCCTAGACTCATACCTGCGTGTCTACCCGTGTGGACAAAATAAAGGCTATTTACCAAGCCATTTTTTGCCTTGATTTCCACCTACACATACATAAGTTCAATGGCATAAATCTTGATATACTTAGGCAACCAAACATCCACAAAACAAGGCCAAATCATGTCATTTCATTATCCACACTCAATAAATTTACAACACCATAATTTGTCAAGCCAAATCATACCAACTCACATTCTACAAGTTTCAATATGGCTACCAGTAACGTGCATAATTTTACTTAGTTTTCCTAGCACACCAATTTGCCAATCTTAACCATTCAACAACCAAAACCATTAAGCCACATTCAACCATTTACCTAGCATTTATAAATCACATCACACAAGAGATAATTACACATACATGCATATATAAATATATATAAGCTTATAACCAATTCAACCAAAATAAGTCAAGTTTCATGGCCAAATACCACATCAAGCCTTGACAATTACAAGCTAATACAATTGGCCAAATTCTTAATAACACATATAACAAAATGACCAAGTCCCTATACATGCCATATTCTCAAAATATTTAAAGTCATCAGTACACAAAATAACAGTTCGATAGTGTGATATGATCTCTAACCATCTCCAACCCGAGCTAGCTTGGTGACATTATAAAACATGGAAAATAAAATGGAGTAAGCTATATAGCTTAGTAAGCTCGTATGAAAGAAATAAACAAAACTTACTATACATTGACATGCAAGTAATATAACATAAGGCAATGTGATTTTTCATAATCTCATGATCAAAAATCACTACCATCACAAACTTACCTTAAAATTGTCATATCACGAATTAATAATCATAAGCTTTAAGTACATACCTATACCATCTCGAAATAATTTCATACACATTCACATCCTTGTCATAGCCAATGAAGCTCTCAGAATAATAAATTCGAATACTCGGGAAACCTTACACACAAGGTGCCACATATGTAGCCATTGCTACCTACATCTCATATCACATATATGCTCGCTCTCGAGCCAACTACGGGCCTACTCACATAAGCTGTCAGTCAAGACGTAACTACTCAATGTCACGACACAATCATCAAGTAATCGCAACATATGCCAGATACTCACCACCAAGAAGACGTCAGACCAAAGACCGGATCACATAACATAAAACCCTAGTGACATGTCACCTGTATCCTAATCTATTCCTAAGGTTCGATTGGGATTTCTCGCTTTTCAAAACGTCCTCAAATTTGTCCGTAAGGTCGATTACACAATTCATGCATAAATTAAAGCATTTAAAATACATTTAAAGTAAAGCTTATTTAACATACGAACTTACCTCGGTTACAAAAATGACCAAAGAGATCTACTCGTCAATTACTTTGGGTTTCCTGTGATCTAGACCCGAACTTCTTTTTTCTTGGTTTATAATACCAAATTTAACTTATTTAATCATCACATTATTCAATTTAGCCCAAAAACACATTATGACAAATTTTACATTTTTACCTCTAACTTTTTAACATTTTAGAATTTAGTCCCTAGGCTCGTAAAATGAATTTATTTTAATTTCTCACAACCCAAGCCTAGCCAAATGTTGTTTGCACTCATAACAGCCCACATTTTTCATTTATTCACATTTTTCTACACATTTTATAGACTTTTACAAATAAGTCCCTATTTGACATTTTTATTGAAAATCACTTTTTAAAAGTCGTTTAACAAACAACAAACATGCATTTTCTAGCATCAAACATAAAAAAAAGCATATTCAACATTAGTAAAATTTTGGACTTTTAAATTTCTTTCAAATTAGTCCTTGAAATAGCTAAATCAAGTTACAACGATCTCAAAAATATAAAAATTATTAAAAACGAGACAAGAATGGACTTACAATCAATCTTGAAAGCTTGGCCAAAACCATAGCTATTGTTTCCCCTAAAATTTCGGTTATAAAGGACCAAATTGAAGAAGGTGACATCTTTTATTTAGTTATTTTGGATTTATTTGACAAATTACTAAAATTCCCGTAATCATAACCTTAAACTTTTACCTAGCCATGTCCATTTTTGTCCATACTAAAATAAAATGGTCTAATTACCATTTAAGGACCTATAATTTAAATTTTCATAGCAATTAGACACCTTTAACTTATAGAACTCAAATTTAGCACCTATTGCCATTTAGTCCTTCTAGTCAAATTGGGTATTCAATCGATAAAATTTCTTAACAAAATTTTCACACAATTATTCTATCATGATGCAGACCTTAAAGAACAAATAAAATAGATATTTCTACTTCAGATTTGTGGTCCTAAAACCACTGTTTCGATTTGACCCAAAAAGGGGCTGTTATAGCCATAGTGTTTGCATTGAAAATCTGACAGCATTACTTGTTTGGGGAAAAATGTCACATATTCACTGATCATAAAAGTCTGAAATATTTGATGTCATAAAAAGATTTGAATCTGAGACAGCGCAGATGGCTTGAGTTATTGAAAGATTATGATCTTGTTGTAGACTACCATTCGGGAAAAGCCAATGTAGTGGTAGATGCTTTAAGCAGAAAATCCCTGTATACTTTGCAAGCAATGAATACTCGATTATCGTTGGCTGATGATGGTTTAATCATGGCTGAGTTAAAAGCTAGACCAACATTTTTGCAATAGATCTCTAACGCTCAGAAAAATGATAGTAAGTTGCAAGCAAAACAGATACAAAGTGAATCGACTTCTGACTCATAATTTTAGATCGGGACTGATGGTTGTTTGTTTATTCAAAGTCAGAGTATGTGTAACGAAAGATTCAGAACTAGTAAAGAAGATTTTAAATGAAGCTCACAATGGTAACATGTCTATACATCCTGGTATTAATAAAATGTATAATGATCTGAAAAAGATGTATTGGTGGTCGTGAATGAAATGAGATATTTCTGAGTTCGTATCTAAGTGTTTGATATGTTAGTAAGTAAAAGCTGAACATCACCTTCTGGACTATTACAACCGGTTAAGATACCAGAACGAAAATGGGAAAGAATTACTATGGACTCTATAACGGGATTACCATTGTCTCCAAGGAAGAAAGATACCATTTGGGTAATTGTTGATCAGTTAACAAAGTCTGCACACTTTATTCCAGTACGTATAGATTATTCCTTGGATAGATTAATTGAATTATATGTTTCTGAGATTGTCAGATTGCATGAAGTGCCCGTCTCCATTATTTCAGATAGAGACCCTCGGTTCAGATCTCGATTCTAGAGCAAATTGCAAGAAGCTCTGGGTACTCAGTTACACTTTAGCACTGCATGTCACCCTTAGACAGGTGGTCAATCTAAACGGGTAATACAGATCTTGGAAGATATGCTTTGATGTTGTATACTTGAGTTTGCAGGTAACTAGGAAAAGTATTTGCCTTTGGTTGAATTTTCTTATAATAACAGTTATCAGTCTAATATCAAAATGGCATTGTATGAAGCCTTGTATGGTCACAAATGTAGAACTCCATTGTATTGGATAGAACTCAGTGAGAAAAAGTTACATGGAATTGACTTGGTCCGAAAGACCGAAGAAAAAGTGAAAGTAATTCAAGATAGTTTGAAAGCAGCCTCTGATCATCGAAAGTCCTACGTTGATTTGGAACAAAAAGAAATAGAATTTCAAGTCGTCGACAAAGTATTCTTAAAAGTATCGCCTTAGAAGAAAGTTCTACGGTTTGAACGCGAAGGAAAACTGAGTCCACAGTTCATTGGACCATATGAAATTATAGAAAGAATTGGACCGGTTGCATATCGGTTAACTTTACCACTAGAGCTTGATCGGATTCATAATGTTTTTCATGTGTCTATGCTACAGCGGTATCAATCTAATCCTTCACATGTTATCTCTCCGAAAGAGGTAGAGATTCAGCCTGATATGACATATGGTGAAGAACCAATCAAAATTTTAGCCCGAGAAACAAAAGAGTTAAGAAATAAAAAGGTAGCTTTGGTAAAAGTTCTTTGGCAACGACTAGTACAGAAGAAACTTGGGAAACCAGAGGATACTATGAGGAAGCAACACCCGAATCTTTTTATTGGTAAGATTTTTGAGGATGAAAACCCCTAAAGGGGAAGAGTTGTAACAACCTATTTTTCAATGAAATTGAAACAGTGGTTTCGGGACCACAAATCTAATCCAAAAGTAAGGTTTATTTTTATTTCGTTATATGGTCTGTATTATAGTAGGCATGTCGTGTGAAAATGTTGATACGAAAATTTTATCAGTTAGATGTTTAATTATGAGAAGGACTAAATCACATAATATAATGCTCCTTACCCGTACCCGAGGTCGGGATAGGAAACGAGGCATTACCAAACACATACACAGTCATTCATGCAAAAATCGGGCTATAGAAATTTTCTTTAAAACAACTTCATTCATACATACACAATTTGTCCCTAATATAGGCCTGCAAGGCCCAAAACAACCATTGGAAGGGATTCGAGACTAATTCGAAGACTTCAAAAAAGTTCGAGAAATTTTCCCTAATATAGAGCCACATGACCGTGTAAGACAGGGGACACATCTGTGTGCTGTAGACACGCCCGTGTCCTCCAGCCGTGTAACTCTCTGACTATGACTTCAGCATCAATTTAAGGTTACACGGTCGTGTGACCAGACTGTGTGATCAATTTAAATTAAATGAATTTTTCATAAAAAGGTGCAGACTTCACACGGCCAGAGTACACACCCATGTTGGTAGGCCGTGTCTTTCACATGGCCAAGGCACACGACAATGTCTTTGCCCGTGTGTTTACTATTGAGCATACTGACTTACAAAAATTAGGGTACAGGGGACACACAGCCATTCAACACGCCCGTGGGGTAGACCGTGTGTCACACATTGTCTAGACACATGCCCTCGTGTCTACCCGTGTGGACCATTTAGAGGCTATTTTCCAAGCCAAGTGTCACTTTCAATAATTCATACATTCAAACATATTTCATAGCATGCAACATGGCATATTTAAACACTCAAATATTCAACACTATGGCACTCTCACATCTTCATAATGTCATCCTATTGCACATTCATTTTGTTACACCATTTAGAAGCATTCCACACCAATTTCCTGCATTATCAAACTTGTTACCATAACTTCAAATTATGCATTCATGACTATAGTCATTTTAAACCATTAAGTCATCCGTTATCTTTTAGCATCTAATCCGTACTATATCATACATTCACTAAGGAAAAACATATCAATCACCAAGGCACTAACACATGCATGCATGGGTAATTAGATTACAACCCAATGATCAAATATAAGCCATATCACATGGCCATTACTAAATGAATCATCAACATCATAGGCCTTCAAAATTTGGCCAAATAGCACGACACATATCACAAAATAACCAAGTCCCCTATACACGCCATACTCAAAATAACAATTTCACTATACCCAATAATCTTTTGATAGTGTGATCGAATACTCCGACAGCTTTCGATCCCCGAGCTAGCTTGGCAGAACTACAAAGGATGGAAAGGAAAGGGGGTAAACATTAAAGCTTAGTAAGTCCACATGCAAATAATATGCAATGGTAGTAAGCAATCAACATGGAAAGACATAGTAACATATACATAACGAATATT
The DNA here is from genome assembly GCF_025698485.1 of Gossypium arboreum. Taxonomy (NCBI): domain Eukaryota; kingdom Viridiplantae; phylum Streptophyta; class Magnoliopsida; order Malvales; family Malvaceae; genus Gossypium; species Gossypium arboreum. Next base: position 109,888,262 of record NC_069072.1, on the reverse strand, counting down.
AATCACTTAAACCTTTTGACTTACTTATCATATGTACACGTATACTTTCTCATCACATATCATTCTTTACCAAGGCATTATTCATAGGTTTACTGTACATATTATCGTAGTATATCATATAACCATACCTCTTTAACATGCCCTCCTCGGGACTTTCATCACATCCATTGCATTACCCGTTGAACACTCGGAATACTATTGGATATGCGAAAAACTTGCACAAAAGTTCCACATATACATACGTAGCCAAAGCTACCTCATAACATGTGATGCTCACGATGGAGCTACTCATGAGCTTGCTCCTGTAAGCTATCGGTCAAGGTGTAGCTACACGAGCTGCTCACACAAGCTGTCAAGTATCCAACCAACTCAAGGATTACCTTGCCACCGGTAGGACACACAAGACCATTGCCCAGAACCCAATTACATGTATCACATCGATAATGAACTCGGACCAACTCAACGAGCTCGGATACTCGCATCCATAATGAACTTGAACCAACTCAACAAGCTCAGATGTCTCATACATATCATGAACTTAGGCCAACTCAACGAGTTCAGATTTCTAAATTCCTAGTGTAATGCCCCCACGCCCGAAACCGTCACCAGAGTCAAGCTTGAGGTGTTACTAAACTTATCTTACCTTTTAAACAACTCTAAACCACCTATTTTAATTTTCGACATAAACTATTTTTCTGCGTCATGGTTGCTTAAAAATTAATTTCTCGAGTTTCAAAACTCGAAATTAAGATCCGTAATTTTTTCCTAAAACTAGACTCATATATCTATCTACTAATTTTTTTCTATAATTTCTTACTAAGCCAATTAGTACAGTTTATTAGTTAAAGTTACCCCTGTTTCAGAATTTGACTGCATTGGCCTCTACTTACTATGAACCACTTTTATCTCTGTAAAACAATCATATGACTATACCGTTTGTTTCTATTAAAACTAGATTCAATTAAGATTCTAAAAATATAAAGTACACCACCTAATTATTTTTTTAAAATTTATGGTGAATTTCTAAAGTTGGAATAGGGGATCTAGAAATCACTCTGGCCCTATTTCACCAAAACTCAGATATCTTATAAAATACAAAACCTTTATCTGTTTTGCTTATTCCATATGAAAATAGACACAATGAGATTTAATTTCATATATTATTCACCATCAACCCATGTCTCTACAATTTCTTGTGATTTTTCAAAATCACATTATTTCTGATACTTGAATCTGTTTTTAAGTTACTTTCACATTTTTCTTAGTTTTCATGTGATAGTTACTACTTAATCATACATACTATTAAACACGTATATCATCAGCCATTCTATTAGTTAATCACTAGCAAGTATTTACACATCATTCATTAATCATATCATATCAAAAGAAACCAAGTTCCTATACATGCCATACACAAAACGAAACGTCTAACTATACCAATATGATTTCTTCGATAGTGTGATCAATTTCCGACGTTTCCTTCGATCCCTGAGTGGCTTGATAAAAACTATAAGAAAACAAAAATAAAGAGAGTAAGCACTAGGTTTAGTAAGCTTACAAGCAAATAAATTACAACATTCAACATAATGAATAAATATACATAATGTCACCTAGCCTCATAAACTTTCTTTACATTCTCATTTTCTACCTTCTTCTTTACTCACTTACCTTCTTTCTTACCTGACCTTTCACTATTCATAAATTTAATCTACCTTCCCTTTTTGCTGATAATTCACTATAATTTAACATGTACAATGACCCGTTGAACCACTCGGAATACTAAGGATACTAGGGTCGTTCCTGTCTATCAATATCCTGCCAATGCCATGTCTTCGACATGGACTTACATGAATTATTCCTGTCTCCAATGCCATATATATATCTAATATGGGCTTACATGGCTCATTCCTGTCTCCAAAGCCATATATCTGATATGAACTTATATGGCTCATTTCTGTCTTGTCCTGTCCTGTCAACCCCAATATCCTAACATTCCTAAGGTTCAAACGGGGCTTCCTAATACTTTTTCTGTGTCACTTTGCCTTTAATTCGACTTTAAATATTCTCAAAAAAATAAGTATAAAATGCTGGAAATTGACAATAATAATGTAAAATAAAAGAATATTGCATTTATTTACTGTAAACTTACCTCGATACAAAATGTGACTAAACTTTACAATTTAGTCATTTACTTTTTCTTTTCCCTGATCTACTTCTGAATTTCGTTCTTCTTGATCTATAATAGAAAATTTAACTTATTTAATATTCACATTTATCAAAACAGTCCTTTACTCAAACTTTGCAAAAATTACATTTTGCCCCTAAACTTTTGCATATTTACACTTTTGCCCCTAGGCTCAGGAATTAAACTTTATCCCTTATTCTTATGTTTTATGACATACTGATCATTTGTCCCTTCTATGGCAGCATCAAATTCACACTCTAACATGCACTTATGACTATTAGGTATTTTTACCGATTAAGCCCTTTTACTCGTTTTTACCGAAAACTGAGTAGCACAAGTTGCCTAACATAATCTAAGACCTCATATTCTATCATAAAACATCAAAATAAACACTTTTCACCTATGGTTATTTTTCCAAATATGAACCCTAACTTAAATTATTGCTATCATAAGCTTTATCGAACTACCGGGACTCCGAAAATGTAAAGAACATTAAAAACGGGGCTTGGAATCACTTACTATGGAACTTGAAAATTGAAGAAACCCTAGCTATGGAGAGAGCAAAAATTCAGCAGCAACTAAAGAAGATGATAACAAATTTTGTGTTATTTTTCCCTTTTTAATTCATTTAATATCCAAATGACCAAATTGCCCCTCCTTACTAAACTTTAAAAAAATTCCTTCCATGTCCTAATTTTTGTCCATAAACTTAAAATTGGTCAAATTGTTATTTAAACCCTCCTAATTAATATTCCAAAGCAATTTTATACTAAAAAATTCTAGAATGCAAGTTTTGCAAATTATTCGATTTAGTCCCTAACCTCAACTTAAGCACTTTATGCATAGAATTTCATCACGAAATTTTCACACAATCATGCAATCATATCATGAACTTCAAAATAATAATAAAATAAATTTTTCTACCTCGAATTTGTGGTTTCGCAACACTGTTCTGTTTAGGCCTTATTTCGGGATGTTACACCTAGTGACATGTCACCTGTATCCTAGACTATTCCTAAGGTTCAAACGAGATTTTCCTCACTTGCACAAGGCATACTTTGTCGTACTTGCTCGTGATGTTGTATGTAACGACCAATTATCATTTATGCTTTCATAACAACCAGTAAGTATATAACGCATAATAATAAAAAAAACATTTATCGCATAATATCAAAACATTAAAAACATGGTACAACACCACATTATTTGCATCTGCACTTACCTCAGTACAAAATGATGGTAATCGAGCCTAATCGTCGTATACTTTATTCTTTCCTCGATCAAGACCCGGTTCACGTTTTTCTTGATCTATAATGCCAAATTTAACTTGTTTATTAATCACATTATTCAAATCAATCCATAATTCATGATTTGGTAAAATTACCTTTTTACCCCTAACTTTTCACTTATTTACGATTTAGTCCCTAGGATCGTAAAATGAAATGCATGCATTTTCTTGGTTACCCAAGCCTTGCCGAACCTTTACCATGCTCATATCAGCCCACATTTTCCTTTATTTCACATTATTACTACCCACTTTTACACTTTTACAAACAAGTCCCCTTTTTAGGTGTTTTCACTAAAAATCACCTAGTAAAAGATGTTTATCATGCATCAAACACTCATATTCCTCCATTAATCATCAAAATACATGAATGTTACACATGGTGCAAATTTCATACATGAACCTCAGCTCAAAATATTGCTAGAAATGGGTAGATCATGCTTCAAAGACTTCAAAAATACAAAGAACATTAAAAACGAGGTTAGGGAACACTTACAATCAAGCTTGGAAATGTTGAACAAAACCTTAGCTATGGCTATTGAGAAATTTGGCTAGCACTTGGAGAAGATGGACACATTTTTTCTTTGATTTTCCTTTTTTATTCTTTTAATTACCAAATGACCAAAATGCCCTTAGGGTCTTTCTTTCAAAATTTTCTTATGCATGTCCATTTTTGTCCAAAATTATAGAAATTGGTCAAATTGCTAATTAGGACCTTCTAATTCATAATCTAAAGCAATTTCATGCTTAAAGCTTCTAGAATACAAATTTTGCATCTTATTCAGTTTGGTCCCTAAAGTTCAATTAGACATTTTATGCATATAATTTCTTCATGAAACTTTGACATAAGCATTCATTCATATTATAGACCTTATAAAAATCATAAAATAATTATTTCTATCTTGAATTTGTGGTCTCGAAACCATTATTCTGACTAGGCCCTAATTTGGGATGTCACAACTCTCCCCCTTTAGGGATATTCGTCCCCGAAAATCTTACCTATAAAAAGGTTTGGGTATTGTTTTCTCATAGCCTTCTCGGGCTCCCATGTAGCCTCTTCAACCCCATGTCTTTGCCATAAAACTTTCATAAGAGCAACACTTTTGTTTCTCAATTGCTTGACTTTCTGAGATAAGATCTTAACTGGTTCTTCACCATAAGTCATATCCGGTCTGATTTCAACCTCTGTCAATACAATCACATGAGAAGGATCGGATCTATATCGGTACAAAAAGGATACATGAAACACATCATGAATCTTTTCTAACTTAGTCGGCAAGGCCAATCGATAAGCAACAGGCCCTGTCCTTTTGGTAATCTCATACGATCCTATAAAATAAGGACTCAACTTGCCTTTTCTTTCGAATCTCAAAAACTTTTTCCATGTAGATACTTTCAAGAATACCTTATCACCAACTTGATACTGAGTCTCTTTCCTTTTTAAATCCACATACCACTTTTGTCTATCCGAGGTCGCTTTTAAGCAATCACGAATTACTTTCACCTTTTCTTCGGTTTCCTTAACTAAATCGATTCCATGAATCTTATTCTCGTTAAGCTCAATCCAATACAATAGTGTACAACATTTACGTCCACACAATGCCTCATAAGGCGCCATCTTCAAGCTCGACTGATAACTGTTGTTGTAGGCAAATTCAACCAAAGGTAAGTGCATTTCCCAACTACCTTGAAATTCAAGAACACAACATCTGAGCATATCTTCAAGTGTCTAAATTACTCTTTCGGATTGTCCATCAGTCTGTGGATGAAAAGTAGTACTAAATTTAGTTTTGTACCAAAAGCTTATTGTAACTTCTTTCAAAATTGTAAAGTGAACCTCGGATCTTTATCCAAAATAATTGATAAAGGTACTCCATGAAGTCTCACAATTTCAGAAATATACAATTCTGCTAACTTATCCAGTGAATAATTAACGCGTACCGGTGTAAAATAAGCCGATTTAGTCAATCTGTCAACCACAACCCATACGACATCTTTCTTTCTTGGTGTCAACGGTAAGCCTGTCACAAAGTCCATAGCAATTTGGTCCCATTTCCATTCGGGAACCAAAATAGGTTGGAGTAAACCTGAAGGTACCTCGTGTTTGGCCTTTACTTGCTGACAAATCAAGCACCTCGACACAAACTCAGATATATCTCTTTTCATGCCATTCCACCAATACATTTTCTTTAAGTGATTGTACATTTTCGTGCTACTCGGGTGAACTGACATACCTCCATTATGAGCCTTACGCAAAATATTCTGAATCAACTCAACATTCTTCGAGACACAAATCCTTCCATGAAACCTCAGAAAACCATTAGAATCTCTCTAAAAATATAATTCAGTGCTCAACTATAACACCCCGAATTTGGGCCTAGAAGTATTGGGCCTTGAATGAGGGTCCGTAAGGAGGTTGTATATAGGTATTTAATTGTGCAATGAAATGACACAATTAAATGTCCGCTTTGGTGGTTAATGGCCCTGAGAAGTGTTAAAGAAATCTTGGGTTCAAACTTGGGCTTTAGCTAAAATTTTGGTATTAAGTGAAAAAAACCTGGATGCTTGGATGAGGGTTTTTAAATTATTGTGTTAAATAAATGACACAAGGAAGCTTGTAGTCTAGTGGTTGTGGCGTCATTCAGGTTGTATGGGAGCCTGGGTTCAAGCCTTGGCTCTTGCAATTTATTTTGGGTTTTTTAAAGGGAACCTGGACTTTGGCCTTTAGACCTTATAATTAATTGGGGATAAAATATAACACAAAAAGCCTTGTGGCTTAGTGGCAAGTAGCGTGTGGAGCATTTAAGGGGAGGCATAGGTTCGAATCCCATGGCAAGCAGAGAGCATTTATTTTGCTAACAGGGGGCGGCAAGAGTTGGTGTTGAATTTAAACTCTAATGTTGGAGGATCCCACATCGAAGCTAATATAAGAGTGGTTGTGAAGTCGGCTTTAAATAGAGGAACCATGAGGAGAGTAAATGTACCTTTCTTGGTCGATCCCTTTCATTGTATGGCGTGCTCGTTTGGGTTGGGCGTCGGCTTAAGAGTGCTCGGAGCGTGGATTAACTCCGCCTCCTATCGTGTGTATTTATCACTACTCTTGTTGTTGGATGGCTACTTGAGTCGCGATGGTGAAAGGGCCATATGGGCCCAATGGGCCTATGGGCCCAATTGGATAAGTTGTTTGATTGTGTAGTAAATATTGGACTAGGCTAGGTGAATCGCATATCTGTGGCTAGGTTTGGGCTAAAAGGGCCACACGAGCGTGGGCCCATTTGGGCCGAGAATAGGCTTTAGGCCCATTCGTATTGTTATCCATGTTTAGAATACTTTAGTTTACCAATTATTGAAATGCCCTCGACTTGTAAAATTACCAAAGTACTCCGATTTATAGAATTACCGCTTTTACCCTCGGTTCTGAAATTCTTGTTTTACCCTCGATTTACGAAATTACTGCTTTTACCTCGATTTGTAAAATTACCGCTTTACCCTCGATTTACGTAATTACCGCTTTACCCTCGGTTCTGTAATTACTATTTTACCTCGATTTATAGAATTACCGCTTTTCCCTAATTTACATAATTACCATTTTACCCCGATTTACATAATTATCGCTTTTACCTCGATTTACGTAATTACTGCTTTACCTCGATTTACGTAATTACCATTTTACCTCGATTTATAGAATTACTGCTTTACCCTTGATTTACGTAATTCTTGTTTTACCTCGATTTACAAAATTACTAAAATACCCTTGGTTTGTGAAATTACCGCAATACCTCAATTTGTAAAACTACCAAAATACCCTCGTATGGTAAAATGACGAATATGCCCTTATGTTCCGTATGACTGATGTGCTTAGGATTTACATATATTAATATTGGATTAGTTAAGTTTGAGTGATGTGGTGGTTATCGAGGCGATTGACTTTGGAAACGTTTCAACTTCAACCCGTAATGTGTGTGTACTAACGCTCGTAATAGCTTAGATTAATATTTCTTTGAAAAGCTAAAAGCTTCATACTTTAGTGATTTGGGAATTAATATTTAGATCTATTTTCACGCATGTTTAAGTTGGATTCACAATGATATGGGGTAGGAAGGTATTTGGAACGTTCTTCAATGAGTAGATCTCTTGGTAAGTATTCAACCTTCTTTCCATTTGTATCTTGTGGTTTAAGAAAAGTCGAAAACCCTCTCGTCGACTAAGGCTAAAAGGGTTTTTGGTGTTATTTGGTTTGTTGGTGCTAGTGAGGATTAAAGGCTACCGATCGAGGAGTGTGTGAAAAGCTTGGATCATCGGAGTGACTAAATCTAGTCATCAACTTCGGTAAAGGTATGAACCCAAGGGCCATTGTGGATGGTGGCCGAATGTGTAAGTGATGATAATAGGTAGTTTTCGATTTGGTTTAATAATAACATGGTCTAATCTATAAGTGGTTGATTATAGGACAAATCGCATAGGAGATCTCGTCAAGGAATATCGTCAATCAGGTGTGTAACGAATCCTTTTTCATAGCTTAAAGCGATAAAATGCCGAAAAGCCGAAATGCCGAAATCCTGGCATTTCGAGGACTTGTGAGCAAGCGAATGCTCACTAGTCAGTTAGAATCGATGAGACGATGATCGAGAACGATGGAAACAATAAGAATGTGATTTTTGGCGTTCTTGGTAAGTTGGGCCTCGAGGGGCCGAAGTGGGGCCCATTGGGCTTTCGGGCCCATTTGGGTAAAATTGGTAGAGAACGGAAATATGTTAAATTGCATGTTAAGACTGTTAATACTGTTATGGATATAAGCTAAATGGGCCTAGATGACAAATCACCGAGTAGGGCCCATTAGGGTTTTTGGCCCAATAACTCGTTTTCTAAAAATGGGCCGTAATCACTTGCTTGCACCCATGAATTGTTTGTAATCGTTAATGAACATGGAAACCCTAATTTTTGGTAAAATTACAAGATTACCCTTATAATATGAAAATGACCGCTTTGCCTCTAGGTGAAAATGACCATTATACCCCTAGGGTTTATACATGAACTTAATGCATGGGATTTTGATAAACATGATATGTATGATATGCACATGATATGTATGATATGCACATGACATGTATGATATGCACATGATATGTATGATATGCACACGAGATGTTCATAAATGCATTGGGTTGGGTTTTTTATATGAATGGAGGAAGTGAAAAAGGGCTTATGCCCCAGTTATTAAAGGGCTTATGCCCTAGTTATCAAAAGGGCTTATGCCCCAGTTATCAAAAGGGCTTATGCCCCAGTTATCAAAAGGGCTTACGCCCCAGTTATTAAAGGGCTTATGCCCCAGTTATAAAAAGGGCTTTTGCCCTAGTTATTAAAAGAGGCTAGGCCTCCAGTTATATGATAAAGCAGCTAAGCTGCTAGTGGAGAGTTATGGCGGGGTGGGTCGAGTTAATCCCCACATGGTGTGTTGGTTGGTATGGGTGGAGAGTAGCGGATGGTGGGTTGAGTAGTCTCCCCAAATGGGTTGCATTCTTTCATTGACATTATATGTGATATTGAAATGGGCCTATGGGCCATACCGCTTCTGATAAAGGCTTCGCCCAAGAATATGAAATTTGAAAAGGCTTCGCCCAAAGTGTTATGAAATATGAATATGAAAAGGGCTATGGCCCAAGACATGTTTGAGATTGGATTTGGGCTTAGACCCAATAGGTCATTATTGTTTTGGGCTCTGAAAGGGGCTTGTTGCACACCGAGTTTCCAAACTCACCCCTTTCCTTAACCTTGCGTGAGCCTTGATGTGGGGACTTGGGTAGTAGGGATTCAGAGTGGCTACGGTGATTGTCTTTGGACTTTTAAATAAGCGTAGGTTTTCTTTAAATTTCCTTTAAATATTATTTATTTTTGGGTTGTAATAAGGCCATTTTAACTTTCCTTTTATTTCTTTCGGGGTTATTTTATTTTTAATAACTTCAAACCTGGTTGATAATTGTTCAAATGGGCTAGACTTAAGACGTGTTTTCAAAGTGACACTTGTTTTCAAAATATCTCAACACCACAATTAATCGATTTATCAAAGACGTCCACTTAAACAAATTTAAACTCGATATAACAAAGTGTGGCTATGGTTGTGGGCATGTCTAGGATTGGATCCAATCAAAGAGCTTGGTACTTAAGCAGCCTTCATGGCTCACCTCCTCTGTCTCGGATACCTACCTGGTGCCCAGCTTCCATACACTTTGTTAACTCAACAAAATATATGGTTTTAAAACACTAAAACGGAACGTGGGTTTTCAACTCCAATGTGGCACGTCAGATTCGGCCATAATGTCTGGGCCGGGTTTGAGGTGTTACATCAACTCACACAGAGCTTCCTTAGCTTGTAACTCTTTATCAACTTCCTGAGCATCACAAATCTATTGAAGAAAAGTCGGTCTAGCTCTTAACTCTAGTAGAATTGCACCATCATGAGATAGGGTTAGCCATGTATTCATAGCTCTCAAAGCAAATAAAGACTTTCTGCTCAAGGCATCAGTAACCATATTTGCCTTACCCGGGTGATAATCAATCCCAAGCTCCTAGTCTTTTGACAATTCAAGCCATTTTCGTTCCCTCAAATTCAAGTCCTTTTGGGACATCAGATACTTAAGACTTTTATGGTCTGTATAGACATGACATTTCTCCCCGAATAGGTAATGTTGCCAAATCTTCAAAGCAAATACAATGACAGTAAATTCTAGATCATGCGTAGGATAGTTTTTCTCATGGGGCTTCAGTTGCCTCGAAGCGTAAGCTACTACCTTGACTTCTTGTATAAGCACACAACCTAGTCAACTCAAGGACACATCACTATAAGTCACAAAATCTTTCCCTAATTCTGGTTGTACTAACACTGGTGCCTCGGTCAATAACATTTTCAACTTCTCGAAACTCTGCTGACATTTTTCTGACCATTAAAACTTAACATCTTTTTGAAGTAGTCTCATCATAGGAGTGAAAATCATAGAGAACCCTTTCACAAACTGTCTGTAATAACCGACTAAACCTAAAAAGCTCCTAACTTCAGTTACATTCCTTAATGATTTCCATTCGACAATAGCAAAAATCTTACTAGGATCAACTCGTATACCATCTCCTAAAACAATGTGGCCTAAGAACCCGACCTCTCGAAGCTAAAACTCACTTTTACTAAACTTAGCATACAACTGTTTGTCCCTTAAAGTCTACAAAATAGTTCTCAAGTGTTCAGCATGCTCTGCCTCATCTCTAGAATAAATCAAAATATCATCGATAAACACCACAACAAAATTATCCAAATACGGCCTAAAAATTTAGTTCATTAAATCCATAATCATGACAGGAGCATTCATTAATCCAAATGGCACAACAAGAAACTCGTAGTGGTCATACCTAGTTTTAAAGGTAGTCTTAGGCACATCAGACTCTTTAACTTATAACTGGTAATATCTATACCTCAAGTCTATCTTAGAGAACCATGTCACTCCTTTCAGCTGGTCAAACAAGTCAACAATCCTTGGAAGAGGATACTTATTTGATTGTCACCTTATTGAGCTGTCAGTAGGCAATGTGTAATCTCATAGAACCGTCATTCTTTTCCACAAATAGTATAGGAGCACCCCACGGTGAAAAGCTTGGTCTCGCAAAACCTTTGTTAGTCAACTCTTGCAACTGTAACTTCAATTATTTCAGTTCAGTTGGGGCTATCCTATACGGAGCAATAGAAATAGGTTATGTCCCTAACATTAACTCAATACCGAATTCAAGTTCTCTAATTGGAGGCAAACCTGGCAATTCCTCTGGGAATACATCCGCATACTCACATACAACTGACACTAATTCGATTTTCAATTCAGATTCCTTTGTATTCAATATGTATGCCAAATAAGCTTCATACCCTTTTCTCATACATTTCTGAGTAGTTATCGAAGAAATTACATTTTGCGACTTATCCGCGTCATCTGATTCAACCCGAAGCACCTCACCATTTCTACATTTCAATTCAATAACTTTCTCTCTACAATTTATTATAGCATCATGTAGTGTCAACCAATCCATACCCAGTATGACATCAAATTCATCAAACGGTAACAACATTAAGTCAGGCTGAAAACAATGACCTCTATCATCGAAGGGCATCTCTTGCACACTTTATCAACTATTACATGCTTTCCTAACGGATTTGAAACTTTAATCATAAATTTAGTAGACTCAACAGGTATATTCACACTAGATACCAATTTTATACACACATTCGAGTGAGTAGAGCCAGGGTCTATCAAAAGCAATAACATTAGTATCATAGAGAGAAAAATTACCAGTGATCACATCAAGAGAAGTTACATCTTCACATGCGCGTATGGCATAGGCTCTAGCTGGAGCCCTAGCTTTAGATCTCACTACTGTATCTCATGTCACATTCTTACTACCGGACCCATTCCCAGCATTTCTCGAGGGTCTTCCCTTAGAAATTGTGCCACTTGGCCTCGAGTTTTGAAATGTTTCATTCTCTACCATCTCAGGGCAGTCTTTAATATAGTGGTCTTGAGAACCACACTTGAAGCAAGATCCTTCACTAAACCTACAGGTGCCAAAATGACATCTACCACATTGTTGGCACCGGGCTTGGAAGATTTAGCGTTACCCACACTTGCCACTGATGTACCTGAGATCTAAAACCCGAATTCTGCTTTCTACGGTACCCGTATGAATGTCTAGCTAACACATGTGAATGAGAGTATATCTCTCTAAATTTCTTAGACTGATATGGAAATGACTTACTCATGTATCTCTTTCCTCAAATTCAGCTTTCCTCTTTCCTTTGATCAACTCCTCGACTTTATAAGCCCGTTCAATGAGTACCACAAAATCTTTCAACTCAAGAATACCCACTAATGTCTTAATATCCTCATTAAGTCCATCTTCAAATCTTCTACACATCTTAGCTTCAGAGGATACTCACTCCCGAGCATACTTACTGAGTCTGACAAATTATCTCTTATATTCACTAACTGTCATATGACCCTGTTTCAAATCCAGAAACTCCTTACACTTCTGATCGATGAACTATTCGCTAATGTATTTCTTTCGGAATTCCTCTTGAAAGAATTCCCAAGTAACCCTCTCCGGTGGTGCCACAGATATCAGTGTTTTCCACTAGTGATACGCCACATCTCTCAACAAAGGTATGGCACATTTTAGGCACTCCTCGGATGTACAGGATAATTCATCAAATACCCGTATCGAGTTCTCTAACCAGAACTCTGCTTTCTCAGGGTCATCATTGGCATTTGCCCTAAATTCCTTAGTACCTTGTTTCCGAATTTTATCCACAAGTGTTCTAGCAAATCTCACGAAATCCATATGTTGAGGCATCACAGGTATAGGCTAAGGATTTAGGGGAGGTGGGGGAGGTTGAGCATTCGGGTTCGTTCGAACGAACTCCGTATACCATGCATTCATCATGTGGAGAAAGGCATTTCTTCCTCCTTCTCCTTTACTAATAGTTTTGGGTCTACTCTCGGATGGCACCACTCCTTCAGCTGGAGCAGACGCGTTACTTTCTACATCATCCGCCACTACTCTGTCGGGATTCATTTGCTATATGAAACACATTTTAATATTGTTAAGGGTCATCACACAATCATTATATATATACGTATGGCATGTATAGCTAGACTCAAATATGCTAGGTTAGTCCGAGAATCGACTAAACCATAGATCTGATAGTACTAAATGTAACACCTCTTACCCGTACTTGAGGCCCGGATAGGATACGAGGCATTACCGAACACATACACAGTCATTCATGTAAAAATCAGGCTATAGAAATTTTCTTTAAAACAAATTCATTCATACATACACAATTTGTCCGTGATATGGGCCTCGCAGGCCCAAAACAACCATTGGAAGGGATTCGGGACTAAATCAAAGACTTTAGAAAAGTTTGGAAAGTTTTCCCTAATACAGAGCTATACACCCGTGTAAGACAGGGGACACGTCAGTGTGCTCTAAACACACCCGATCAGTGGTGGCTTACAGTTAAAGTGGGTACTCAGCCCGATCGGTTGACTTAGGAATTTTTCAAGAGTGCATTCCAAGAAAATTATGTGGGCACTAGTTTTGTAGATGCCCGGAGGAGAGAGTTTCTTAACTTGACTCAGGGTGACAAATCAGTGGCTGAATATGAGGCTGAATTTTTACGATTAAGCCGCTATGCATGTGGGATAGTGGAAATTGAATATGAGCGCAGTGTTCATTTCGAGGAGGGCCTCAGAAATAGTCTACGAGTTTTGATAGCTCCACAAGGGAAGTGAGATTTTGCTGCTTTGGTCGATAAGGCGAAGATCGCTAAGGATGTGAAGCACACTGAGTGCTAGAATCGTGAGAAGGAAAAGGGTAGGAACAAGAGGGATTCAAAGCCCTCAAGTTCATTTTAGAGGCCTAAGAAAAAGGCCAGAGTTGATGGGCCAATCAGATTTGGGCCCCCTGTTACTGCTACTAGACCGCAGCCCTGTACAGGTTGTGGAAGACGCCCTCAGGGTGAATGATGGAAACGGATTGGAGTATGTTTGAGGTGCGGATCATTGGAGCACCGTATCAGAGATTTCCCATGGAGACCCGAGCAGATGTGAGCTACAGGTTTGGGTAATGTACAGGCACCAAGGGGTGGTCAGCAGGTGTCGAGAGGCAGTGGTTAGGCCAGAGGTGGAAATGGATCGGGCCGTGGTTAGAGGGCACCGGGCAAAGGTGCTGGTTATACTGAGGTGAGGCAGCCAACTTTGGTTTATACTGCACGTCACCGAGAGGACAGAGATGCCCTAGATGTTATCACGGGTACGTTCTTTGTTGATAATGTACCTTATACTGCACTAATTGATGTTGAATCTACGTATTCCTATATAGCACATTGGGTTTAATGGTTGAAAGCACTACGAGTGAGGTTACTATGTTGAGTCCATTAAGGAAATCAGTGAGGGTAAATAAAATTATTCAGAGATGTACCTTTGAAGGTTCAAGGAACCATCTTTTTGGCGGATTTGATGGAACTCCCTTTTGGAGAATTCAACTTAATACTGGGTATGGACTGGCTGGTTACACATCAAGTGAACTTGGATTGTGCTACTAAGCGGATGATACTGAAAACTGCAGGGGGTGACAAGGTAGTCGTGATTGGGGAGCGTCAGATGAGCACGATGATGGCGCGAACAAGTTCAGCGACATCTTTGCCAATTTATGAAGGAGTTTACTTTTATTTTTTTTGTTTTTGTTATTTTATTCTAAAAATTATTATTATTATTATTATTATTATTATTATTATTATTATTATTATTATTATTATGTGTGTTTTCCTTTTCATTGTAGAAATCCTAGAAGTTTTTAGGCACTACAAATTTGAGCCAAAATCGCAATGAAGAGTTATTTTTAATCATTTTTAAATTTTTTTTATTTTGTTTGTGCTCAAGCTTGTAAGTGATTGGTTAGGAGCATATACCTAGGCTATTTATTTAAATTGTAAATTTAGCATGAAATTAAATAATTCAGGTTGTTTATATGTAGACTAACTAGTTGAGTTTATTAAACTATAAATAGGAAATAGATTTTAAATATACCAAGTGGCGAAGGTTGATACGAATAGGTAATTATATTTATAGAAGTATATGATGTTTGAATTAAAAAAAATACTCAGTAAAATCCATGGTTATTGAAACGGTGCATTATGACTAGTATGACCTTTACAAAAAGTGCCCGAGAAAAATCTCACTTGTATTGAAACAAATAAATGAAAAAAAACATAAGGGATTTGATTTGTCATAATTCGATGTTGCAGATAAAACTAGCTTTCACATTTGAGGAGGTTGAATACAAACACTTTAGTTAGATTTTGTCTAAGCTTTCATTACTTCATTTAAATTCAAGAAATTTTGTAATTTGAGTCTTTTATTAACCTTAGGGGTTGAATGAGGCCTAAAGGTGAGTTAATATGCTTTGTGAGTGTGCAGGAGACCATTACAAAGTGTACTAACTCCACACTAGTCGTTGTGTTGCAACACAGAGAGATGGATGTCGCAACATAGATAGTAGAATAGAAGAATTTCAAGATTGCCTTTGGTTTCATGAGACACCCCTAAAGATACCCAAAAAATGAGCATACTGCTTTCAATGTCATGACATAGGATCTAGTGTGTCGCGACATCAACTTTGTATGAGAAATAATTATGAACCATGGGTGTTTTGGTCTACACAACCAAACATTAAGCACGAGAACAACAACTAACCTAGGATTAAAGATGACAATCACTCTAATTCTATAAATAGGTTTATTTAACGCATGTTATGAAAAAATTTTCATATTGTATAATTTTGTTTATAGTTTTAGTTTTTAGTTTTGTTCTTCGCTTTTGTTGAGAGATTAGGTTTGTGAACTTGATCAAACTCTGTGAGGATTTGACATTCTATTCAATACAAATTATGCTTCTTTTAAACTTTATATTTTTGAATTGTTATTCATGTCTATTGTAGATATCAAGTTTATGTTGTTTATGAGATCCATGAGGAACTAATTTTTCTGTGGGGGATTACCAAGTGGAAGTATGATCAATTAACTATTTTGTAGGGTTCTATTAGTAGATCAGCTGTACGGGAGAGGAAGAACTTAAACCTTAGGCTTTAAGACCGTAGGAAGTCATCAAGGTGGGAATGAATCCAAAATTGGTATGGCCTATCCGTGAACACTGTAACCCCGAACTGGTCTGGACTATGAGTGTAACAGCCCGATTTAGACCCTAGTCAGAACTGTGGTTTCGGGACCACGAATCTGAGTCAAAAAAATATTTTAAAAATATTTTATATGTTTATTATGTGTGAATTAATATCTGTGAAATTTTCGTGATTTGATTTTGTTGTTTAAGTGCCCGATTAAATAAAAGGACTTAATCGCGTAAAATGAAAATTTGATGGTTAATTGTAAAAAGGCCAAATTGTTGTTGTTCTTTTAATATGGAGGTTTTATGTTGCAATTATTCCATTGACGAAATGAATGGACGGCATTAGGCATATATTATATAGTTTCCATATTAATTTATTAAGGTTAAAAATGTAAATTAAACATTAAGTAATATATGTTATATTATAACATAAAAATTAAAAGCCATTTAGTGTTTATATCATGTTTTTGTTGAAACAAAAGAAAATAAAATGGGTTTTGAAGCTTTCAAATTTCAGCCACCTTCCAAGCTTGATTCAAGGTTCATTTTTACTCGGTTTTTGATAATTTTTACATTTTTGAGATCGTTGCTTCGAGTACTAGTAAACCCATGCTTGAATTTTTGATTTTGGTGAATATTTTGAGTTATTCCATTGTTGAAAGCTTGTGATTTTTTTTGTTTGATGATGAAATATGAAATATATGTTTTGGGTTAACATGTTTTATATTGGAATTTTTGATGATTTTGAGTAATTAGGACTAAATTGCAAAAATAATGATTTGAAGGACTAAAATATGAAATAAATGAAATATATGGACTTGTATGAATGTGGGTAAAATTTGAACTAACATGGGTGTGTTGAAATTTTGCATATTTTGCATTTTATGCGATAGGGACTAAATTGTAAAAAGTGTAAATGTCAGGGGTAAAATGGTAATTTTCCCATTTATGTGTTTTTGGACTAAATTGAATGAAAATATGTTTGAATGAGCTTAATTTGAATATGTTTAGATCAAGAACCAAATAAATCTGATTTGAATTGGGGGAAAACAAAAGTTGTCGACTAGCTGTCTCGTTCCGTTTATATCGTCTGAGGTAAGTTTATAAGCAAATAGATGTGGTTAAATTTTAATATATATGCTATCAATAAATAGCTATAATAATATGAAGTAAATTATGAATCGACATTGAGTAATGAAAATAATTTACGTTTGATGATAAAGTAATGAATGAGTTCTAGTATTGAAAGTGGGGACATGAGCTATACATATTAAAATATTGATTATTTGTATATAAATTGCAAGTTTACATTCGCTAAATAAGATATGCTTATGTATGTGATGTTAAAGTATGAATCATGGACATATATATATATATATATATATATGTATATTCGATTATATGATGATATTGTGATCTTGGTAGTAAATGATAATTTTGTTAATGAGCATATGTATGCTCTGACCAATTTAAAGTTGATACAATGATGTATATGAGACATTGACATATGAATTCTGATATGTGATGTGTGAGTAAGACCATGGCATCGATGTGTGATTCCTATATATGTGCGCGAGTAAGACCACGTTTAATATGTTGCCATCGATATGTGATTTCGATATGTGATGTGCGAGTAAGACCATGGCATCGACATGTGATTCTGATATATGTGTGCGAGTCAGTTCACGTTTTATTTGTTGGCATCTAAATGTGATTCTAATATATGTATGCGAGTAAAACCCTGTCTGGGACAGTGGCATCGATATGTGATTACATGTAAGACCAAGTTTGAGACGTTGGCATTGTATGATATGTGTGATTATCCTAGTGTCCTATCCAATTCTCAATGGTTCATCGGGCATCGATAAGTTGTGATCGAATGTGCAAAATGAGCTAAAGAGATTAGGTATGAATTGGTTTATCACTTACTTGAACAAGGTAAGTAAGTTACTTAGTATTTGTTGCAACTTATATTTGAAGTAAAGGAAGAATGTAAGTGAATGTGAAAAATGTATTCGGCCTTGTGAATAAATAATATGAGTATTATTGAAATGATTTTTGAATATGTGCAATTGGCGGTATGTTCAGCCATTGATATAAATACATATATGTGTAATTGTTATACTTTGACTTACGAGTATATGCATATAAGTGTACATGTATTTGGTATGATAAAGTTGTTTTGGCTTAGTCATTGAATGATAGTTTGTTAATGTATCCATATATATATAAATTTTCATTTGGTTATTGATATGCTTATGCATAAGAAGCTATATTTTAATTCATAAGTATACGTTTATGTGTATACATGTACATGGTCATTTAATGATTGAGCTTTGAAACCGAAAGATGCTTTGATAATTTATATATGTATACAACCATAAATAAGTTATATGTGAAAGTATAAGATAAATGTTAAATCATAAGATTGAAGTTTAATTTGAATATGATAATATAATTTGATATAGTTTAAATGTATGGATTATGTCCTTGAATGGTTTATTTGCTTATGACTTACTAAGCTATAAAAGCTTACTTTGTGTGTATGTTTGTTTAGTATTTTATAGATTTTGGATTCAAGTTACGAGATCGGGAATTGCCAAAGAAGCTTATCACACTATCGACTATCTTCGATATTTATAAGCTGAATATTCGAACCTATGGCATGTATAGGCTGGATTACGTTTTGAAATGTTGGATTTTGGTTGTGTGTAATCTAAGCCATGCGAAAATGACCAATCTTTTATATTTGAATTCGGTTATGCTAAGTATGGTTTATGTTCATTTTAGTCATAAGGTTATGTGCTATGAATGTATAATATTTGTGTTAGGTACTATATGATTTAAAAATGGTTGACGACTTAGGATGTGCATGTGAATGGTTCGGCTAAAGTTATTCATGGATAGAAGTATACTTAATATGTGCCTTTGTACATTGAAGTTGTTTGATGATTTGGATGTGCCTTTGTACGTTGAAGTTGCTTGATATACATATGGTATGAATTATGTTGATGTGTCACTCTTAGTTAAAATGATTCAGTTATGACTTATGATGATAGTAATAGTTAAATTTTGTTGATAAGTATATTCGGTGTGATGTTGGATTTATGTATTAAATAAATTGATTGATGATTAGGCTTTTGCATTTTTATATCTAGGTATATGATGTATCTGTCATGGTACAAATAATTATACCTGTTCGTAAGTATATTAGTTGATTCGGCTATGGTATTTATATATATAAATATGTGTGAAGTTGGTTGATATGCTCTGTTAAAATGAGATAATGAATACGGTTGATTATAATGCTCATGGTTATGTATACAATTGACCTTGGTTTGGACATATATAGAACGTATGTCTAATATATGTAATGTTAAGGAGTTTGGTTTATGTGCGCCGGCCACAAGGTAAAAAATGGTTATTAAGCTAACTAAGGTATAATATGTATTAGACAATTGATATTCAAGAGTATATGCTTTTTATGAAATTTTTAAATGTCCGAATTGGTGATAAAAAGACTAGTTGTGTATATGCATTTTGGCATGTAAAATGAGTGCAATTCAAGTCGCTACTTGTGTTATAAAATGGATAACTATAAATAAATGATTAAGTATACTTTTAGTATGTGAACTAAGCTTGATTAGCATCATTATTGATGTTCGCAATAGTTCCATTTCATTATGATTAAAATGTGTATAAGTTTTATTTATTTATTGAAATTTATTTGACCATTTATGGAATATTAATGCCTTATAAGTTAATGACTAAAATGCCATGTGTTAGATTTTATTTGATTTAATTTATGACTTAAAATGATTTAAAATGATTGATGTTTACTAGATATTCAAATATCATTACAATGTTCATTATATGATTTGTATTTTTTATATTATGTATTAATAAATTCATGATTAAAATTAATTGGACATTCATTTACATATATGAATATGACTTGTATGAATATTCAGAGTTGTGCTTTTGTTCAGTAATACCTCAGGACCCTATTCCAACGACGAATACAGGTTAGGGGTGTTACAGTGTGGTTGAGAGATAAGCAGTTCTTGTTGACTCGTTATTCTAGTGGAAGACTGGAAGATTTTACTAGGGTATCGACTAGTTGATTGAACAAGAAGCCCTAAACAACAGTTGATTATGATTACTGAAGTGAGCTAATCACTCATGCTCAGATTTGATAAATTCTACTATTTAGTTTACTGCTATTTATTTATGTTCTTTTATTATTATTATAAAAAATCCCAAAAACCCTTCTTTATATTTCGTCGTAATATAATCTATCTAAAGTACTAATTAGACATATTTGTGCTTAGGTTAGAGTTAACTTAGTGCTCGCCTCCCTTGGGTACGATTCTCAAAGTGCTCATCTACTCAGTTGTAACTATATTACAACCTGACCCATATACTTGCGGATACTGTCATTTTTTTTATATATTTTGTGCAGGATTTTTACTCTGGATGTTGGTACGTCCAGAGGCGGCCAGGATTATACGGGGAAATATTACAACATTAGAGTTGAAATCATGGACGAAAATAAACTGAGTAGGATAAAAGATATTTGAACTGACTATACTTTGCAAAAATAAATACTATATTTGTATATACAATTTGATGGAACCATATATTTAATTTTCTTTAACTAATTTACTTTGTAGTTTATTGAACTAATCTATTTAGGTGTAAATAATTGTAAATTGTTTAAATTTCTAGTTAGAGTTAAATATTTAAGCAAATTTTCCTAGTGTCGATGCTCTAATCTAATCTCGTATATTAAGTCGGCTCAAGTACATTGTTACGTTATAGATTTTATTTATTTTCTTTTGTTTGCTTGAAGACAAGCAAAGAATTAAATGTGGGCATATTTGACTTGAAGTCAAATGTAGTAGTTATTTTATATCATTTTCGTACCTATTGAGCTTATTTTTTTGGCATTTTAATATTAATTATTATATTCTTAGTATTAGTAGCTTAGGAATAAAATATTAATAATATAAACATTGCTTTTTCTACTATTTCAATGAACCGTAAGGCTGACTCGGGCCTTGTGAGTGACTAATGGGTTATTTAAGTGTGTAGGGTGTCAAATTAGGTCCATGAATACAAGGAAGGATGATCGGCTTGTGAGATAGGGAGCCCGATAAGCCAACAAAGTTGCCAAAGGCTTGGAACACACTTGACGTCATGACGAGGAGCTTCCTCTCGCCACGACAACACTATAAAAATGCGAAGAGTTGCATGGTGGAGACGTTGTAATGAGGAGCATTCCCACATCACGATGACACGACAATGGCATGCCATAATGAAGCTGATTTCTTTGGATGACACTTTTTAGGGATATTTCTATATTTGGAACCTAGCATTTATCAGGTTAATTTATTTATTGGTATCTAAGTGTGTCTTCGGTTGAGTGGTTACCAAGTAGGTCGTTGCCTATATAAGCAACCTTAGTGTCATCGGAATTGGGACCAGTTTTAGACAAACAACTTTTCTATTCAATTTTTAGTTTTCTTTTCATTTCAGTTCATGTAGTCAGAACTTTTTTATTTCAATGTGAAGACAATTGCAAGCAAAGATTGCTCTAGGATTGTGCTTCAGTATATTTATTCATGAACATTCTCCTATCTCTTCTTTTGTTTTCTTTTATTTATCTTTTGTTAATTCAATCGATTAATCATTGTATAAATATTAGAATAGATTATTATGCTTATTTCATATCTTACATCATTTGATTTGTAAACTAATTTATTTGTTAAGTGATTATTTATCCGAATTTGATATTTTATTCAAGAATACTTAATATATAAGAGAGCAACGCCCTGAATAGAAGATCGAGATAGGTAAGATTGGAAGGGTATCCTGTTCTGTATAATTTGTGCCGAGCGGTGAGACTAGAAGAGTATCTGTATGCTTAGGAAGAGACTGGAAGGTTGACTTAGGTGGTAATCCTTAGTGAAGATGAACCGGGAGGGTAGTCTTAGCTAAGGGTGATAGATAACTCAATCTAGGATAATTAATTATTTAATTAGATAATTAGGGATTTAATCGATCATAGGCTAGAGGCTCGCATTGTCGATACTAGGAATAGGAAAGTCCATTAGGTTAATTTAGGTTAGTTAATTTAATTAAAATATTATTTGGATTCTAATTCGAGACTCAATTAGATTAATAATTATTTTTTAATTAATTTAATAATGATTTCCCCTAATTGCAATCCCTTGGGTACGATCCTCGGAATACTTACCAGTGTCTAGTTGTAAACTTTACTATATTACAATTTAACTTATATGCTTGTGGGCACTGCCAATTTAATTCAATATATTTTTGGTGTAATATTTTACTATAAACGATAACACGTTTATAGGCAGTAACTATCTAACCCTCAATGTTTGTGGCCTGACATCCATTTATAGTGCATTTCAAGATTATGGACTGTGAAAGGTTGAGTTTTGAAATCAACTTAGGTTTAAAGTCTCAAAAATATAGTTTCATCAATAATGGATAATTTAAGGCTTAAGTCATGGGAGCTAGGAATAATGTAGCATAATGGTTGGTCGATTAGGCTCTGGGCTACAAAAAAATGCATTAGTCCTTTCCTAAACATTTCAAGGATTACAAAACCAAAACATGTTTACTCTTATTTCCATGAATATTTCTAAATCCTAATGCATGTATCCACACATTTATCTACCCACTCATAAATAATTTGGAAAGAAATTCCACACATTTTTAACTACCTATACTCTATTAGGCAATGTAACTAATTGAACTAAATTCCTTATTCACAAAGAATATAATTCATTAAGCATCATTCAAAGTTTGTATATTCAAAGAATCAATTTCACAATAGCATACCACAATTCACCAATTTCAAATCCAATCATGTTCAAGGACCATGAAAAGATTGAAATAAAACTAAGATAAACACATTGTCACCAATGTGTCCCAACTAAAGGTAAAGTTTAAGGAGACTCCCCTTATCCAATGTAATTGCAACACAATTAGTAGCGAGTTCCTAAATGCAATAATAAAATAAAAACAAAATATGAACTAACAAAAATAAAAGTTATGAACTTTCGAGGTGATCTATATCCCTTCCATAGAAGAAATTCCAAGAGGTCCCCAAAACCTTAAATAAATTTTTATTTTTCATGACTAGAATAATAACCCCTTTATTGTTTGAACACATTACTGTTGTCTTAATTTTGACCTTCTAGACAGCCAAATCACGAGCCACTTTCTTCCAAATCCTAACCAACTCAAAAGCTCGTTCTGTGGTACTATAGCCTCGGGCATCACAAACTCAATATTGCAATTACCCGTAGATACCCAAGCTTCACTTCCTAAGCTCATTGAGTTTGCTGGTTGGCTCCTCTACAACAATGATTGGAAAGTGTGTTGGTTCCTCTACACTTTCACTTAATTCCTAGTTCAACTCTTCCTCTTCCTCTACATCTAGCTTTACTCCTACTTCTACTCCTATTTTAATTGGAGTGAAGACACTATGTTTACTTCTTACAATCTTCTCATGGTCTTCAACTTCAAACTCCTATTGTTCACCTATGTTCAACTCATCATGCTCAATAATGGTGGAATGCCCTCATCCTTGAGCTGAAAAACATCATGCTTGACCTCTTCCATTGGAGTGTTCATTGCTTCTTGACATTGGACGATTTCTAATATTTTCTCCAATGTCTTTGTAACACCCCTTTTTTGCTGTCCGACAGTTCTAACCCCTCTTCACTAAAAATTAATTATCTTATAGTACGGGACTTGGATGATGTTCTCGTCTATTTCTCTTGAAAATAGACTCATTAAGAATTCTAATCATATAAATTATAACCCATAAATATTTTTGTACAATTTTCAATGATTTTCTCAAATCAAAACAGGGGATTTCAAAATCGTTCTGACTCTGTTTCACACAAATTCAAATATCTCATAATATGAAATTCTTTTGCTTACACTGTTTCCTTTATAAGAAACTAGAATCGATTAGCTTTAATTCCATATTCCTCTCAATATTTAACCCTCTTTCCACTATTTTTGGTGTATTTTCCAAGTTGGAATACTACAACTGTCCCAAAACTGTTTAGTGTAAAATAATGATAACTAAGCTTATAACACCTTTACAAACTATTTTAAACATTATGGTAAAAATACATATGGTACATCATAAGAATAGAACCATAATCATAAGGTCATCAATATTTCATTCTCATAGGCATAGCTTACTTATTTGTATGCTTACCAAAGACGCATTATTTCATGATCGTAATAGTATTTGAGCTTCAAGTACATACATGTACCTTTTCAACATGCTCATATACTTACCTTATCGCTTTCATCACAAGTTTTGAACTACCTATTGAACCACTTAGAAAACTACTGGATATTCAATAAGCCTCAAACATAGGATAAGATGTCGACACCATGTCCCAGACATGGTGTTACACTGGCTCACACATCAAAGTCGATGCTATGTCCTAGACATGCTCTTACACTGACTCTTATATATCGAGGCTAATGCCATGTCCCATACACAGTGTTACACTGGCTCTCATCTGTCGGTGTCGATGCCATGTCCCAGACATGGTCTTACATTGACCCATATCAAGCTGATGCCATGTCCCAGACATGGTCTTACACTGGCTCTCATAATGTGGTCGATGCATCTCCCAGACATGTCTTACACTAGCACACATATCACCCAAATGTCATGGCATGAATATCCAATTTATTCCTAAGGTTCAACCGGGAGTTTATCACGTTAAGTCTCATCATACATTTCTCATGGCCGCATTCAAACATTTTATTCAAAATTAACCATAAAATACATAATAATGATAAAGTTGTAATATTTACGCAAAACTTACTCATTTCAATGGAATATCATATTCCATCAAATTTCCAATGTATTCAATCATTACATAAATGTTATTAACATTTGGCATCACTTTCTCACATTCAATATCATCAACATATAATTCAATACAATCATAGCAAGATAGATTTCAAGTATATTAACAATAACATGGATATCATGCTTATTTAATCACACGGACTTACCTCGAATGCAATTCTGGCTAATTACTCTATTTTAGTCCATAACCTCGTTCTTTATGATTTAAGCCCGAATCTCGATTTTATTGATCTATAATGATAAAATTCACTACTTTAATCATAATATTAACCAATACATTCCAAAATTTATACTTTGGAAAAATAACCATTTTACCCCTAGACTTTCACAAAAATTACGATTTTACCATTAGGCTCGTAAATCGATTTTAATCAAATTTTCTTATTACCCAAGCCTAGCCGAATTATTTTTATACTATAGCATCTCTTAATTTCAAACATTTCACACAATTACTGTCCATTTAACAACATTACAAAAGAGTCTATTTTAGGGGTTTTTCATGAAAATCCTTTCACACAAGTTGTTTATTACACAACCAAGACTCATTTTCTTCCATAAAAATTCAGCAAACAACATAAATGCTCTCATGGAAAAACCCTATACTTTCTACCATTTTGCAAAATAGTGCCCCCATTAGCTAGCTCATGCTACAAGGGTCCTAAAAATACAAAAATCATCAAGAAAGGTCATCAAAATCACTTACTTGCAAGGGAACTAAGTGGCTAAAAGTTTAAGCTCTCAAAACCCCTTGTTTGTAGTCATTTTTGGTGGTTGAAGAAGAAGAAATGAAAAAGATGACAACATTTTTCCTTATTTTATTTTATTACTAAAAAAAGTCACCTAATGCGCACCAAATTTTGACTTTTCAACTTTCTTGTCCCCTATGGCCGGCCATCCTATTTTTAAGGGTCTATTTGCTCTTTAAAGACCCCCAATTTTGGTTATCTAGCTATTTAACATATTTAACTAATAGAACACAATTTTAGCACTTTACGTAATTTAGTCCTTTTTCAAAATTAAGCAAGCAATCACTAAAATTATTTCACCAAAATTTTCATACTCTCATATAATCATGCTATAACACCAAAAATAATATTAAAAAAATTTCTCGACCTCAGATTTGTGGTTCCGAAATCACTGTTCTGACTTAGGCCTATTTTGTGATGTTATAGTCTTGGACATAGAGGACACAATAGCTTGTAACAAATACATACTTTCCTCCAACACTCCAACCCATGTAGCAAGGGATGGGTCTTCCATCTACTTGCCACTCTTCATATTACATTTTTGATAGTAATACGGGGAATACAAATCATATGTTAGATAATTATCTGACCACCCTTGATTGTAGTTTTCCATCTCAGTTGCATGTCCATGTGAACGATAAGGATGCTCATATGGATACTTTTTCCTTCCACAATTATCATGATAACTCCAATGGTTCGTTGACTCTGCATTCGTTGAACTCAACTACTTTTCATAGTTGTATTGTTCTCTCTGCCCCCCATATCCATTATTATTAAACACGATTAAACTAAATTTTTAATAAGGAAAATTAAAATAAAAACATAAAGATAAAAACACTATAAAACAAAATAAAAATAACTATCTAAATTCCTCGTCTTTTGACTAATATTTCTTTAAGAGCAACTAACTTGACTACACATTTACTATAACAGCTTGGTTTTAGTTAAATCAAAATAGTGGTTTCAGAACCACAAATATGAGGTTGTAAAATTAATTTTATATTATTATATGTGTTTACAGCAAGTGAATTAATATGTGTGAAAGTTTCGTGAAAGAATTTTATCGATTAGTTGTTTAATTTGATAAAAAGGACTAAATCGCGTAAAATATAAAAGTAGCATGTTCTATGTTTGTAATAGTCCGGTTTAGACCCTAGTCAAAATAATGGTTTTGGGACCACAAATCCAAGTTAAAAATATTTTAATATTATTTTCTGTGCTTATAATATGTGAATTGACAAGTGTGAAAGTTTCGTATGAAAATTTAATCGTTTGTGTGCTCAATTTGATAAAATGACCTAATCGTGTAAAATGTAAAAGACGTGTTCTATTTTCTAAAGTAATTATTTGCTATGTCTTTATAATTGAGAGGTCCTTATGTTATTATTTGAGCATTGAACATGTAAGTGGACATTAATGGCCTTAATATAATGGCTTATTAATGTTTTAATGCAAGGGTAAAATGGAAAAATGTTTATTAATGTTATATTAAATAATTAAAATGTTTAAAATTAGGCATTATGTTCATCTTCTTGCCAAAAATCAAATAAATAAGAAAGAAAAAGATTGAGTTAGGGTTCGGCTAGGAAATTTGAAGATTAAGGTATGTGTTTTGATCGATTTTTGATAATTTCTATGTTTTTGTGATCATTGCTCTATATACTATCAAGACAATGTATTAATTTCTAAATTTGTTGATGATTTTGAAATATTCCATTGATGAAATTGTGAGCTTTGTGATGTTAGTTGTTGGAAAATAAAAGATATGTGTTGGGTTGATATATTTTGTCTTTGAATTTTTGATGAATTTGAGTAAAATGGGCTAAATTATGAAAATTTGTAAATTGAGGGACTAAAATGAGAAATAAATGAAACATATGGGCTTATATGAATACTATGAGAATTTGGCCTAGCATGAGTATATGGAAATTTTGTATATTTTGTGATTTTTGTGATTAGGGACTAAAGTGCAAAAATGTGAAAATGTGATGGATAATTTGTAAAATTCCCTAAATATGTGTTTTTGGATTGATTTGAATGATTTGGTGAATAAAAGATTTAAATTTGAATGTATATAGATCAAGAACTAAAGAAAACGAAATTAGATCGAGGAAAGTCGAAAGTCGTCGAGTAGCCAATTCCGTCTATCTGAATTCGTACGAGGTAAGTCTATATACAAATAAATGTGTTATGAGTTGAATTATTATTGATTGTATGCTATTGAACTATGATGAATGATTATATGAGTTGAGAAATATAAGACATCCGAGAAAGTATTGACAAAGTTCCGACCTCCGAAAAGCCCCATACGAATGTTAGGAATAGTTAGGATACATATGTCATGAATAGGATCTGATAAGTGTTTTCATGTAAGACCGCGTCTGGGATGTTGGCATCAACTTATGATTTACGTGTAAGACCATGTCTGGGACATCGGCATCATATTTGATTTCGTGTAAGACCCTGTCAAGGACAGTGGCAACGATATAGGTTACATGTAAGACCACATTTGGGACGTTGGCATTGTATGAGCTTTCCAAGCTATCCGCGTATCCTTATGATTCCGAACGGTTCAACGGGTATTTTGAGAAAATGAATTATTATATGAACATGTATCCGATTTAGGTACGTTTGAAATAAGTATCATATTTGAGGTTGAAAGGTAAGTATATGCAATTTAGTGAACAAATGTTGATATGTGATAAAAGCATGAGAAAATATGCTATATGTGTAAATGAATTTGGAATATATGAAATGTATATGAACATTCAGGTATGTGATATTATTTGGCTATAAAATATATGTAATTTGATGATGCATTTATGTTTAAAGTGTTAAGTTTATTTGCATATGGCTTACTAAACTTTTGAAAGATTACCTTGTGTGTTTTTCAACTGTTTTATAGATATCGTAGCTACCGGGAACTCGGGGAGCATCGAGGATCATCACCACACTATCGAACTTCTTTTTGGTACCTTTTGAAAATGTATATATTTAAGTATGGCATGTATAGGCTAGAAGTGTGTGAATATGTTTGGCAATGTATATATTTAGCCATGTGATTTGGCTTGGTTTTGGTTGTGTATATGAATGTGTTTTTGGTGTGAATTATTTGATGTGCAGTTGGTGTCTATTTGATGATTGTAGGGAGGTCCCTTAATGGGTGGGAAATTGGCCTTGTAAATGGCCTATTTTTGCCTACACGGGCAAAGACACGGGCGTGTGTCTCAGCTATGTTCCTTGAGGGCCATTTTCGAAATGAGTCTGAGCAGACCACATGGTCACACACACGGGCGTGTGCTAGGCCGTGTGGGCAAGTCAGTTTCTAGCACGGGCTAGACACATGAATGTGTGCCTGGCCGTGTGACCCAAGTCAATAGCCTCCCTAATTTTCACACGGTCTGGCACACAGGCATGTCTTGTGGCCGTGTGGACAAGTCAGTATGTATGCTCTGTTTTGACACGGTTTGTAACACCCCTAACCCGTATCCGTCGCCAGAGTGGGTTACGAGGCATTACCAAATAAATACCAATTAAACTAACTTTTTTTACATCTCAGACCACCAAGAATATCATAACATTAAATGCTTATCAAAATCAAATAATCATATTCCATAAATATCAAAATCGAACCAAAAATATATATGTATATATATAAAACAATGTTCACATATTTAAAATTTGCAAAGTTTGTTTCTTTATATCAATCACTTTAATTTCAATTTTTATAATTAAATAATACTCCATTATAACACATCATTTGCATACATCAAATATATGCCAATATCCATTTAGTTAATTGTATATCAAACAAATTAATTATCAACATCTGTGTGAACCGACATTAAAACCAAATGAAATCATATTGCATAATTTAATATACAATTACACGTAAAATTTAAACAAACTATAACATTGCCGAATATTTTGAAATTCCACATATATATATAGTATGTAATCTACCCTAAAGTTAAAGGCCAAACTAACATTTGAGTACAAGCTAAAACAATCAACGAAATCAATCATGAAACACATTCATTACTTACCATTTAATAACCAATTTTATCAAACTAATAAGCTACCATCCATCACTTTAATTATATTAGATTTCATAATTCCATCATTAAAATTTATTATACTAAATACATATTATACTTATTATCTTTCATAGCCAAAACATGTTACTTAAAACCACACATACATTCAAATCTTCCATCACCAAAACACAAAAACATAATTCATTAAACATTTTAATCAAGATCATATAAGACTAAATTTTAGCATAATAAGCAAACCAATTGCATATCACATGGTACCTAGCACAACATCACACATACCAAGTTGATAACTACATAACGAAGGTGAACACCAACCAAATTTAATATGACTGAATTTAACATCAAGCCATTTTTGCATGGCTATTATACAAACCAAAATCAAACATTTCCAAAACACTTCCTAGCCTGTACATGCCATAGTTTGAGTTCAAATATTTAAATACCGAAGTCGTAGATAGTGTGAAGAACTTTGCTGACGATCCCCGAGCTTATAACGTGACCCAAAATCTATAAAAATAGAACAAACATAACACACAGAGTAAGCTAGCTTAGCTTAGTAAGTCATAAGCAAATGAATATTTCAATAATATTATCAACTTAATTAAACTAAGCCTAATATCATTATATATCCAACTATACTTCCACACATTTACACAAACTCACAAAACAAAATTTAACTTCATATACCAACATCACACATTTGGCCGAATATACAAGATCAAATATATTATCACATATATGCATACCTATGTGGCCAAATATGCAAGACCAAACCTAACATCACATATGTGCTTACTTATATGGCTGAATATACAAATTCAAATATAACGTCACATTTGTGCATACCTTTATACTTGAATATACAAGATCCAATATAACATCATATATGTACATACCTATGTGGCCGAATATTCAAGGTCATTTAGCTCAATTTACTAGCTCAATTATCACATCAACAGGAAGTCTTATAGGCATAGGCTTGAAACTAAATCACCGGCACAAAACCTGTTAGGCATAAGCCTGAATCACACACCGGCACAAGGCCTGCTAGACTCAAAGTTTGATTTTATTCACCGGCTGTAACACCCCAAACCCGGCCTAGACGTTATGACCGGATCTGATGCGTTACAATGAAGCGTTTAAAACATTTCGTATTACCTAGTTTGGAAAAACTTAGTTGGTGTTGTAAAAGACACTTTTAAAAGTAGGTTAAAGTGAACGGAAGCTGTGCACCAGGTAGGAAACCAGGAAGAAGAGGTGGTGAGTCCGTCGGACTGCTTAAGTACCAAGCTCCCTTCGGATCCAATCCTAGACATGCACACCGCCATTGCCACACTCTAACATCTCGTATAATTTTGAGAAAACCGTTTGGTTATGTCCATCTTAAGAAAGTGATTAAGGTTGAAAACGTTTGCTTAGCGGAAGTCTTACTTGTATTTGTGTTATTTTGAAATCAATTAACGTTTTTGAAAACGCGTCCTATAGCTAATCCATTCCATTAATTATCATAGTTCAATTTTATCATAATAGAGTTAAATAATAAAGAAACAACCCAAACCATAAAATAATTAGTGGCCTTATTACAAAAAACCCAAAACCAGAAACAAAAAATATGGAAAATCTAGTTCACCAGAAGAAAACGAATTTGCAGAAAACGTGTGGCCACTCCGAATCCCGCCCAGCTCCAAGTCCACCAACTAGGGCTCACCTGTAAGGATGGAAGGAAAAAGGGGGTGAGTTTGGGAAAACTCAGTGTATACAGAAACCCATTGGGCCTAAGCCCTACCCAGATAACAGTACACAATGGACCGAAGCCCTTTTCGAATCTGATAGCAAGGCCTTAGTCCCTTTTACATAACAATGTGGCCCATAGGCCCGTTCGATAACATAGGTAACAATAGTAGTAATGCATGCAAACCCATCTGGGAGACTACTCAACCCACCAACCGCTACACTTGCCTGCACCAGCCCTACACTCCATGTGGGAATATCTCAACCCACCCAACCCTATACTCCACGATTTGCAAAGAACGCCGCTCGAATATCGATAAGTTGAGGCAAAGCCTCCAGTACATGGATAAACCACCTTCAATACTTCCTCCATCAATACCCCAATCCCATGCAACAGATATTAATAAAAGCATATAATGCAAAATACAGTATCAATCAATCATGCAGTTTAGCCAATTTAAACCCTAGGGGTATTGTAACACCCTTACCTGCTACATGTCGTTTAACAGATACAAGGTATTACCGAACATAACACATACCATTAAACATAACCGAGATATAAATATGTCATCCAATTTGATGGTGCATCGTTATAACATATGTCTTGAACAATATTAGCCAACTTTAATGGCTTGTACAAAGTAGCTGGTCGAGTCTTGTAACTAATATTTTAAACCTAGACAAATATGACACGTAACAAAATAATTAAGCCTACTATACATGCCATAATTCAAAACGTTTAGTTCAAATACCCTAAAGTATGATAGTGCGGGTAGATTTTCACGATCCTTAACTCCCGAGCAAGTCAAGGACACTATAAGACAAAGAGAGAAACAAAGTAAGCTTATAGCTTAGTAAGTAAGTATGTAAATACTAATTAAAGAATCTAACATGTTTACACAACAATTCAAGTATATCTACTTTAACTTCACTATTCATTCCACTTTGATTAAGCTGTCTCTGCTGCGTCATATTCACTAAATAAATCATAACTCGAGTTAAAAACTCGAAATTCAAATCCGTAAAATTTCCTGAATCTAGACTCATAAAACTTTTTGCTAATTTTTTCTATAATTTTGGTTCAGCCGATTAGTACAGTTTATTAGTTAAAGTTTCCCTGTTACACAGCTCGACTGATCTGACCTCTGTTCACTACGAATTGAATTTCTCTCAGTACACAATTAAAACAACCCTGAAGTCTGTTTCATTTAAAACTAGTCTCAATAACGAATTTAGGTATGTAAACTATATTTCTTAATTTGCTTTGTACAATTTTAATGATTTTCAAAGTTGGAACAGGGATCACGTATTCATCCTGAGCAAGTCACATACAATTGTAAATATCTCAAAATATAGAATTCCTTTGCTTGCTCTGTTTCTTTTATATGAAAGTAGACTCATTAAAATTTAATTTCACATCTCATTCAACCTCTAATTATATTCCTCCTATTTTGGTGATTTTTCAAAATCACGTCACTGCTACCATCTAAAAACAGTTTTAATGCTAATTTCACTCTTTCACACATTCTTTATGCTAACCTCATTTTATCTTATATATGTATATACCACAAATCATTTTCACCACATTTCATTCACCATAAGTGTAGGTCCAAACCACAATATCACCACAAAACCATCCCGTTGAACAATTCGGATCAATCCTCGATATTTAATGGTTTCACTGACACACCCCACCATCATACTTCGTTTAGTTCGGCTCTCTTGTACACATGGTGAACACTTAGTACCACTCATGCGACCTAACCGATTTGTCTCGTAGCTCTCTTGTCTACATGGTGTCCTTCACTTGGAATCACGCATGCGACCTAGCTACATTTATCTTTCACGTAGCTCTCTTGTCTACATGGTGTCCTTCACTTGGAATCACGCATGTGACCTAGCTACTACTGGGTGTCTCGTAGCTTTCTTGTACACATGATGTGCACTCAAAGATCATACATGTGACCTAGCTACGCTCCTCTATTTCATTCGATCTCTCAATGTTCAACCGGATCTCTCTCTCTATATTTATTTCCATTCTTCCAATAGTCGATTTATATTTTAACATCAGCTAGTATATTTATATAATAGGCTGAAATATAAGAATGCACATGAAATTATTGTAATATTTACATACAAACTTACCTTGGTGCAAAATGTGGAAATTTTGCAATTTAGTCCAAAACTTTTTCCTTCCCCCGTTCGAGATCAATTCCACGTCTTTCTTGATCTATAATAACACATTTAGCTCATTTAATACTCATACTATTTATTTCAATCCAAAAATCACATCATGGAAAAATTACATTTTGCCCCTAACTTTTACAAAATTACAATTTTGCCCCTAGGCTCGGAATTTAATTTCAGCCCTTATTCTTATGTTTTATGATATGCTGAACATTTTCTCTTCTACAACAACATCAAATTCTCACTCTATCATATAGTTATGAACAATAGGTATTTTTACCGATTATCTTGCTTTTACTCGTTTTCACTTAAAACCGAGTAGCACAAGTTATTTAACATAATTTAAAACCTCATATTCTATCATAAAACATCAAAATACACAAATTTCACCTATGGGTATTTTTCCAAATATGAACCCTAGGTTAAATTATTACTAGCATAAGCTTAATCGAGCTTAGGATTCCAAAAGCGTAAAGAACATTAAAAGCGGGCTTGGAATCACTTACTATGGAGCTTGAAAATTGAAGAAACCCTAGCTATGGAGAGAGGGAGAATTCGGCAGCAACTAAGGAGGATGATGATCAATTTTGTGTTATTTTTCCCATTTTATTTCATTTAATATCCAAATGACCAAAATGCCCTCCTTACTAAACTTTCAAAAATTCCTTCCATGTCCTAATTTTGTCCATGAACTTAAAATTGGTCAAATTGCTATTTAAGACATCCTAATTAATATTCCAAAACAATTTCATACTAAAACTTCCGGGATGCAAATTTTGCAACTTATTCGATTTAGTCCCTACTTTCAATTTAAGCACTTTAGGCATAGAATTTCATCACGAAATTTTCACACAATCATGCAATCATATCATAAACCCCAAAATAATTATAAAACAATTATTTCTATCTCGGATTTGTGGTCACGAAACCACTATTTCGATTAGGCCCTAATTCGGGTTGTCACAGGTATTTCGGTAATTATGCTCTTTAGAGGTAATTTCGTACTTACGCAACTACACAAGCTATTTCAGTAATTTTTAGCCGTTTCATGCAATTTGGTTCCACCATCTAACTAACATGCTACTTTGCCCATCTCTTACCCATATTGGTCCGTAAGCCCATTGGGCCCAGTTTTGGCCCATCGAGCCCCTTTTTCCGAAGTATGTTAAAACGTCACACAAACTTACTTACCACCTTACGGTGCTAGATCTAACAATTACTCTATGTCTTTGAGAGCATTCGCATACTCACAAGCCCATAAAATGCCGAATTTGGCATTTAAACTTTCTTGAATTGAACTAAGAAAGGGTGTTCTAGACACACCGATTCACGACGACTGCTACCAAGATCCCATTCGATGTCCTACAATTGATTAGCACAGTTCTTATTTACAAACTGTAATCACTAAACCCAAAACTTGCTCAACCAAAGTTGAACCATGTTCCTAAAAAGCCTTTGAACCCTTACCTTTTTGCCAAAATCGATAGCTAGTTCCGAATCCGATTGCTCCAATGATTCACGCTTTTGATCCAACGCTTAAGAAGACTCTAATCACCGAAAGAAAACATTAGTTACAAACCCTTAAAGCCTTATGCTCAAATCGACAGCCTCCCTAATTTTTAGGGATTTTGGCTTTTCCTAACATCGTAAAATAAGAACAGATCTGAGATGATAAGTACTTACCCCTTACTCCCACTTGATTTCCATGCAATCAGTGCGATTTATCCTTAGAACAATGGTAAAACCCGAATCCAAGGGTTGAAGAAGTTTCGGCTATAAGCCCCTAAACCAATGGTACTTTCGGCTTTTAGGTGGTGAAGGAGATGACGATATGAGGCTATGACCTTGAAGTAGAATTGCTGTCAGGTATCTAGGATTAAGAAAAGATAATCGTAGATTTAATAAAACAAAAGAACATAGAAGGACCTGGCTTTGAAGAAATCGGCAAGGCGGTGATCACAGATTTCGGCTTTTGCGACTTCGAAAAGGTGCTAATGAATAGCAGGTTTGATGGATGGCTTTGGAGAAGAAAGTAGAGAATGAAGAACAGGATAGGGGAAAGTTTCGGCTAGGGAGGAAAAGAGAGAAAAAGAAAAACCCTTGTGGTGCCTGAGCAGAAGAAAACGGCACCTTACAAAGCCCTAGGTGCCAAATATTAACCTAAACCCTCTGCGAATTTTCCCTCTTCAATTCCCTAAATTCGGCCAACTCTCACTCTCTCACCCAATCCCTTAAATCTCTCCCCTTATCACTCCTTAATTCAAGCATTTAGACTGATTCAAACTTTCCTTTAGCAGAATCCTCTTGGACTCCAACACTTACCCTCCAAAGACTTAAAATAAATGCATCTATTTGTCAACACTGGGAATCGATCCCATGCCTTCCCCAATGCTCCACACGCCACCTTTTTAGGAGCCTAGTGGCGTCACCCCTGCCACTCTACTAAGGCTCTTTTTGTGATGCCATTTACCCATAACTCTATACAAGGGCCATCTAGCCAGAACCCCTAACTCCTAAGTCCAAAAATTCAAAAATTCAACCGGGTTTTGGCCAACACATGGGCCTTCTATAAGCCCATTTACCTACTCAAAACATTAATTTCACATCCAAATGCAAAATTTTAAAATCTTTACAAAATATTGAAAACCGCGAATAAATCCGAAAATCAGGACGTTACAACTCTACCCTTCTTAAAGAAATTTCGAAAACAAATTTTACCTTATTAGAACAGTTGAGGGTACTGTTGATGCATAGCCTCCTCAGTTTCCCAAGTAGCTTCTTCTTTGCCATGGTTCCTCCAAAGTACTTTCACTAGTGGAACTGATTTCCTTCTCAACACCTTGACGTCACGATCAAGTATTTGCACAGGTTCCTCTTCGAAAGTTAAATCGATCAGCACCTCGGTTTACAGAATCGGTATGATATGGGTTGGGTCGATCGATACCGCCAAAGGCATGGATACATGAAAACGTCGTGGATACGATGCGATTCGTGGTAACTCTAGCTGATAAGCCACTGGTCCAACCCGCTTAACAATTCGGTAAGGCCCAATAAACCGTGGGCTCAACTTACCCTTCTTACCAAATCTCAAAATTTTCTTCCAAGGGGAAACCTTCAAGAAAACCATATCCCCAACAGCGAACTCAATCTCTTTGCGCTTCAGATCTACATACGACTTACATCATCGGATGCCTCCTTTAATCGATCCCTTATCAGCCTAACCTTGCTTTCAGTGTCTGCCACCAATTCCTGTCCAAGCACTCGTCGTTCACCCAACTCTGTCCAACACGTCAGCGTATGACATCTTCACCCATAAAGTGCTTCATATGGTGCCATCTGAATACTTGCTTGATAGCTGTTATTGTAAGCAAACTCCGCCAATGGTAAGTAGTCCTCCCAACTTCCACGAAAATCAATGATACAACCTCTCAACATATCTTCCAGAACCTGAATAACCCTTTCTGACTGTCCATCTGTCTGTGGGTGAAAAGCAGTGCTAAAATCCAATCGTGCACCCAACGCTTCCTGCAACTTCTGCCAAAATCGAGATGTAAACCTAGGGTCTCGATCAGAAATTATCGACACTGGCACCCCATGCAGTCGCACTACCTCCGCCACATATAACTTGGCCAACTTTTGCAGTGAGTAGTCAGTACGAACAGGTATGAAATGAGCAGATTTTGTTAACCTATCCACAACCACCCACACCGAATCTTTCTTGGTGGGTGTAACACCCCAAACTCGTGACCGTCACCGGATTTGAACACGTGGTGTTACCGGGCTTACTTCCCTTATTTCCCTCTTTGTAAAATCTGATTGCTGTTCTAGGCAGGCTAGCTAACTGCGTCACTGTCGCCTTAAAAATCATATCTCGAGTTTCAAAACTTGGAAACTGATTCCGTAAATTTTCCCTGAATTTAGACTCATATATCTATCCATGGATTAATTTATAGAATTTTTGGTTGGGCCAATTGGTACAGTTTATTAGTTAAATTCACCAATGTTACAGGCGTCGACTACACTGACCTTCGCGCGTTAAAACTTGAATATCTCTCTGTACAGGGCTTTAATACTGATGCCGTTTGTTTCTAATGAAACTAGACTCAAAATTGAATCTGAAAATATAATGCATGACTTCTAATTCTTTCTGGATAATTTATAGTAAATTTTCAAAGTCACGACAGGGGACCCAAAAACCGTTCTGGCCCTGTCTCACGAGAACTTTAATATCTCTCATTATACTGCTCATATGGTTGTTTCGTTCAATCCATATTAAACTAGATTCATCAATGTTCAATTGCATAATTTATTCACTATTTAATTCTACTTCTACTATTTTTAGTGATTTTCAATCTCACCTCACTGCTGCTGTCCGCAACAGTTACTGCAGATGACTATGCCAATTTCATGAATCTTTCCTTGGCCTTAATCATCCATCATACATGACACAAATTATGGCCACCTTATCAAAATTAAAGTTTCTAAGACTCATGGCTATAGGTTCTAGCATCCCACTCGGCGACCACATAGGCCATTTTCACATGGCTTAAAGTTTACAACCCACAGTTCAACAAAATATAATAGCCTATACATGCCAAATGTTCTTCAACAACGAAGACAATACCAAAATATTTCAGCGGTGTGATGACTTCAACGACGGTTCCGATCACGCAAACAATACGAGTCCGAGAGACCTAAAATGGGTGACAAGAAAACACCGAGTGAGTTTATAACTCAGTAAGTCATAAGCATTCATCAATCCACTGATAAAGTTACTACAACATGAACAATAAACGAGGTTAGGTACTCATCCATATCGAATCTATACCATAATTCCTCGGACCTTTTGGTCCAATCTCATACCAAGTCATACATCCACATTTCATATTCTACACAACAAGATATTTGAAGCATTTTCACACACTAACTCATTTCCACCACAATCATACAATTTCAATCATCACATAGATTTAAGGCTTACCAAATTCGACCCGAGCATGAGCGTATTTTCTATTCGTCATGAGCTCGAGATACTTACCCAACCGCTGTCCATACTCAACTCGATGGAGACACACCTCCATATATATAGAGTACGCACACACAAAGCTTAATATTCGATTTCGCACACTTAGTGCCACGCGATTTAAGCCCGCACACATAGTGCCATACCCTTGAGCTCGCACACCCAAAGGTCCGTATTATTTTCTTTTTCCAGCATGCACACTTAGTGCCATATATTTCCAGCATGCACACTTAGTGCCATATATTTCCAGCACGCACACTTAGTGCCTATCTCGTCACCATACACACGTATTGCCCGACACATAGTGCCAAAGCAAACTTTCTACACATTTCACTATTTCTTTTACATTCAACAATTATCATCACTCCATACACATACAATTTCATTTATACATATATAGCATTCCATTAAACACAATTGCATAGATTTTCCAATCATTTAAGCAATATCAAACATATGTGCTTAATGACTTACCTTGTGTTGGGCAAAATGGTTCCAACTCGGCTACTCGATGTTCTTTCCTTTGCCTTTGCTTGTTTCTCCACCTCGAGCTTCTTGAGCTTAGTCAATAAATAAACTAGTTTAACCGTCTTGCCAAATATTTATACATATATACATGACATCAACTATACTATCATCATTAATACATCAATTCACAAAATTTTATCTCATGAGCATATGACCCATTTTTTTTTTTACCCCATATGGCGAATGTATGTATATATATATATACAATGTCAACTATAACATCTTTTAATCACCTAATTTCATCTCAAATTCCAATGACCGATCACACCTATACTTACATTCCAATATTCGGAATATTCAAAAATCACGTTCTAAATACAATAGTCATGAACAATGCTGAATCCTTGTGTGTTCAAACATGAATTATTTTACTTAAATCAAAACGTATAAACATTCACAACTCGTATTCTTAGGAAGGCCGATTTATTTCCATAGTACATTCCTCATCAATACTTAGATGAACAACCAAAATCCCTACCTTTATACCCTAGCGAATGCTCCTATCATCCATAAAATTACAAATTTTAGCATGGGCTAAGTAGGAATCATTTAACATGCAAATAAACTCCTATCTCCAACACTTAATCATTCGGCATATTGTCTAAATACACATGAGAAATCTCATCTTCCTTGACCTTACCAAGAGTGCACCCACACTTCAACTTAGCATATTACAAAACCAAATCAACAAATTCAATGCTTACCTCCTAGTAGCCAAAGATACTTGCCGAATTGACCTAGGTAAATCTTCCTTCCTTTCACTTTTTTTTTTTCAAGAACAACCAAAAGAATGAACAATGAATGAACAAAACCTTTTTTTTTCTTTTCTTTCTCTCTAGCTACTGGCACAATGGGGGCATCCATGCTCATTTTTTTCATTTCTTTAATGCTAGTTTTTATTTTATGGCTTCCTACATACACCACTAGCAAAACATGTTGGAAACATGTTTCCTTGCCCATAATCTTGTCATGGCCGGCCACTCACCTTAGGAAAGGGGTTATTTGACATGCAAGGACAACCATTTTCCCACATGTATTAATAGGCCACCTTACATTTGCCTAGCACATTTCTAAATTTTCTCACATAAGTCCTATTTGATAAAATTCACTTACAATTAACAAAATCCAAACATTCAATTTTTCACACATTCATATTCACATATTCTAGACAATAAATATTACGTTAGAACATTTCTTGACTCGGTTTAGCGGTCCCAAACCGCTTTCGACTAGGGTCACTTTAGGGCTGTCACAACTCTCCCCCACTTAAGAAATTTTCGTCCCCGAAAATCTTACCGGTAAATAGGCTCGGGTATCGCTCTTTCATAGAGTCCTCGAGTTCCCAAGTAGCTTCTTCCATCCCGTGTTTATGCCACAACACCTTCACTAATGGGATTTTCTTGTTTCGTAGCTCTTTTACTTCACGCATCAGAATGCGAACCGGCTCTTCTTCATAACTCAAATTAGGCTGAACCTCGACCTCAGATGGAGTAATTACGTGTGTCGGGTCAGACCTATATCGTCGAAGCATTGAAACATGGAAAACGTTGTGAATCTTTTCGAGCTCTGGGGGTAAAATTAATCGATGCCTCTTGGTCCAACTCGTTCGAGATACTTCATACGGACCGATGAACCTCGGACTCAATTTGCCCTTACGGCCAAATCTAAGCACCTTCTTCCAGGGTGAGACTTTGAGAAATACCTTGTCTCCAACCTGATATTCAATGTCTTTCCTTTTCAAATCCGCATACGACTTTTGGCGATCCGAAGCAGCCTTCAAACTTTCACGAATTACTCGAACTTTTTGCTCGGCATCCTTAACCAAATCAACCCCGAAGAATTTACCTTCACTAAGTTCACCGAGAATAATGGGGTACGGCATTTACGACCGTATAAAGCCTCGTAAGGCGCCATCTTAATACTTGACTGAAAGCTATTGTTGTAAGCGAATTCAATCAAAGGCAAATACCGTTCCCATGAACCACTAAACTCAAGGATGCAACATCTCAACATATCCTCGAGTATTTGAATTATCCGTTTAGATTGACCATCGGTTTGGGGGTGAAAGCGGTCTTGAAATGCAACTTGGTACCCAAAGCTTCTTGCAACTTCTTCCAAAATCGCGAGGTAAATCTCGGATCTCTATCCGACACGATGGAAATAGGCACCCGTGTAGTCTCACAATCGAGAACGTACAATTGGCTAGTTTGTCCATTGAAAAATCCGTGCGTCGGGGACAAAGTGAGCCGACTTAGTCAATCTATCTACAACGACCCAAATCGCATCCTTCTTACTAGCTGACAATGGCAGTCCGGATACAAAGTCCATTGTGACTCGATCCCATTTCCACTCGGGTATCGTGATCGTCTGAAGTAATCCTGAAGGCACTTGATGTTCCGCTTTCACTTGTTGACATATTAAACATCTCGAAACAAAATCAGAGATGTCTCGTTTCATACCATGCCACCAAAACCGATGTTTCAAATCGTTGTACATCTTCGTACTCCCCGGGTGGATTGCCATTCGGCTACAATGGGCTTCATTCAGAATTATCGAAATAAGCTCCGCATTCTTTGGAACACACAGACGACTTCTGAACCTCAAACAATCGTCATCATCAATTTGAAACTCTGATTCCTTGTTCAGAACACACTCAGCCCGTTTTGCAAGCAACTCCTCATCAACTTTCTGAGCTTCCCGAATTTGATGAGCCAACAATGGTTTGGCCTTTAATTCGGCTACTAA
Source organism: Gossypium arboreum (assembly GCF_025698485.1). Classification (NCBI taxonomy): domain Eukaryota; kingdom Viridiplantae; phylum Streptophyta; class Magnoliopsida; order Malvales; family Malvaceae; genus Gossypium; species Gossypium arboreum. The sequence goes on along the minus strand of NC_069072.1, from coordinate 109,846,123 downwards.
CACATTGTCGGGTAGGATAGACAAGTGTACATTCATCGCTCAGTAAAAGCAAAGGTGATTTCGGCTTAAGGCATCCGCAACCACATTAGCCTTTCCGGTGATAATCAATGACGAGCTCATAATCTTTTAACAACTCGAGCCATCATCTTTGTCGCAGATTTAAGTCTCTTTGGGTCATCAAATATTTGAGACTTTTGTGATCCGAATACACGGCACTTCTCACCAAATAAGTAGTGTCGCCATATCTTTAAGGCGAATACGATGGCGGCCAATTCGAGATCATGGGTCGGATAATTTTTCTCATGTGGCTTTAATTGTCTCGGCGATAGGCCACAACTCGCCCTTCTTGCATCAATACGCAACCCAACCCAAGTAGGGATGCGTCACTATAAATGACAAACTCTTTGCCCGATTCGGGTTGCACTAGGATTGGGGCTTCACCAAATAAGTTTTCATTGATCGAAACTCTTCGACATTTCTCCGTCCATTCAACTTAACATCCTTTTGGAGTAGCCGTCATTGGCGTGGCTATCGTTGAGAAACCTTTACAAATCGTCGGTAATAACCTAAGCCCCAAAAAGTCGAACCTCGAATATTTCTGAGGCTTCCAATTAAGTATGGCTGAAATTTTATTCGAATCGACTCGAATACCCGTCGCAGATACCACATGACCCAAGAAGCTAACCTCTCTCAACCGTAACTCACACTTGCTGAACTTAGCATATAACCGCTTATCCGTAAAATTTGCAACACTATCCTCGGTGTTCGCGTGTTCGGTCTCATTTTGCGAATAGACCAAAATGTCATCAATGAAGACAACTACGAACCGATCCAAATATGGTCGAAGATCCGATTCATCAAATCCATAAATACCGCAGGGCATTAGTAAGCCCAAGCGGCATCACTAGGAACTCGTAGTGACCATATCTCGCTCAAAGGCGCCTTGACGTCCGAATCTCGAATTCATGAATCGATAATAGCCCGATCTCAAATCTATTTTCAAAACACCGAGGTTCTTCAGTTGATCGAACAAATCATCGATCTGTGATAGCGAATATTTGTTCTTTATCGTCGCTTTATTAAGTCGACGATAGTCGATCTGCAGCTCATGGTTCCATCTTTCTTTTCACAAACAACACCGGCGCACCCCAAGGCGAAAAACTCGGCGAGCAAAACCTCTATCCACCAATTCTTGCAACGAGCTTTCAACTCCTTTAATTTCGTTGGTGCCATACGATACGGAGCTATCGAAATTGGAGTGGTACCAGTACCAATTCGATGCCAAACTCTATTTCCGAGCAGTGGCAAACCCGCAATTCTTCGTGGAAAACATCCGAGTATTCACAAACCACTAGCATGATTCGGGTTTCTTTTCGACTCCTTGTCATCGAGCACATACGCAAGGTATGCTTCGCACCCTTTTCTTACATATTTCGGGCCAACATTGCGATATTACGGTGGCAACCCTTTAAGTCCGTAGACTCAACTCAATTATCTCGTTATTCGCACCTCGGATCGATAGTCTTGCTTTTGCAATTTACAACCGCATCGTGCATGGTCAACCAATCCAAACCAAGAATAACGTCGAATTAGTCGAACGACAAAAGCATCAATTCCGCGGAAAACAAGAACCTCGAAATACTAGGGACTTTTCTTACACACTTTGTTGACAAGCACGTAATGACCCAAGGGTTTGACACCGAATTACAAACTCAGAGACTCAATAGGCAAAGTCTTCTTCGGATGCTAAGCTTTGATATATAAGAATGAGTAGAACCGTGGTCAATCAAAGCAATCACATTAGTATCGAAAAGAGTGAAAGTACCGGTGATAACGTCGGGGAGGATGCCTCCTCTCGTCTGCGGATGGCATATGCTCTAGCAGAGCGCGGGCCTCGGATCGAACAGCCGTGTCGAGGCTCCTCTCGATTGCCACCCCTACCTCCGAAATTCTCGGGGACCTACCTCTAGCCATTGTTCCACTAGGTCTTGCACCTTGCATCTTATTCTTCTCATCTAGCTCGTGCAATCTCTAATGAAGTGGTCCTTCAACCGCATCCATAATGAGCCCTATTAATGCAGACTTACCCCAACATTCACCTAGGTGTCGTCTTCCACATTGGGGCATTCAGTCTCTCTCGATGATTATTGCCCACACTAGCTCTCAAGTAGCTCGAGTCCGTCGACGGTCGGGCTCTAATGGAAATTCCTGATCGCCTCGACTTCTTGGTGTCCTCCACGAACTTCTTTACCGCCGAGAATGGAGCTTTACTCACGATCTTTTACGATAATCTCTTGCTTCAAATTCAGCCTTCTTCTTTCCTTTCCCAGTTCTTCCGCCTTGCGAGCTCGTTCGACTAGTGTTACAAACTCCTTTATCTCCAAAATACCCACTAGCGCCTTCAAATCTTCATTCAATCCTTCTTCAAATCTTTTGCACATAGCAACCTCATCAGCCACACACTCCGGGCATACCGACTAAGTCTTACGAACTCATGTTACGTATTCGAATCTGGACATCCGGCCTTGCTTGAGTTCCAAGAACTCCTTACGCTTCGATCGATGAACTGTTGATGATGTATTTCTTTCGAAATTGGATTGAAAGAAATCCCAAGTAACTCGTTCATTTGGGACTATGGAAATTAAATTCCTCCACCAATAGTAAGTCGAGTCTCATAACAAGGATATAGCACACTTAAGACATTCATCGGTGTGCATGATGTTCATCTAACACTCGAATGGTGTTATCAAGCGAAACTCGGCCTTTCGGCATCATCAAGAACTATGGCCTTGAACTCTTCAGCCCGTGCTTCCTAATCAGGTCTCTGGTGGTTTATTCAGCCTCACAGATCGATGAATTGAAGGCATTAAGGGCTCTTGGGGTGGAGTATTTAAATTCGGAATGGTTGGACAATAGGATTAGTTCGGGCATCTTCGCTACCCACTCATTCATCATGGTGAAGAAGGCTTGTTTCGCCTTCATTTTGATTATTCGCGGATGATGAGGCTCAACAGTGGTGTCCCTTGTGTGCAGGAGCAGCCGCTACACTTTCAACGTAATTCGCCAAGGGTCTCTCTATCCGGGTTCCATCGCTAATCAAAACAAAAATTTCAACCGTCAAGTCATCACATTATTAAGCACTAACAATTTGGCATGTATAGCTAGACTCACACGCTCTATGGTAGTCCTAGAACCGACTAAACCATAGCTCTGATACCAATAAAATTATAACACCCCAAACCCGTGACCGTCACCGATTTGAACACGTGGTGTTACCGGCTTACTTCCTTATTTCTTTCTTTGTAAATTCGATTCTTTGTTCTAGGCAGGCTAGCTAACTGCGTCACTGTCGCCTTAAAATCATATCTCGAGTTTCAAAACTCAGAAACTGATTCCGTAAATTTTCCCTGAATTTAGACTCATATATCTATCCATGGATTTATTTCTAGAATTTTTGGTTGGGCCAATTGGTACAGTTTATTAGTTAAAGTCACCAATGTTACAGGAGTCGACTACACTGACCTTCGCGCGTTAAAACTTGAATATCTCTCTGTACAGGGCTTTAATACTGGTGCTGTTTGTTTCTAATGAAACGAGACTCAAAATTGAATCTCCACATATAATGCATGACTTCTAATTCTTTCTGGATAATTTATAGTAAATTTTCAAAGTCACAATAGGGGACCCAGAAACCGTTCTGGCCCTGTCTCACGAGAACTTTAATATCTCTCATTATACTGCTCATATGGTTGTTTCGTTCCATCCATATTAAACTAGATTCATCAAGGTTCAATTGCATAATTTATTCACTATTTAATTCTACTTCTACTATTTTTAGTGATTTTTCAATCTCACCTCACTGCTGCTGTCCACAACAGTTACTGCGAGAGACTATGCCAATTTCATGAATCTTTCCTTGGCCTTAATCATCCATCATACATGACACAAATTATGGCCACCTTATCAAAATTAAAGTTTCTAAGACTCGTGGCTATAGGTTCTAGCATCCCACTCGACGACCACATAGGCCATTTTCACATGGCTTAAAGTTTACAACCCACAGTTCAACAAAATATAATAGCCTATACATGCCAAATGTTCTTCAACAACGAAGACAATACCAAAATATTTCAGCCGGTGTGATAACTTCAACGACGGTTCGATCACGCAAACAATACGAGTCCGAGAGACCTAAAATGGGTGACAAGAAAACACCGAGTGAGTTTATAACTCGATAAGTCATAAGCATTCATCAATCCACCGATAAAGTTACTACAACATGAACAATAAACGAGGTTAGGTACTCATCCATATCGAATCTATACCATAATTCCTCGGACCTTTTGTTCCAATCTCATACCAAGTCATACATCCACATTTCATATTCTACACAACAAGATATTTGAAGCATTTTCACACACTAACTCATTTCCACCACAATCATACAATTTCAATCATCACATAGATTTAAGGCTTACCAAATTCGACCCCGAGCATGAACGTATTTTCTATTCGTCATGAGCTCGAGATACTTACCCGACCGCTGTCCATACTCAACTCGATGGAGACACACCCTCCATATATATAGAGTACGCACACACGACGGCTTAATATTCGATTTCGCACACTTAGTGCCACGCGATTTAAGCCCACACACATAGTGCCATACCTTCGAGCTCGCACACCCAAAGGTCAGATATTTTTTTTTTTCCAGCATGCACACTTAGTGCCATATATTTCCAGCATGCACACTTAGTGCCATATATTTCCAGCACGCACACTTAGTGCCTATCTCGTCACCATACACACGTATTGCCCGCACACATAGTGCCGAAAGCAAACTTTCTACACATTTCACTATTTCTTTTACATTCAATAATTATCATCACTCCATACACATACAATTTCATTTATACATATATAGCATTCCATTAAACACAATTGCATAGATTTTCCAATCATTTAAGCAATATCAAACATATGTGCTTAATGACTTACCTTGTGTTGGGCAAAATGGTTCCAACTCGGCTACTCGATGTTCTTTCCTTTGCCTTTGCTTGTTTCTCCACCTCGAGCTTCTTGAGCTTAGTCAATAAATAAACTAGTTTAACCGTCTTGCCAAATATTTATACATATATACATGACATCAACTATACTATCATCATTAATACATCAATTCACAAAATTTTATCTCATGAGCATATGACCCATTTTTTTTTTACCCCATATGGCGAATGTATGTATATATATATATACAATGTCAACTATAACATCTTTTAATCACCTAATTTCATCTCAAATTCCCATGACCGATCACACCTATACTTACATTCCAATATTCGAATATTCAAAATCACGTTCTAAATACAATAGTCATGAACAATGCCGAATCCTTGTGTGTTCAAACATGAATTATTTTACTTAAATCAAAACGTATAAACATTCACAACTCGTATTCTTAGGAAGGCCGATTTATTTCCATAGTACATTCCTCATCAATACTTAGATGAACAACCAAAATCCCTACCTTTATACCCTAGCCGAATGCTCCTATCATCCATAAAATTACAAATTTTAGCATGGGCTAAGTAGGAATCATTTAACATGCAAATAAACTCCTATCTCCAACACTTAATCATTCGGCATATTGTCTAAATACACATGAGAAATCTCATCTTCCTTGACCTTACCAAGAGTGCACCCACACTTCAACTTAGCATATTACAAAACCAAATCAACAAATTCAATGCTTACCTCCTAGTAGCCAAAGATACTTGCCGAATTGACCTAGGTAAATCTTCCTTCCTTTCACTTTTTTTTTTCAAGAACAACCAAAAGAATGAACAATGAATGAACAAAACCCTTTTTTTTTCTTTCTTTCTCTCTAGCTACGGCACAATGGGGGCATCCATGCTCATTTTTTTCATTTCTTTAATGCTAGTTTTTATTTTATGGCTTCCTACATACACCACTAGCAAAACATGTTGGAAACATGTTTCCTTTGCCCATAATCTTGTCATGGCCGGCCACTCACCTTAGGAAAGGGGGTTATTTGACATGCAAGGACAACCATTTTCCCACATGTATTAATAGGCCACCTTACATTTGCCTAGCACATTTCTAAATTTTCTCACATAAGTCCTATTTGATAAAATTCACTTACAATTAACAAAATCCAAACATTCAATTTTTCACACATTCATATTCACATATTCTAGACAATAAATATTACGTTAGAACATTTGGTGACTTCGGTTTAGCGGTCCGAAACCGCTTCCGACTAGGGTCACTTTAGAAATTGTCACACAAGGGTGTCAAAGGTAACCCACTCACAAAGTCCATTGTTAATCTTTCCCACTTCCATAGCGAATTTTCACAGTTGCGAAATCTCGAAGGCAATTGGTGCTCACCTTAACTTTCTTGCACGCCGACATTTCCCAACAAATTCATCACCTCTCGTTTAATCCGCCACCAAGACACTTCTCGCAAGTCTCGATATAACTTATTCCTCTAGGATGCATGGCACGAGTCCACCATGAGCCTCTTTTAGAATTAACTACCTCAATTCGTGGTCCTTTGGAATACAAACCCTTCCACGAAAGCACGTAACTCCTTCATCGTTCAACCCAAAATCCTCGTTCTCACCACTCTTAACTTGCTGGAACCAAGAGCTAATGAATCATCCTTCAACTGTTTTTCCTTAATCTGCTCACCCAAGTAGGCCTTACTTGCGATTCGCCAACAAGCTTCCATCGTCAGATGCACTTAATCGTGCGAACAAGGCTCTCAAATCAAGAATAACCCTTCGACTCAACGCATCCGCCACCACATTAGCCTTTCTTGGGTGGTACTCTATCGAACATCGTAGTCTTTAAGCAACTCCACCCATCTTCGTTGCCTAAGGTTCAACTCCTTCTGAGTCAACAAATACTTTAGGCTCTTATGATCTGTGTATATGATGCACTTTTCCCTATATAAGTAGTGTCTCCAAATTTTTAACGTAAAAATCACCGCTGCTAACTCCAAATCATGCGTAGGGTAATTCACCTCATGAGCCTTAAGTCATCGCGATGCATAGCGACCACCTTTCCCTCTTGCATCAAGACGCAACCTAACCTCACATGCGACGCATCGTCAGATACTGATAAAGTCCTTCCGGACCCGGTTGAATCAACACCGCTTGGTCAATACCTTTTTCAACCGATCAAAAGCTTTTTTTGTTTCTCGGTCCGCACAAATGGTACTCCTTTCCTTATGAGTTTTGTCAAGGGTGCCGCCATTACCGAGAAACCCTCCACAAACCTTCTCGAGTAACCTCGCTAACCCTAGAAAACTTCAAATTTAAATCTCGACCTAGGTGGCTTCCATTCCGAAATCGCTTCAATTTTACAAGGATCCACCTTAATCCCTCGGCAGAGACCACATGCCCTAGGAAGGTTACCTCCTCAACCGTAATTCACGCTTCAATTTCGCGTAGAGCTCCTGTTCCTTTAACACTTGCAAAGACAATACGGAGATGCTCATCATGCTTCGCCTCCGCTTTGAGTATACCAGATATCATCGATAAAGACGACTACGAACCGATCCAAGTAAGGTTGGAATACTGGTTCATCGATCCATAAAAGCTGCGGTGCATTCGTCATTAAAACGGCATGACCACAAACTCATAATGTCCATATCGAGTTCGAAATGTTGTTTTATGAATATCCCCCTCTTTTACCCTTAGCTGATGGTATCCAGAACGAAGATCGATTTTGGAGAATACCGAAGCTCCCCTCAATTGATCGTCAGTTTATTCAATGGCGATAATCGATCTACATGCGCATCGTTCCATCCTTTTCTTCACAACAGACCGGTGCTCCCCAAGGAGACACACTAGGCCTAATGAAGCCTCTATCTAACAACTCTTGAATTTGAGCCTTCACTCCACTAACTCCTTGGTGCCATCCTATAGGGTGCAATAGATACTGGAGTCATTCCAGCAACAAATCGATTCCAAACTCAACTTCCCGATTCGGAGGTAATCCAGAAGCTCTTCCTAAAAACATCCGAATTCCCTAACGATTCGATGGTCTCCACAACAAATCCTCGATTTGACTTGGCTTACCAAAGCGATATGCCTCGCACCCTTTGCGATCGGTTTCTCGACCCTCAACGCCGATACTACATTGGTTAAGTAATCCCTCCATTCTCCAATAATCATTACCTCTTCATCATTGACTGTCCTTAACACCATCCTCTTAGCTGCACAATCCAACGTTGCCTTATGCTTGGTCAACCAATCCATCCCTAGTATCAAATTGAATTCTTCAAGCGGTAACTCCATCAAATCCCCACAGAAAACCCCGCCTTGAATCTCCAAAGGCACCTCCTTGAAGAGTTTCTCTACCTTAACCAAATGACCTAAAGGACTTATCACAGACACCCCACATATAGTCTCCTCGAAGTGCACACCCAGTGCCCCAGAAATGTTATATGCCACATATGAATGGGTTGATCCCACATCAATCGAGCGATATAAGGTACACCATAGATAAAAACGTACCAATTATGACATCAAAAGCGTCACCCTCCTCGCGGCGACGAGCAGCATACACCAAAGCTGGCTGACGAGCATCCGCGTTACCAATACCCCTACCAGGTGCCCCACATCCACGGCCATTACCACCGCGACCTTGTCCACGACCTCTTGGCAGCGGCGGTCCATCCCTCACAGGTTGAGCCGGTCGCACAGCCCCTTGTTCGGCCCCCTGAGCCTGAGTGTCCCTCCTAGGACAATCCTTAATCCTATGTTCCTTAGACCCACAACTAAGACAAGCCCCAGAACGCTTCCAGCACTCTCCTTGATGCGTTCTGCCGCAATCCCCACAAGCTTGCGGTCTACCTATGTTCACCGGAACTGCTCGAACCGGTTCCTCCATCCTAGCTCTCTTAACATTTTGATTTGCAGCACCCGTTGGTCTAGCATCCCTCCTGAACCGATTCCGATCCTTATCATGATTCCTCCGTTCGGTTTGCTTCACCTCCTCGGCTATCTTAGCCTTCTCTACTAGTGCAGCGAAATTTCGCTCTCTCTGCGGAGCTATGAGCACCCTTAACTCATCTCTGAGGCCATCCTCAAAACGAACGCTTGCCAGATTCGGTGGAAGCGATGCCATTAGCATACCGACTCAATCGTAGAAACTCCGCCTCATATTCAAAGAATGGTCTTATTTCCTGAGTCGATTCAAGAACTCCTTTCTCGTGCATCCACATAGCTAGCTCCAACATATTTTGCCTTAAAGGTCTGCATTTGAACAGCTCCCATGTTACCCTCTCACCGGGGTTCCCTCTCTTCTGAGAATCCACCAGCGACACGCTTCATCCCGCAAAGAACGACACGCCCTTTCAACTTCGCTCTACGGAGCGGTCTAGGTCATCCATGATCCGCTCTGTGGCTTCCAACCAAGATTCACCACATTTGGGGCCACTCAGACACGCCCTAAAATCTCAAATTGGCTGAAGTCGTTCGAAATAGACCCCTATTCATTTAGCTCCGCCACCTGTCCAAAACCCTCAACATGGCACGAGACAAAGCGTCATCCCTCGCGGCCGGTCATACGGCCCATTTTCATTAACCGGTGGTGGGCGTGCCTCGCCACCGGTATGTGTTCGATGATAGCAGATCCAACTTTGGTGCTACTTGCCTCGACCACGGCCTCTTCCCGAGTAACCCTTGTACTCATAACAATTTATCTGCTTACTTAATTTTATGACATTAGTTTCTTGGTTTCACTTATTTATTACGAAATGTCTTATGAACAGATAGAGTTTCGAGTTATTTTTGCTAATCACAATTTAGCTACGGTCCCAGTTTTGTAGCCCTAATACTACATTATCAATAGCACTATCTCTAAGTCTTAGTACTATCTACAGTATTACTTCCAGTCCAGTTCCATAAATAGTTAAAGCAGAAAAAGAACACTTACAGACTTGGTGCTGGGGATTCAGTGTGCCACTTCCTTATCAGTCCATGTAAAAATTAAAAACCATGTTTTTGTTTATCGAAAATAAAAAGATTTCATTTGAAAACACTTTTATTTTAAAACTATTGATTTAACCTCGTTCAATAGAAAAACTTTGAACATCTTTGAAAGACTTATAGAAAAAAACTTTTTTTTTAAAAGATTTTCAGACCCGATCCACAACCGAGTTGTTGCAACCAGGCTCTGATACCACTAAATGTAACAACCCAAACCCGGCCTAGACGTTATGACCGGATCTGATGCGTCACATCGAAGCATTTAAAACATTCCGTATTACCTAGTTTGGAAAAACTTGGTGTTGTAAAAGACACTTTTAAAAGTAGGTTAAAGTGAACGGAAGCTGTGCACCAGGTAGGAAACCAGGAAGAAGAGGAGGTGAGTCCGTCGGACTACTTAAGTACCAAGCTCCCTTCGGATCCAATCCTAGACATGCACACCGCCATTGCCACACTCTAACATCTCGTATAATTTTGAGAAAACCGTTTGGTTATGTCCATCTTAAGAAAGTGATTAAGGTTGAAAACGTTTGCTTAGCGGAAGTCTTACTTGTATTCGTGTTATTTTGAAATCACTTAACGTTTTTGAAAACGCGTCCTAGAGCTAATCCATTCCGTTAATTATCATAGTTCGCTTTTATCATAATAGAGTTAAATAATAAAGAAACAACCCAAACCATAAAATAATTAGCGGCCTTATTACAAAAACCCAAAAGCGTAAACGAAAAATATGGAAAATCTAGTTCACCGAAGAAAACGAATTTGCGTAAAACGTGTGGCCACTCGAATCCCGCCACTCCAAGTCCACCAACTAGGGCTCACCGCAAGGATGGAAGGAAAAAGGGGGTGAGTATGGGAAAACTCAGTGTATACAGAAACCCATCCAAAGCCCAAATAAGCTCGAGCCCATTGGGCCTAAGCCCTACCTAGATAACAGTACACAGTGGACCGAAGCCCTTTTCGTATCACGAGAGCAAGGCCTTAGCCCCTTTTTACATAACAGTGTGGCCCATAGGCCCAGTTGAGTAACATAGGTAACAATAGTAGTAATGCATGCAAACCCATCTGGGAGACTACTCAACCCACCAACCGCTACACCGCCTGCACCACCCTACACTCCATGTGGGGAATATCTCAACCCACCCAAATTTCTACACTCCACAGTTTCAAAGAACGCTGCTTGAATATCGATAGTTGAGGCAAAGCCTCCAGTACGTGGATAAACCACCTTTAATACTTCCTCCATCAATACCCCAATCCCATGCAACATATATTAATAAAAGCATATCATGCAAAATACGGTATCAATCAATCATGCAGTTTAGCCAATTTAAACCCTAGGGGTATTTCGGTAATTATGCTCTTTAGGGGTAATTTCGTACTTACGCAACTACACAAGCTATTTCAGTAATATTTAGCCGTTTCATGCAATTTGGTTCCACCATCTAACTAACATACTACTTTGCCCATCTCTTACCCATATTGGTCCGTAAGCCCATTGGGCCCAGTTTTGGCCCATCGAGCCCTTTTTTTCGAAGTACGTTAAAACGTCACACAAACTTACTTACCACCTTGCGATGCTAGATCTAACAATTACTCTATGTCTTTGAGAGCATTCGCATACTCACAAGCCCATGAAATGCCGAAATTTTGGCATTTCGGCTTTTGCCGAATTGAACTAAGAAAGGGTGTTCGGTACACACCTGATTCGTGACGACTGCTACCAAGATCCCTTTCGATGTCCTACAATTGATTAGCACAGTTCTTATATACAAACCGTAATCACTAAACCCAAAACTTACTCAACCAAAGTCAAACCATGTTCCTAAAAAGCCTTTGAACCCTTACCTTTTTGCCAAAATCGATAGTTAGTTCCGAATCCGATTGCTCCAATGATTCACGCTTTTGATCCAACGCTTAAGAAGACTCTAATCACCGAAAGAAAACATCAGTTACAAACCCTTAAAGCCTTATGCTCAAATCGACACCCTCTCTAATTTTTAGGGATTTCGGCTTTTCCTAACATCGTAAAATAAGAACAGATCTAAGATGATAAGTACTTACCCCTTACTCCCACTTGATTTCCACGCAATCCGGTGCAGATTTATCCTTAGAACAATGGTAAAACCCGAATCCAAGGGTTGAAGAAGTTTCGGCTATAAGCCCCTAAACCAATGGTACTTTCAGCTTTTGGGTGGTGAAGGAGATGACGATATGAGGCTATGACTTTGAAGTAGAATTGCCGTCAGGTATCTAGGATTAAGAAAAGATAATCGTAGATTTAATAAAAAAAAAGAACATAGAAGGACCTGGCTTTGAAGAAATCGGCACAAGCAGTGATCACAGGATTTCACTTTTGCGACTTGACAAAGGTGTTGATGAATAGCGAGTTTGATGGACGGCTTTGGAGAAGAAAGTAGAAAGAAGAAGAAGGATAGGTGAATGTTTGGCTAGGGAGGAAAAGAGAAAAAGAAAAACCCTTGTGGTGCCCGAAAGAAGAAAACGGCACCTCACAAAGCCCTAGGTGCGAAATATTAACCTAAACCCTCTCGCCGAATTTTCCTCTTCAATTCCCTAAATTCGCCAACTCTCTGCTCTCTCACCCAATCCCTTAAATCTCTCCCTTATCACTCCTTAATTCAAGCATTTAGACTGATTCAAACTTTCCTTTAGCAGAATCCTCTTGGACTCCAACACTTACCCCTCCAGCACTTAAAAATAAATGGATTTATTTGTCAACAATGGGAATCGATCCCATGCCTTCCCCAATGCTCCACACGCCACCTTTTTAGGAGCCTAGTGGCGTCACCCCTGCCACTCTACTAACGCTCTTTTTGTGATGCCATTTACCCATAACTCTATACAAGGGCCATCTAGCCAGAACCCCTAACTCCTAAGTCCAAAAATTCAAAAATTCAACCGGGTTTTGGCCAACACATGGGCCTTCTATAAGCCCATTTACCTACTCAAAACATTAATTTCACATCCAAATGTAAAATTTTAAAATCTTTACAAAATATTGAAAACCGCGAATAAATCCGAAAATCAGGACGTTACACCGGCAATAAGCCTGCTAGGGATAAAGCCCGATCAAATTCACTAGCACAAGGTTTGCTAGGCTCAAGGCATGAATATCACTATTATAAAGTTGTTCCATACACAATTCATATAACAAAAACTCCAGATATTTCATATCAATCATACGGACTTTCGAATGATATAACTTAGTAGAATTAAACTCAAATACAATATTTCTATATTTAAACACATTCGGCTAGCTCTTTTATGAATCTATAGTTTCCAAAACAGTATATTCAACTAAGTTACATTCAAGATAAATGATGTTTAATTGCTTAAAGACTTACCTCGGATATCCACGAGCGTTGTAAATCGGCTATTCAACTATTTTTGTTTTTTCCCCGATCCAAGTCTGATTTCTTTTGTTCTTGATCTATATAATTTCAAATTAACCTCATTCAAACACCATTTCATTCAATTTAATCCAACTATGCATAAATGGGAAAATTACCATTTTACCCCTAATATTTCATACTTTTACAAATTAGTCCTAATTGCACAAAACAAAAAATACACAAAATCTCACCACATCATTGTTAGGACAAATCTTCCTTATACTCATACTAGTCCAGATATTTCATTTATTTTTCATTTTAGTCCTTTAATTTATTATTTTTGCAATTTAGTCCTAATAACTCAAAATCATCAAAAACTCCAATACAAAACATGTTAATCTAAAACATATATTACATATTTCATCATCAAACAACAAAAATCACAAGCTCTCATCAATGCCATAACTCAAAATATTCATCAAAATAAAAAATTCAAGTATGGGTCGGATAGTACTTGAAGCAATGATCTCAAAAACGTAAAAATCATCAAAAACCGAAACCAAACTAACCTTGAATCAAGCTTGAGAAATGGCCGAATATACCAAGCTTTAGCTTCTTTTCTTTCTTTTTAGTTTCGGTCACAAGTATGAACAAAATTCATGGCTTTATTTTTTTATGTTATAATATATTATATATATCATTTATTATTTACATTTTTAACTTTAACATTTTAATTATAAAACCATATAAAACATGCCTACAACCGTCCACTCATATAGCCAATGGCCTAATTACAACATAAGAACTTCCATTTAAAAAGACAACAACAATTTAGCCTTTATACAATAAACTATCAAATTTTCATTTTACGCCATTAAGTCCTTTTATTAAATTAAGCACACAAACAATCAAATTTTTATATGAAACTTTCATACATGGAAATTCACATATAATAAACACGAAAAATAATATTTAAATATTTTTCTGACTCAGATTCGTGGTCCCAAAACCATCGTTCTGATTAGGGTCTAAATTGGACTGTTACAACTCTCCCACCTTAGGGATTTTCGTCTCCGAAAATCTTACCATTAAATAGGTTCGGATAACATTCTTTCATTGCATCTTCTGGCTCTCACGTTGCTTCCTCAACTCCATGTTTATGCCACAGTACTTTAACCAACGAAATTTTCTTATTTCATAATTCTTTAATCTCGCGAGCCAGAATACAAATCGGTTCTTCCTCCTACGACATATGGGGCTTAATCTTAACTTTGATTAGATTAATCATGTGTGAAGGATCGGATAGATATCTACAAAGCATCAATACATGGAATACATTGTGGATCCTTTCTAGCTCAGGTGGCAATAGCAGTGTATACGCGACCGGCCCAATCCTCTCTATAATCTCATACGACCCAGTAAATCTCGAACTCAATTTACCTTTACGACCGAATCTGAGTATTTTCTTCCATGGTGAGACTTTCAAAAACACTCTATCCCTGATCTGAAACTCTATGTATTTACGTTTCAAGTTTGCATACGATTTCTGAATATCTGATGTTGCTTTCAGACTTCACGAATCACTTTTACTTTCTGTTCAGTTTCTTTGATCAAATCAACCCCGTGTATCTTATTTGCACTGAGCTCAGTTCAATATAATGGTGTACGATATTTACGACCATACAAAGCCTCGTAAGGTGCCATTGTGATACTCGATTGAAAGCTATTATTATATAAAAATTCAATCAGAGGTAAATATCATTCCCACATACCTTCAAACTCGAGAATGTAACATCTCAACATATCTTCAAGTATCTGAATGATTCGTTAGGACTGACCATCTGTCTGGGGATGAAAAGCAATGCTAAAATGCAGTTTAATACCTAGTGCATCTTGCAGTTTCTTCCAAAACCGCGATGTAAATCTTGGATCTCTATCTGAAACAATAGATATAGACATACCATGCAACCTCACGATCTGAGAAACATACAATTCAGTCTGTTTATCAAGTGAGTAATTTGTACGAACCGGAATAAAGTGAGCAGATTTAGTCAATCTATCTACAATAACCCAAATTGCATCTTTCTTGCTTGGTGTCATCGGTAAACTAGATACAAAATCCATCGTGACTCTTTTCCATTTCCATTCAGGTATCATGTTCGGCTGAAGAAATCTAGATGGTACCTCTTGCTCAGCTTTTACTTGCTGATAGACTAAATATTTCGATACAAAGTCAGAAATGTCTCGTTTCATACCTTGCCACCAATAGTGTTGCTTCAGATCATTATACATCTTCGTACTACTTGGATGAACAGATAACCGACTGTTATGAGCTTCGTTCAAAATCATTTGAATCAAATCTGTATTTCTCGGAATGCATATTTGGTTTCTAAATCTCAAACAATTATCATCATCAACTCG
Source organism: Gossypium arboreum (assembly GCF_025698485.1). Taxonomy (NCBI): domain Eukaryota; kingdom Viridiplantae; phylum Streptophyta; class Magnoliopsida; order Malvales; family Malvaceae; genus Gossypium; species Gossypium arboreum. The sequence continues at coordinate 109,830,328 of NC_069072.1, read as the reverse complement.
AAACTCTAAATCAGCATTTGAATCACTTTGAGCTCGTTTTTCTAACAACTCATTATCAATTTTCTAGGCATCACATATTTGTTGAACAAATAACGGTCTTGCTTTCAATTCAGCTATTATCGAACCATTATCAGACATAGCCATATGCGTATTTATTGCACGAAATGCAAACAGTGATTTTCGGCTTAAAGCATCAGCAATAACATTAGCCTTTCCTGGGTGATAGTCAATCACAAGTTCGTAGTCTTTTAGCAATTCTAACCATCTACGCTGTCTCAAATTCAAATCTTTCTGAGTCATCAAATACTTCAGACTTTTATGATCAGAATAAACATGATATTTTTCACCGAACAAATAGTGATGCCATATTTTCAATGCGAATACAATAGCTGCCAATTCTAGATCATGTGTTGGATAGTTCTTTTCATGTGGCTTTAACTGTCTCGAGGCATAAGCTATAACTTTAGCTTCATGCATCAAAACACATCCCAAACCATTTAAAGATGCATCACTATAGATAAAAAATTCTTTACCCGATTCTGGCTGAACTAACATCGGAGCTTCGGTCAAAAGCGCTTTCAACTGATCAAAACTTTTCTGGCAATTTTTTGACCACTCAAACTTAACATCTTTCTATAGCAGTTTCATCATCGGGGTTGCAATCATAGAGAAACCTTTCACAAACCATCTATAGTAACCAGCAAGTTCCGTAAAACTTCTAACTTCAGAAATGTTTCTCGGAGGTTTCCAATCGAGTATAGCTGAAATCTTACTCGGATCAACCCTAATGACTGATGCTGAAACAACATGTCCTAGAAAACTAACTTCGTGTAACCAAAACTCACATTTACTAAACTTCACATACAACTGTTTTTCTCACAAATTCTGTATCACAAGTCTCAAATGCTCAGCATGTTTGGTTTCATTACAGGAGTCGATCAGTATATCATCAATGAACATGACCACAAATCGATCTAAATACTGCCTGAAGAACTGATTCATCAAATCCATAAAAACAGCATGTGCATTAGTAAGTCCGAACGGCGTAACTAGAAACTTATAATGCCCGTACCTCGTTCGAAAAGTAATTTTTGGCACATCAGAGTCTCTGACTCGCAACTGATAATAACCCGATCTCAAATCTATCTTCGAAAACATTGAGGCCCCTTTCAATTGATCGAACGGGTCATCAATCCCTGGCAACGGGTATTTATTCTTTATAGTCAACTTATTTAGCTTGCAGTAATCAATACCCATGCTCATAGTCCCATCTTTCTTTTTCACAAATAGAACTGGCGCACCCTAGGGAAAGAAACTCGGTTGTGCAAAACCTCTATCTGTTAATTCTTGCAACTGTGCTTTTAACTCTTTTAATTCAGTAGGTGCCATCCGATATGGAGCTATTGAAATCTGAGTCGTCCTCGGTACTAACTCAATACCAAACTCTACCTCTCGAATAGGTGGCAAACCCAACAATTCTTTAGGAAACACATTCGGATACTCGCACACAACTAGTACAGATTCAATCTTCTTTTCAGTCACTTTACTATCAAGCACATAAGCAAAGTAAGCTTTACAACCTTTGCTCACATACTTCTAAGCTAACATCGAAGATATTACTGCTGGTAAACCGTTCAGATCATTAGATTCAATCTGAATAATCTCGTTGTTCTGACATCTCAAATTGATGGTCTTTCTTTTACAATTAACAATGACATCGTGCAAAGTCAACTAGTCCATACCAAAAATTATATCGAACTCGTCGAAAGGTAACAACATCAAATCGGTCGAAAAGCATTAATCTCGAATCATCAACAGGTAATTTTTACACACTTTTTCAACTAAAACACAACGGCCCAGGGGGTTTGATAATCGAATCACAAACTCAGTAGACTCAACAGGAAAAGTCTTACTAGATACTAATGTCTCACACACATATGAATGAGTCGAACCAAGATCAATCAATGCAATAACATTAATATCATAAAGAGTGAAAGTACCGATAATAAAATCTAGGGAAGAAGCCTCTTCGCGAGCTCGTATAGCATATGCTCTGGTAGGTGCACGAGCCTCAGATCGAACTGCTGAATCTTTCGTCCCTCTTTGACTGCCACTCACATTACCTGAATGCCTGGGTGGTCTGCCTTGTACTGACATGTTACTTGGTCTCACGTTCTGAACAGTGTTTTGCTCGGCTAACATCGAGCAATCTCGGATAAAATTATCCATCCATCCACATTTAAAACAAGACAGTTCATGCAATCTACAATTTCTGGAATACCATTTACCACAATGCTTACACTCGAGTCTATTCTGCCGATCATTGCCAACACTAGCAATCAAAATGGCTCGTGAACTCACAAAAGGCCGGTCTCAGTCTCGTCTAGAAAAGTCCGAAGTAGCTTTAAATCGACTAAATTCATCTCTGAACTTCTTCGATGCTGAGTGAAAAGTCTTACTCGATGATCTTTTACGGAATATTTGGCTTCAAAATCAACATTGTTTTCTCTTTCTCGAGCTCTTTGGCTTTGCAAGCTTGCTCAAGAAGTACTACGAACTCTTTGATTTCAAGTATACCAACCAGCAATTTAATATCTTCATTCAAACCGTCTTCAAATCTTTTACACATGATAGCTTCGATTGAAACACATTTACGAGCATATCGACTAAGTCTTACAAATTTTCTCTCGTACTCGGTTACGGTCATACGACCATGTTTCAATTCTAGAAATTCTTTGCATTTGTAGTCATAAATCTCTAGCTGATATATTTCTTACGGAACTCAGTCTGAAAGAATTCCTAGGTTACTCTCTCTTTCAGGACCACCGATACTAGTGTATTCCACCAGTGATATGCGGTGTCTCATAATAAAGATATGGCACACTTTAAACATTCATCCGGAGTACAAGATAGCTTGTCGAACACACAATAGTATTATCAAGCCATAACTCAGCCCGCTCAATATCATCATCAGCATTAGCTTTAAACTTTTCGGCCCCGTGTTTTCTGATTTTATCTATAGAAGGCATATTAAATCTCATCGGATCAATCATCGGAGGTACCACAGGTATCGGAGATGGATTATTCGGGGGAGGAGGTTGTTGTATAGCCAGATTAGTCAGGATATACTGAGTAAACCAATTATTCATCATTTGATAAAAAGCTTGTTTAGCCTCCTCCTCATGGCTACTCGAGATATGTCGAGATTCAACTAGCACTGTCCCTTGCATGAGAGCAGGCGCTACATCTCGACATCATCAGCTACAGCTCTATCGGGATCCATTTACTATATGAAAACACATTTTCAAATGTCAGAAGTCATCACACTATCGCAGTAGAAATTATGGCATGTATAGCTGGACTCACACACGCTACGTTAGTCCTAGAATTGACTAAACCGTAACTCTAATACCAATAAAATGTAACACCCCTAACCCGTATCCGTCATCGGAATGGGTTACGAGGCATTACAAAATCAATACCAATTAAACTGTCTTAAACCACCAAGAATATAATAACATTAAATGCTTATCAAAATCAAATAATCATATTCCATAAATATCAAATTCGAACCAAACTTATATATGTACATATATAAAACAATGTTCACATATTTAAAATTTGCAAACTTTGTTTCTTTATATCAATCACCTTAATGTCATTTTTTTATAATTAAATAATACTCCATCATAACACATCACTGCATACATCAAATATATGCCAATATCCATTTCGTTAATTGTATATCAAGCAAATTAATTATCAACATCTGTGTGAACTCACATTAAAAGCAAATGAAATCATATTGCATAATTTAATATACTATTACACATACAATTTAAACATACTATAAAATTGCCGAATATTTTGATATTCCACATATATATATATAGTATGTAATCTACCCTAAAGTTAAAGGCCAAACTAACATTTGAGTACAAACTAAAACAATCAACGAAATCAATCATGAAACACATTCATTACTTACCATTTAAGAACCGAATTTATCAAACTAATAAACTACCATCCATCACTTTAATTATTTTAGATTTCATAATTCCATCATTAACATTTATTATACTAAATACATATTATACTTATTATCTTTCATAGCCAAAACATGTTACTTAAAACCACACATACATTCAAATCTTCCATCACAAAAATAAAAAAAACATAATTCATTAAACATTTTAATCAAGATCATATAAGACTAAATTTTAGCATAATAATCAAACCAATTGCATATCACATGGTACCTAGCACAACATCACACATGCCAGGCTGATAACTACATAACCAAGGTGAACACCAACCAAATTTAACATGACTGAATTTAACATCAAGCCATTTTCGCATGGCTATTATACAAACCAAAATCAAACATTTCCAAAACACTTTCTAGCCTATACATGCCATAGTTCGAGTTCAAATATTTAAATACCGAAGTCATAGATAGTGTGAAGAACTTTGCTGACGATCCTCGAGCTTGTAACGTGAACCCAAAATCTATAAAAATAGAACAAACATAACACACAGAGTAAGCTAACTTAGCTTAGTAAGTTATAAGCAAATGAATATTTCAATAATATTTTCAACTTAATTAAACTAAGCCAAATATCATTATATATCCAACTATACTTCCACACATTTACACAAACTCACAAAACAAAATTTAACTTCATATATCAACATCACTCATTTGGCTAAGTATACAAGATCCAATATAATATCACATATATGCATACCTATGTGGCCAAATATGCAAGATAAAATATAACATCACATATGTGCTTACTTATATGGCTGAATATACAAATTCAAATACAATATGACATTTGTGCATACCTTTATACCCGAATATACAAGATCTAATATAAAATCATATATGTACAAACCTATGTGGTCGAATATTCAAGGTCATTTAGCTCAGTTTACTTACTCAATTATCACATCAACAGGAAGTCTTATAGGCATAGGCTTGAAAATAAATCACCGGAACAAAACCTGCTAGGCATAAGCCTGAATCACACACCGGCACAAGGCCATATATGCTAAGGGATAAAATGCCTTGTGATACTATTTAATTGGTTAAATATGCGCACATATAGAATTAAGAAATATTATGTTCGATTTTTATTTATTGGTATTCGCTTATCAATAAAGTGATGAACCTGTGATTCGTATATACAATATGTTTTACAATGTGTGTTTAATATTTAATTAGTTATATGCTCTACATGTATAGATGAATATGACCTATGTTAGAATGAGATTGTTTGGAACTGTACTTATGTTCAGTAATGCCTCGTGACCCTAGTTCGACGACGGATACGGGTTAGGGGTGTTACATTTTATTAGTATCAGAGCTATGGTTTAGTCGATTCTAGGACTAACATAGCATGTGTGAGTCTAGTTATACATGCCATAATATTTGTTTCGATAGTGTGATGACTTCTGACATTTGAAAATGTGTTTTCGTATAGTAAATGGATCCCCGACAGAGCTGTAGCTGATGATGTCGAGAGTGTAGCTCCTGCTCCCTCACAAGGGACAACGCTAGTTGAATCTCGGCTGATCTCGAGTAGCCATGAGGGGGAGGCTAAACAAGCCTTCTATCAAATGATGAATGATTGGTTTACTCAATATATCCAAACTAACTCGGCTACACAATAACCTCCAGCCCCGAATAATTCATCTCTGATACCTATGGTACCTCCGATGATTGATCCGATAAGATTTAACAGGCCTCCTGTTGATAAAATTAGAAAACACGAGGCTAAAGAATTCAGAGCTACTAATGATGATGATGCTGAGCAAGCTGAATTCTGGCTTGATAATACTATCCGTGTGTTTGATAAGTTATCTTGTACCCGGGATGAGTGCTTAAAATGTGCTATATCCCTGCTATGAGACGCCGGATATCACTGGTGGAATACATTAATATCGGTGGTTTCGAAAGAGCGAGTGACTTGGGAATTCTTTTTGACTGAGTTCAGTAAGAAATATAACAGCCAGAGATTCATTGATCAGAAGCACAAGGAATTTCTCGAATTAAAACAGGGTCGTATTACTGTGACAGAATATGAGCAAAAAATTGTGAGACTCAGTCGATATGCCTCTGAGTGTCTTTCCACTGAAGCTATCATGTGTAAAAGATTCGAAGACAGTTTGAACTGTAACACCCCTAACCCATAACCATCGCCGGAATAGGTTAAGAGGCATTACCTAGCTTATAACTCAAATAAGAACCACCATACAACAAATATCATTTCATTACTAATAAAGTCATTCATTCACATTCAGTATTCACATAAATCAAGTATACAAAGCTGAAACATGCATTCAGGATCAAATCGATAACATAATCTATACTTATAAGAAATTTTCCAATTTTAAAATATCACACGCCCGTGTGATCAGGTCGTGTGCCTCACATGGCCTAGACACACTGTGTGTCAAAGCCATGGCAAAATAGAGCATGCATACTGACTTTTCTCCATGGCCAACAGACACGCTCGTGTGCTATAGCCGTGTGATACTTAGCTAGCTACTAACTTAAGCCCACGGCTATAAAGCACGCCCGTGTTCCCGACCATGTGGCACAATGTAGGCTTGGTTTAAGCCAACTTGCCACCCTTTTTTGAGTCAATCCTACAAGTAATTCAAACAAGCATAATTCTACCTCCAATTCAACCAATCTTTATGCTATGGCATTCATCATTTATAACATAACAATATCAACCATTTCTCTACTCATTAACCTTACCAATTCATACTAAACACAAGGTATATTCATACCCAAAACATTTCCTTCTATTCATCATCCAAAACCAAACTAAATCTACCAAAACTTACCAACATTAACCATTTCTTTTGTCAAACTAAAACATACCACAATAGCATATTAACATCATATACCATAAGCCATTCTCAACTTTGAATTCAAACACAAACTAGCCAAATCACATGGCTAAATATATATATACATCACAAAACATACTTCCTTAACTATTAGCCTATACATGCCATACTTCAAAATATACAATTTCAAAAGTACCAAAATGAGGTTCGATAGTGTGGCAACGATCCTTGACAATCCCCGAGCTTGTAGCTGCTTTGAAATCTATAAAACAATGCAAACACACACCAAGTAAGCTTTCAAAAAGCCAAGTAAGCTCGTACCAAAATATTAACAATAAGAAATATGAAACATCATCACATAAATACTTATAACATCTCAACTAATACATCAAATTCAAGCCAACACCAACTATATGTTTATACATATTTAATAAACTTTTAATCATTCTACCACTTACCTCATAGGTAACAAACTTACCAGAAAAATTTCATATTTATTCGTTTTCAATCTCACCTTTTGTTCAAGTACTTTAAAACTTTCCAAATATCATAATCGCCTTAAATATCCGCACACTTAGTGCTTAGAGATTAGTCGAAGCTAGAATGATCCCACACACTTAGTGCCATCTCAATTGACCAAGAATAAATCGGTATCGCACACTTAGTGCCTTCTATAGCCGAAGCTATGCCAACTTAAACACTTAGTGCCATTTATAGGCAAAGCTAAATTAAATCACACACTTAGTGCCAATCATAGGCGAATATCATTATACTCAAAACGTAATCAAATATCTATAAAAGTTATGCATTACCTCTCAATAAAACATATATTTACCAACATTTATTATATATGAACTTACCTCGTACTCGAAGTTGTCAACTTGAACGTTTATTCAACAATCTTCGACTGCCCTTGGTCTAAATCTGAATTCCTCTTTTCTTGATCTATATGTATTCAAAATTAACCCTTTCATTCGCCAAATCATTCAAAACAATCCATATACACACAATTAACGCATTTGCAAAAATTAGCCCTCACATTTTTACATTTCGACACTTTAGTCCCTAATTCACCAAATCACCAAATACACTAAATTTAAATATACTCGTGCTTGGTCGAATTCTCCTAGCTCTCATACAAATCCATACATTTCATTTATTTCACATTTTAGTCCTTCAAAATAACATTTTTACAATTTAGCCCAAATTACTCAATTTCACCAAAAATTCAAAGACAATACATGTAAACCCAACATCAAGCTTTCATATTTCAACATATAACATCACCAAGCTCTTGAATTCATACATGGTATATTTCAAAATCATCAAGAATCTCATGAATTTAAGCATCGGCTAGCTAGAACACTTAACAACGATCACAAAAACTTAGAAATTATCAAAAATCGAGTCAAAACTATACCTTAATTTAGTTTAAAAGTAGCCGAATATCAAAACACAAGAACCTTAGCCTTTCTTTCTTTTGTTTTGGCAAAATGGGATGAAAATAATATGAATTATGGCTTTTGTTTTATTAATATAAACTTAATAATATATTTCCAAATTTAACCTTACTAAATCACTTAAAATCAACTTAATGGATGGTCATAAATGTCCATTATACAAGGAAATGGCCTAATAACCACATAAGGATCTCTCAAATATAAAGCCAAGTCAACTAGGCACTTTTAATATCTAGCACATAGCTTTTACCTTTTAAGCGATTAGGTCCTTTTTACAAATTAAACACACAAACAATTAAATTTCCACTCGAGATTTTCACATATATCAATTCACTTATAATAGGGACGAAAAATAATATAAAAATATTTTTCTAACTAGGGTCAAAATTGGATTGTTACAATTCTCCCCCCTTAGGGATTTTTGTCCCCGAAAATCTTACCGTTAAACAAATTTGGATATTGCTATTTCATAGCATCTTCAGGCTTCCACGTGGCCTCTTCAATACCGTGCCGATGCCACATTACTTTAACTAACAGGATCTTCTTATTACGTAACTTTTTAACCTCTCGAGCTAAGATTCGGATCGACTTTTCTTCGTAGGTCATATCAGACTGAATTTCAATCTCAAATGAAGGAATTACATGCAAAGGATCAAATCTGTACTGTCGAAGCATGGATACATGAAACACATTATGCATCTGTAACGCCCTGAATTTGGGCCTAAAAGTATTAGGCCTTGAGTATGGGTCTGTAAGGAGGTTGTATATAAGCATTTAATTGTACAAGGAAATGACACAATTAAATGTCTGCTTTAGTGGTTAATGGCCCTGAGAAGTGTTGGAGAAATCTTGGGTTCAAACCTGAGCTTTAGCAGAAATTTTGGTAATAAGTGAATAAAACCCTAGGTGTTTGGATAGAGGCCTTTTAAATTATTGTGGTAAATATATGACACAAGGAAGCTTGTGGTCTAGTGGTTGTGGAGTCATTAAGGTTGCAGGGGAGCCTGGGTTCAAGTCTTGGCTCTTACAATTTATTTTGGTTTTTCTTTTAAAGGAACCTGGACTTTGGCCTATAGATCCTATATTTAATTAAGGATAAAATATGACACAGAAAGAGCCTGTGGTGGAGTGGCAAGGTGGTGTGTTGTGTAACTGTGAGGTTTAAGGTTCAAGTCTTGGGATGCGCAATGGAGTATTTATTTTACTGTTTGAGCTGTGTAGGAGGGGGAGTTGGGCTGGAACTCTATGGTTGAGGTGGGCATAAGAAAATAAGAAATTTTCCTAATGGTTGAAAGTAATCCCACATCGGGAAGCTAACATGGGAATTGGTGAGAAGTTGGCTTTAAATAGAGCGAACCAGATGAGTTGGTGAAAAAGAAAAAGGTGATTAAGACCCAATGCAGGATGTGCCAGGGTTGGTGATCGTGGACTTAGGTGCGTTCTCATAACTAGGTGTGTATTCACGCCCTTCTTTATTAGAAATCGGCAAAAACTGAAAGCCGCCACAAGCGTTCTCATGTGCTGAGGCTGTTCTGGGCCTCGATGGGCTGAATGGGCCCGATGGGCTCGTGGGCCTGCTTGTGTAAATCTAACTGTTAGGTGGAAAGTAGTTGGTCCTGATGGGCCATATGAATGTGATTGGGCCTGATGGGCCATATGAATGTGGTTGGGCCTGATGGGCCATGTGAACGAAATTGGGCCTAAATGGGCCAAATGAATAAGCGTAGATCTATTAGTGTTTAGTAAAGGGGTTGTGGACCTAGTTTTTAGTAACTACTCAAGCAGACATAAAACTTAAATAATTAATTAATCGCGACTGTGGATGAGTCTTAAGGTTAAGGGGTGGCAATGGGTATGTGCATGTCTAGGATTGGATCTAGGGAGAGCTTGGTACTTAAACGGTCTTAATGACTCACCTCCTCTTCTCTAAAATCCTACCTGGTGCATAGTATCTGTTCACTTTAGCCAACGAGGACTTGTTAACGGGCCAAGGTAAGTAATAAACCCATAATAAAGTGAAATTACTGAAATACCTTTGATTTATATAATTACCGAAACACCATCGATTTGTAAAATTATCGAAATACCCTCAATTGTGAAATTACTAAAATACTCTCAATTTGTAAAATTATCGAAATACCCTCGATTTGTGAAATTATCGAAACACCTTCGATTTGTAAAATTACTAAAATACCCTCAATTGTGAAATTACTAAAATACCCTCGATTTGTAAAATTACCAAAATACCCTCAATTGTGAAATTACCGAAATACCCTCGATTTGTGAAATTACTGAAATACCCTCGATTTGTGAAATTATCAAAACACCTTCAATTTTTAAAATTACCAAAATACTTTTGATTTGTAAAATTACTAAAATACCCTCGATTGTGAAATTACTTAACTACCCTCGATTTGTAAAATTATCAAAATACTCTCGATTTGTGAAATTACCGAAACACCCTCAATTTGTAAAATTACCGAAACACCATCGATTTGTAAAATTATCGAAATACCCTCAATTTGTAAAATTACCAAAACACCCCTAATTTGTAAAATTATCGAAATCCCCTTGTAGCAAAAAATTGTCGAAATACCCTTATAGTATAAAATGACCGACATACCCCTGTAGGGTAAAATGATTGTTTTGCCCTTGAGTGTAAATGACAGACTTAGACTTCAAATTTGGTCTAATTTGATTATGAATGTATGAGTGTGTTTTAATTGTCTTGACTGTGGTTGTATGACTAATATGCTCTTAATATATGTTTAAAAGACTGTTACTAAGTATGGCCATTCTGCATACACGTGTGATGATTGAGCATGACATACACGACATATGGCATGGGTTGGGAATTATGAAACGGAGGAAGTATATGAGGATCGCATGGTTACTTGACGACCGTGGATCCACAGATGGCTATTAAGCCCAATATTTGATTAGTAGCTTGCTGCAATGAAGGTAGTACTGCAACCGGGCTACCATTGATGTGTATCAGATGGGTGGGTCGATATTTATATCCCCACATGATGTGTATTGGGGGACAGAGTTGGTGTGTAGTGCTGTTGTACAGCATTGTATGTATGATATTATTGTGATATTATTGCGATGTGGGCTTTGGCCCAACTGAGGCTAAGATGGGCTAGGCCCAACTGATTTTGTTATGGGCTGTGACCCAAATGATATTGTAACGGGCTTTGGCCCATATATGCTCTGAATCGACTGCATCTTATCGTAATGGGCTCCACCTAGACCGATTCTCAATTGCATCATTTCTTGACTATTACTCTAGTAAGGGGATTACACACTGAGTTTTTGTAAACTCACCCCATTTATTAACTGTGCAGGTAATCCCCAGCGTTAGGTGGATCGGTGTCGCAGAGGGACTCGGAGACGACCATACAACTACACATGTTTTTTCTATTTCATTTATTTAGTTAAGCACTTTGGTTTTTGATTTGGGTTGTATTAAGGCCTCTTTATTTTCTTAACCTTTTATTTGGGAAATTTATTTAGTATGCTTAATATCTGTTAGAAGTAGGGCACGATTTTCCAAAACAATAGCTATTTTTAAATACTACGTTTTCGCAACTTAATTTTTTTTAAATGACAAGTTTTCATAGATCATCTATTTTATATAAAGCTTCCGCAACTGAATAGAGATTTTACAAAGTAATTATTATCATACAAGAAGGAATAGTTATTTTAAAATACACGCGCTTTGAAAGCAACAAATACAAGCTGGGGTTTTACTCAAGGTTTTTATTTTAAAGAAGAATTTTCAATGAAAACAAGGTGTTCGATAAAACTCTTCAATGTGACACGCTGGATCTGGCCATAATGTCCGGGCTGGGTTTTGGGTGTTACAGTATCTTTTCTAACTCAGATGGTAGCCTCAATCTATAAGCAATCGACCCAACTCACTCGATGATTTCATACGGCCCGATGAACCTCAGACTCAACTTGCCTTTTCTACCAAAATGAATCACTTTCTTCCACGGAGACACTTTCAGAAACACATTGTTGCCAATCTCAAACTCAAGGTCATTTCTTTTCAAATCTGCATATGATTTCTAACTATCAAAAGCTGCTTTCAAACTATCTCGGATCACTTTAACTTTCTGTTCGATTTCTTTTATCAAATCAACCCCGTGAATCTTATTTTCACTGAGCTCTGTCCAATACAAAGGTGTACGACATTTATGACCATATAAAGCTTCGTATAGTGCCATTTTGACGCTCGATTGAAAACTATTTTTATAAGCGAATTCAATCAAAGGTAAATACTATTCCCACGTACCTTCAAACTCAAGAATGCAACATCTCAACATATCCTCGAGTATCTGAATAATCCGTTCAAATTGACAATCTATTTGCGGATGATAAGCAGTGCTAAAATGCAATTTAGTACCCAGAGCATCTTGCAATTTCTTCCAAAATCTCGATGTGAATCTCGGATCTTTGTCTGACACTATAGACAATGGCACACCATGCATCTCACCATATCAGAAATGTATAAATCTACTAATTTATCAAGCGAATAATCAGATCGAACTGGAATAAAATGAGCCGATTTTGTCAATCGATCAACTATAATCCAAATTACATTTTTCTTTCTCAGAGATAGAGGTAAACCTGACACAAAGTCCATGGTTACTCGATCCCATTTCCACTCCAGAATCACAATCGATTGTAATAATCCAGATGGTACCTGATGTTTAGCTTTGACTTGCTGACAGATCAAACATTTAGAAACAAAATCAAAGATATCTCTTTTCATTCCAGACCACCAATAATGTTGCTTCAAGCCATTATACATTTTCGTACTACTCAGATGTATAGATAACCAACTACTGTGAGCTTCACTCAGAATCATCTGAATCAACTCTGAATTTCTTGGAATACAAATTCAATCTCGAAATCTTAAGCAATTATCTTTATCAACTCTGAATTCTGAATCAGCCTCTACATTACATTGAGCCCGTTTTGCCAAAATCTCATTATCAATCTTTTGAGCTTCGATAATCTGTTGTAAGAACAAGGGTCTTGCTTTTAATTCAGCTAAACCTGAACCATCATCATACAAAACTAAATAAGCATTCATTGCACGCAAAGCAAACAATGTTTTTCGACTTAAGGCATCAGCGACAACATTTGCTTTTCCCGGATGATAATCAATCACAAGTTCGTAGTCTTTTAATAGTTCTAACCATCTTCTTTGTCGTAGATTCAAATCTTTCTGAGTCATCAAATACTTCAAAATCTTATGATCTGAATAAATATGACATTTTTCACCAAACAAATAATGGCACCAAATCTTTAGAGCAAACACAATCGCAGCTAACTCTAGATCATGTGTCGGATAGTTCTTTTCATGCGACTTCAACTGTCTCGAAGCATAAGCAACAACTTTTCCTTCTTGCATTAGAACACATCCCAAACCAATTAAAGCATCACTATAAATCACAAATTCTTTACTCGATTCAGGTTATACCAAAACTGGAGCTTCAGTCAATAAAGCTTTTAATTGGTCAAAATTATTCTGACACTTTTCAGACCATTCAAACTTCACATCTTTCTGGAGCAATTTTGTCAACGGAGTCACAATCATCGAGAAACCTTTTACGAATCTTCTATAATAACTAGCAAGTCCCAAAAAACTACGGACCTCAGAAACATTTCTCGGAGGTTTCTAATTCAAAATAGCTAAAATTTTACTCGGATCATCTCGAAAACTAGAGGCTGATACAATATGACCCAAGAAACCAACTTCTCACAACCAGAACTCATACTTGCTAAATTTCTCATACAACTGTTTATCTCGCAAGGTTTGTAGCACTATTCTCAAATGTTCAGCATGTTCAGATTTATCACGTGAATAAATCAATATGTCATCAATGAAATCTACAACAAATTGATCTAAATACGGTCTGAAAATTCTATTCATCAAATCCATAAAGATAGTAGGCGGATTAGTTAATCCAAAAGGCATAACTAAAAATTCATATTGACCTTACCTCGTTCTAAAAGTAGTCTTCGGAATATCTAAATCTTTCACTCATAGCTGATAGTAGCCCTATCTCAAATCTATTTTCGAAAACATAGTAGCTCCATTCAATTGATCAAACAAATCATCAATTCAGGGCAGGGGATATTTATTCTTGACAGTCACTTTATTCATCTAAAGAATTCTCATCGTACAGTCTTTCTTTTTCACAAATAGAACCGGAGCACCCCAAGGTGAGAAACTCGGTCTTGCAAATCCTCGATCAGTCAATTCTTGCAACTGAAACTTTAATTCTTTTAGTTCATTCGGAGCCATTCAGTACAGAGCTATCGAAATCGAAGTTGTACCAGGTAGCAATTCTATGCCAAATTCTACCTTTCTAACTGGAGGTAATCCCGGAAGTTCTTCAGGAAACACGTCAGGAAACTTACAGACAACAAGTACAGATTCTACTTTCTTTTCTGACATTTTCGAATCAATCACATAAGCAAAGTAGGCTTCACAACCCTTTCTCACAATACTCAAAGCTTTCATCGAAGATATTACAGCAGGCAATCCATTCAAATCACTAGATTCAATTCTGACTCTTTTATCATTCTTGCATCTCAAATCAATAATTTTCCGTTTACAATTCACCACAGCATCATGCAAGGTTAACCAATCCATACCCAGAATTATATCAAACTCATTGAAAGGTAATAACATCAGATCAGCCGGAAAACAATTGTCTTGAAACATTAACGGACAATTCTTGCAGACTTTATCAACTAGAACACATCTACCTAGGGGGCTCGAAACTCTAACCGCAAATTCGGTAAACTCTACAGGTAAAGTCTTACTGTTCACTAAGTTTATGCATATATATGAATGTGTTGATCCAGGATCTATCAAAGCAATCACAGAAGTATCATAGACAATAAATGTACCCGTAATGACATCTGGTGATGAAGCTTCCTCACGAGCTCGGATAGCATACGCTTTAGCAGTGCACGAGCCTCAGATCTAACAGTTGTGTCTTTCATTCCTCTTTGACTACCACTTATATTTCTCGAATTTCTGGGAGGTCTACCACGCGAAACATTACCACTCTATCTCGGATTTTGAACATTATCTTTTTCAGCTAAATCTGGGCAATCTTTAATAAAATGATTTCTTGAACAATAACTATAACAAGCTCGGTTATTACTTTTTCCCCAGCATTTGCCAAACTGCCGTCTTCCTCATTGATCACATTCAGACCTTTCATTCCTTGTATTATTAACACTAGCAACAGACGTGGCTAAAGATTTGTAATTCGATTGTGATCTAGCACGATCTCTGTCCAAATGCCCCACACTAGCCTTTGAACAACTGCTATCTTCTCTAAACTTTTTGGATCCAGATTGAAATGATTTACCCGATGATCTCTTTTGTACCTCTCTAGCTTTAAAATCAGACTTTCTTTTCTCTTTCCCAAGATCTTCTGCTTTACATGCTCATTCAAAAAGCACCACAAATTCTTTGATTTCTAGAATACCAACTAGAAAAAAAAATATTCTCATTCAAACCATCTTTAAATCTCTTGCACATTATTGCTTCTGAAGATACACATTCATGGGCATATTGACTCAACCTTACAAATTCCTACTCATATTCCGTGACAGACATACGGCCTTGTTTAAGCTCAAAAAACTCTTTGTGTTTCTAATCAACGAATCTTTGGCTAATATATTTCTTCCGAAATTTAGCTTGAAAGAAATCCCACGTAACTCATTCACTCGGAAACACAGATGTTAAAGTTTTCCACCAATGATACACCTTGTCTCTCAACAGTGAAACGACACATTTTATACATTCTTCTGAACTTAAAGATAACTCATCAAACACTCTTATTGTATTGTCTAACCAGAACTTAGCTTTTTCTGCATCATCACTTGTTGTAGCTCAGAATTCTTCAGCTCCATATTTTCTAATCTTGTCAACTGGTGGTCTATTCAACTGTACTGGATTTACTCATGGCATAATAGGAGTTTGAGGAGGATCAATTGGGGGTGGAGGTTGTTGTATATCCAGATTGGTTCTAATGTATTGGGTGAACCAATCATTCATCAACCGATAGAAGGCTTGCTTAGCCTCACCATCATGGCTATCGTAGCTGGTCGAGAATCAGCTTGCACCGTCCCTTGCGCGGGAGTAGGCGCATTACTTTCTATATCATCAGCTATAGCTCTATCGGGATCCATTTTCTATATAAAAGCACATTTCAATGTCAGGATTCATCACACTATCACAGTTTCAGATATATGGCATGTATAGCTAGACTCACATATGCTATGGTAGTCCTAGAACGGACTAAACCATAGCTCTGATACTAATCAAATGAAACACCACTAACCCATAACCGTCGTCGGAATAGGTTAAGAGGCATTACCTAACTTATAACTCAAATCAAAACCACCATACAACAAATATCATTTCATTACTAATAAAGTCATTCATTCACATTCAATATTCACATAAAATCAAGTATACAAATCTGAAACATGTATTCAGGATCAAATTGATAACATATAAACGTTTCCAAACTTAAAAGAAATTTTCCAATTTAAAAAGATCACACGCCCGTGTGATCAGGTCGTGTGCCTTCCACGGCCTAGACATACCCGTGTGTCAAAGCCATGGCAAAACAGAGCATGCATCCTGACTTTTCCCCACGGCCAACAGACACGTTCGTGTGCTATAGCCGTGTGATACTTATCTAGCTACTGACTTAAGCCCACGGCCATAAAGCACACCTGTGTTCCCTGACCGTGTGGCACAATGCAGGCTTGGTTTAAGCCAACTTGCCACCCCTTTTTGAGTTAATCCTACAAGCAATTTAAACAAGCATAATTCTACCTCCAATTCAGCCAATCTTTATCCTATGGCATTCATCATTTATAACATAACAATATCAACCATTTCTTTACTCATTAACCTTACCAATTCCTACTAAACACAAGGTATATTCATACCCAAAACATTTCCTTCTATTCATCATCCAAAACCAAACTAAATCTACCAAAACTTACCAACATTTACCATTTCTTTTGTCCAACTAAAACATACCACAATAGCATATTAACATCATATACCATAAGCCATTCTTAACTTTGAATTCAAACACAAACTATCCAAATCACATGGCTAAATATATATATACATCACAAAACATACTTCCTTAACTATTAGCCTATACATGCCATACTTCAAAATTTAAAATTTCAAAAGCACCAAAATAAGGTTCGATAGTGTGGCGACGATCCTTGACAATCCCCGAGCTTGTAGCAACTTTGAAATCTATAAAACAATGCAAACACACACCAAGTAAGCTTTCAAAAGCTTAGTAAGCTCGTACCAAAATATTAACAATAAGAAATATGAAACATCATCACATAAATACTTATAACATCTCAACTAATCCATCAAATTCAGGCCAACACCAAATATATGTTTATATATATTCAATAAAATTTTAATCATTTTACCACTTACCTTATGGGTAACAAACTTATCAGAAAAATTTCATATATATTCGTTTTCAATCTCACCTTTTGTTCGAGTACTTTAAAACTTTCCAAAGATCATAATCGCCTTAAATATCCGCACACTTAGTGCTTAGAGATTAGCCGAAGCTAGAACGATCCCGCACACTTAATGCCTTCTATAGCCGAAGCTATGCCAACTCACACAGTTAGTGCCATTTATAGCCAAAGCTAAATTTAATCGCACACTTAGTGCCAATCATAGTCAAATATCATTATACTCAAAACGTAATCAAATATCTATACAATTTATGCATTACCCTCTGATAAAACATATCTTTAACAAAATTTATTATCTACGAACTTACCTCGTATTCGAAGTTGTCGACTTGAACGTTTATTCAACAATCTTCGACTTCTCTCAGTCTAAATCTGTATTCCTCTTTACTTGATCTATATGTATTCAAAATTAACCCTTTTATTCACCAAATCATTCAAAACAATCCATATACACACAATTAGGGCATTTGACAAAAATTAGCCCTCACATTTTTACATTTCGATACTTTAGTCCCTAATTCACCAAATCACCAAATACACTAAATTTGAATATACTTATGATTGGCCGAATTCTCCTAGCTCTTGTACAAATCCATACATTTCATTTATTTTACATTTTGTTCCCTCAAAATAACATTTTTACAATTTAGCCCAAATTACTCAATTTCACCAAAAATTCAAAGATAATACATGTAAACCCAACATCAAGCTTTCATATTTCAACATATAACATCACCAAGCTCATGAATTCATACATGGCATATTTCCAAATCGTCAACAATCTCATGAATTTAAGCATGGGCTAGCTAGAACACTTAACAACGATCAGAAAAATGTAGAAATTATCAAAAATCGAGTCAAAACCATACCTTAATTTAGTTTGAAAGTAGCTGTATATCAAAACATGAGAACCCTAGCCTTTCTTTCTTTTGTTTAGGCAAAATGGGATGAAAATAATATGAATTGTGGCTTTTGTTTTATTAATATAAACTTAATAATAAATTTCCAAATTTAACCTTACTAAATCACTTAAAATGAACTTAATGCATGGTCATAAATGTCCATTATACAAGGAAATGGCTTAATAACCACATAAGGACCTCTCAAATATAAAGCCAAGTCAACTAGGCACTTTTAATATCTAGCATACAGCTTTTACCTTTTACGCGATTAGGTCCTTTTTACAAATTAAACACACAAACAATTAAATTTCCACTCAAGACTTTCACATATATCAATTCACCTATAATAGGTACGAAAAATAATATAAAAATATTTTTCTAACTTGAATATGTGGTCTCGAAACCACTACTCCGACTAGGGTCAAAATGGACTGTTACATAAACGAAGGCATTAAATTGCTGGTTGGTATACTTGAAGTCAAAGAGTTTGTGGTACTTGTTAAACAAGCTTGCTAAGCCGAAGAGCTAAGGAAAGAGAAAAGAAAAGCTGATTTTGGAGCCAAAGATTCCTATAAAAGATCATCGGGTAAGACTTTTCACTCAACATCGAAGAAGTTCAGAGATGATTCTAGTCGATCTAACGATACTGCGTGCTTTTCTAGATGAGATCGAGACCGACCCCCTATGAGTTCACGAGCCACTTCAATAGCTAGTGTTGGCAATGTTCGAAAGAACAAAGTTAAGTGCAAGCATTGTGGTAAATGGCAGTCTGGAGATTGCAAATTGCATGATCGGTCTTGTTTTAAATGTGGATCGACGAATCATTTTATCCGAGATTGCCCCGATGTTAGCCGAGCAAAACACTGTTTAGAACGTAAGACCGAGTAATATATCAGTGGGAGGCAGACCACACAGGCATTTGGGTAATGTAGATAGCAATCAGAGAGGGACGAAAGATATAGAAGTTCGATCTAAGGCTCGTGTACCTGCCAGAGCATATGCTATACGCGCTCACGAGGACGCTTCTTCCCTAGATGTTATTACCAGTACTTTCACTCTTTATGATACTAGTGTTATTGCATTAATTGATCCTGGTTTGACTCATTCTTGTGTGTGTAAAACATTAGTATCCAGTAAGACTTTGCTTGTTGAGTCTACTGAGTTTG
Source organism: Gossypium arboreum (assembly GCF_025698485.1). Classification (NCBI taxonomy): domain Eukaryota; kingdom Viridiplantae; phylum Streptophyta; class Magnoliopsida; order Malvales; family Malvaceae; genus Gossypium; species Gossypium arboreum. Next base: position 109,810,366 of record NC_069072.1, on the reverse strand, counting down.
TGATTTGAGTATCGAACCTCCTAGGCCGGTGTGTTCTGGTTGATAAAGTATGTAAAAATTCCCTGTTGATAATTCGAGATTCATGCTTTCCGGCCAATTTGATGTTGTTACCTTTCGACGAGTTCGATATAATTTTGGGTATGGATTGGCTGACTTTGCATGATGCCGTTGTTAATTGCAAAAGAAAGACCATTGATTTGATATGTCAGAACAATGAGATTATTCAAATTGAAACTAATGATCTGAGTGGTTTGCCAGCAGTAATATCTTTGATGTTAGCTCGAAAGTATGTGAGCAAAGGTTGTGAAGCTTACTTTGCTTATGTTTTTTATAGTAAAGTGATTGAAAAGAAGATTGAATCTGTACCAGTTGTGTGTGAGTATCCGGACGTGTTTCTTGAAGAATTGCTAGGTTTGCCACCTATCTGAGAGGTAGAGTTTGGTATTGAATTAGTACCGGGGACGACTCCAATTTTAATAGATTCATATCGGATGGGACCTACTGAATTAAAAGAATTGAAAGCTCAGTTGCAAGAGTTGACAGATAGAGGTTTTGCGCGACTGAGTTTTTCTGCTTGGGTTGCACCAGTTTTATTTGTGAAAAAGAAAGACGAAACTATGAGAATGTGCATCGATTATAGACAGCTCAATAAGGTGACAATAAAGAATAAGTATTTATTGCCAAGAATTGATGACTTGTTTGATCAGCTAAAAGGGGCTAAAGTATTTTTGAAGATAGATTTGAGGTCTGACTACTATCAATTACGAGTTAAAGACTCCGATGTGCTAAAAACTGCCTTCCGAACGAGGTACGAACATTATGAATTTCTTTTTATGCCTTTTGGACATACTAATGTACCTGTTGTTTTTATGGATTTGATGAATCAGATATTTAGATAGTATTTGCATCGGTTTGTGGTTGTGTTCATTGATGATATATTGATCTACTCTCGTGATGAAACCGAACATGCCAAGCATTTGAGACTTATGTTACAGACTTTGCGAGAAAAATAGTTGTATGCGAATTTTAGTACATATGAGTTCTGGTTACATGAAGTTAGTTTTCTAGGACTTTCAGCATCAAGTATTCAGGTTGATCTGAGTAAGATTTCAGCAATACTTGACTAGAAACCTCCGAGAAACGTTTCTAAAGTCTGAAGTTTTCTAGGACTTGCTGGTTACTATAAACGATTTGTGAAAGGGTTCTCGATGATTGCAACCCCGATGACCAAGCTTCTATAAAAAGATGTTAAGTTTGAGTGGTCAAAAAAGTGCCAGAAAAGTTTTGATCAGTTGAAAGCCCTTTTGACTGAAGCTCCAGTTCTAGTTTAGCCAGAATCGGGTAAAAAATTTGTTATTTATAGTGATGCATCTTTAAATGGTTTGGGCTATTTTTAATGCAAGAATGTAGAGTTATAACTTATGCCTGGAGGCAGTTAAAGCCCATGAAAAGAACTATCCAACGCACGATTTAGAGTTGGCAGCTATTATGTTTGCCTTGAAAATATGGTGCCACTATCTGTTTGGTGAAAAATGTCATGTTTATTCCAATCATAAAAGTCTGAAGTACTTGATGACTCAAAAGGATTTAAATTTGAGACACCGTCGATGGTTAGAGTTACTAAAAGATTACGAGCTAGTGATTGACTATCATCCATGATAGGCTAATGTTGTTGTTGATGCTTTAAGTCAAAAATCCCTGTTTGCTTTGCATGCAATGAATGCAGATATGGTTATGTCAGATGATAGTGTGATAATAGCCGAGTTAAAAGCAATATGCGAAGCTTAGAAGGTTGATAATGATTTGATAGTAAAGCGGGCTCAATGTGATTCGAAAATTGATTTAGAATTTCAAGTAGATGCTGAGGGATGTTTACGGTTCAGAAACTAAATATGCTTTCTGAGAAATACAGAGTTGATTTAGATGATTTTGAATGAAACTCATAACAGTCGGCTATTTGTTCACCCGGGTAGTACGAAGATGTATAATGATTTGAAACAGCACTATTAGTGACAAGGTATGAAACGAGACATTTCTAACTTTGTATCAAAATGTTTAGTTTGTCAAAAAGTAAAAGCCGAGCATCAGGTACCTTCTGGATTGCTTCAGCCAATCATGATACTTGAATGGAAATGGGACAGTATCACGATGGATTTTGTATCCGGTTTACCAATGACACCGAGAAAGAAAGATACAATCTGGGTTATTGTAGATAGATTGACTAAATCTGCTCATTTTGTTCTAGTTCGTACAGATTACTCGCTTGATAAGCTGACTGAATTGTATATTTCTCAGATCGTGAGGTTACATGGTGTGCCTATATCTATTGTTTCAGATAGAGATCCGAGGTTTACATCGCAGTTTTGGAAGAAATTGCAAGATGCACTAGGTATGAAATTACATTTCAGCACTACTTTCCATCCGTAAATAGATGGTCACTCTGAACAAATCATTCAGATACTTGACAATATTTGAGATGTTGCATTCTCAAGTTCAAAGGTACATGGGAACGGTATCTACCTCTGATTAAATTTGTGTATAATAATAGCTTTCAATCGAGTATTAAAATGGCACCTTACGAGGCTTTATACGATCGTAAATGTCGTACACCATTGTATTGGACTGAGCTCAGTGAAAATAAGATACACGGGGTCAATTTGACCAGAGAAACTGAACAAAAAGTGAAAGTGATCCGTGAAAGTCTGAAAGCAGCATTAGATCATCAGAAATCATATGCAGACATGAAATGTAAAGATATAAAGTTTTAGATCGGGGATAGAGTGTTTTTGAAAGTCTCACCGTGGAAGAAAATACTCTGATTTGGTCGTAAAGGCAAATTGAATTTGAGATTTATTGGGCCGTATGAAGTTATAGAGCGTATCGAGCCGGTTGCTTATAGACTATTGTTGCCACCTGAATTAGAAAAGATTCACAATGTATTTCATGTTTCAAAGCTTCGTAGATATCAATATGATCCTTTACATGTGATTAGTCTGACCGAAGTTGAGATTAAGCTCGATATTACGTACAAGGAAGAATCGATTTGTATTCTTGCTCGTGAGATTAAAGAGTTGTGAAATAAGAAAATTTCGCTGGTTAAAATACTGTGGCATAAGCACGGTGCTGAGGAAGCAACTTGGGAGCCAGAAGATGCAATGAGAAAACGCTATCCAAACCTATTTACCGGTAAGATTTTCGGGGACGAAAATCCCTAAGGAGGGGAGAGTTGTAAGAGCCTAATTTAGACCTTAGTCGTAATGGTGGTTTCAAGACCATGAATCTGAGTCAAAAAAATATTTAAATATTATTTTTCGTGTTTATTATGTGTGAATTGGTATGTGAAATTTTTGTGATTTAATTTTGTCGTTTAGGCGCCTGATTTAATAAAATGACTTAATCGCGTAAAATGAAAATTTGGTGGTTAATTGTGAAAGGGCCGAATAGTTGTTGTTCTTTTAATATGGAGGTTTTATGTTGAAATTGACAATAAGGATTAGTCATGGATGGTAACGACCATGATTTATAATTATTTCATATTTTATTATAAAGGTTAATTAGGTAAAATGTATAATAACATATAATAAATAAAACAAAGCATTAAAATATATACATGTTCATCATATTCGGCCGAAACTAAAAGAAAAAGAGAAATTTTTGGTTATGTTTTAAGTATGGAAACTTGAAGTTCAAATTAAGGTATGGATTTGCTCGGTTTTTGATAATTTTTACGTTTTTGAGATCGTTGCTTCGAATACTATCCAACCCATGCTAGAATTTCTAATTTTGATGAATATTTTGAGTTATAAAATTGATGAATATTTGTGTTTTGTGATGTTTGATGATAAATTATGAAATATATGTTTTGGATTAATATGTTTTGTATTGGAATTTTTGATGAATTTGAGTAATTAGGTCTAAATTGCAAAAATAATAAATTGAAGGACTAAAATACAAAATAAATGAAATGTGTGTATTTGTATGTACTAGAGGAACATTCAAGCTAAGTATGTTACATGGAGATTTGGTGTATTTTGTGTTTTATGCAATTAGGACTAATTTGTAAAAGTATGAAATATCAGGGGTAAAATGGTAATTTGCCCATTTATGTGTTGTTGGATTAAATTGAATGAAATTGTGTTTGAATGAGATTAATTTGAAGTTGTATACATCAAGAACAAAAGAAATCGGACTTGGATCGGGGAAAAAGAAAAATAGTCGAATAGTCGATTTACACTGTTCGTTGATATCCGAGGTAAGTCTTTAAGCAATTAAACATTGTTAATTTTGAATGTAACTTAATTTACTATACTGATTTGGAATTCATAGATTTATAGTAAAGTTAGCCGAATTGTAACGCCCCCGTACCCAAAACTGTCGCCAGAGTAGAGCACAAGGTGTTAACGGACTTAATTCATTAATTAAATAGTGTCAAACAATTTATTTTAGAATTTCCAGACAAGCTGGCTAACTGCATCACAGTCGCTAAAAAAAATCATATCTCGAGTTACAAAAGTTGAAATCCAATTCCGTAATTTTTTCCCGAAACTAGACTCAGATATCTACTTACTAATTGTTTTCTAGAATTTTTGGTCAGGCCAATTAGTACAATTTATTAGTTAAAGTCTCCCTATTTCGTGGTTCGGCTACTCAAACCTCATGCACTACTTAATCAAATTTATTCTGCATGTAAGTCCAATGACTATGACGTTTATTTATATTAAAATATACTCAATAAGGAATCCATACATATAAAATTTGAGTCCTAATTATTTTTACACAATTTATGGTGAATTTATAAAGTCAGAACAGGCGATCCAGAAATTGCTCTGACCCTGTTTCACCAAAACGTAAATATCTCATAAAATAAAAGTTTTTTTACCTATTTTTCACCAAAAATAGTCGAATAGTCGATTTACACTGTTCGTTGATATCCGAGGTAAGTCTTTAAGCAATTAAACATTGTTAATTTTGAATGTAACTTAATTTACTATACTGATTTGGAATTCATAGATTTATAGTAAAGTTAGCCGAATTGTAACGCCCCCGTACCCAAAACCGTCACCAGAGTAGAGCACAAGGTGTTAACGGACTTAATTCATTAATTAAATAGTGTCAAACAATTTATTTTAGAATTTCCAGACAAGCTGGCTAACTGCATCACAGTCGCTAAAAAAAATCATATCTCGAGTTACAAAAGTTGAAATCCAATTCCGTATTTTTTCCCGAAACTAGACTCAAATATCTACTTACTAATTGTTTTCTAGAATTTTTGGTCAGGCCAATTAGTACAATTTATTAGTTAAAGTCTCCCCTATTTCAGGGTTCGGCTACTCTGAACCCTGTGCACTACGAATCAAATTTATTCCTGTACAGAAGTCCAATGACTATGACGTTTATTTATATTAAAAATATACTCAATAAGGAATTCATACATATAAAATTTGAGTCCTAATTATTTTTAGACAATTTATGGTGAATTTATAAAGTCAGAACAGGCGATCCAGAAATTGCTCTGACCCTGTTTCACCAAAACGTAAATATCTCATAAAATAAAAGTTTTTTTACCTATTTTGTTTCTTCCACATGAAAATAGATTCATTAAGCTTCAATTAAATATTTGATTCAACATCTAATTCTATTTCTACTATTTTTAGTGATTTTTCAAATTCACATCACTGCTGTTGTATGACTCTGTTTTATGGCCAATTTTACCATTGCAAGGATTTCCATGGTTTAGTTAAGACATAAAGCATACATGTTATCATATATAAACTTGATTAGCCATTCCAATAGCTAATCATTTACAAACCCTTTTCTTACCAAACCATAACCATATCATATGATCATTTATACAAAGTGAGTGTATTGTTATATATGCCACACTCAAAATATACAAGCCATTTTACCAATTTAGGTCTTCGGATAGTGTGAACGAGCCTTTGACCTATCCCGATTCTCAAGCCGACTTGTCAAAACTACAATGAAGAAAAAGGAGGGAGTAAGCATAAATTCTTAGTAAGTTCACATGTAAATAATAAGTAACATGATTATGCAATCCAACATAAACATCATTAAAACACTCATAACATAAAAATACTTACTATCTTACCACAATTTTGTCTCACCAAGTTCTTAACGAAGAATTAAACTCATACCTGTCCATTTTCACTTCTTCAACACATTCATCATCAAATCACTTTCGTTTTAAGCATCCTCAATATTCTCTTAGGATTCTCCCGTTGAACACGTAAGAATATAATTTCAGATACGCGGATAGTGTGCACGTAAGTGCTATACTCATAACTGAACAAGCTCAATAGCTTTTGGATATATGTAGCCAATCTACTATGTAACCCGCCCATAAACAAACTCGGACTCAACTCAACGAGCTCGGGCGTTCGCAGCAATAAGTGAACTCAGACTCAACTCAACGAGTTCGAAACTCAACCATTCTAGTGACATGTCACTTGTACCCTAATCTATTCCCAAGGTTCAAACGGGATTCTTTTCAATTACACATTTTGATCGCCTTCTTCGGAATATAGAAATCGATACTTGCTAACATCTCATACTTATCAAGTTGTTCACATAATTTGCATATCACCAAATAATAATTTACAAAACATCATATTTCATGATAATAAGTATCATGTCATATAAATAACATTAAATCACATAAAATAAAAATTATGTTACCTTATTTACACATGAACTTACCTCGATACAAAATTTTAGCAATCGAGCCTATTCCTTGTAAACTTTGTTTTTCCCTCGATCACAACTTGAATCTCGTTTTTCTTGATCTATAATGCCAAAATAATTTTATTTAATACATACATTCATCAAAACAGCCCTTAGTAAGAACTTTGGCAAAATTATCATTTTGCCCCTAAACTTTCACATATTTTCACTTTTGCCCTAAGGCTCGTAAAATAAACCTCATCCTATTTTCATATGTTTTATGACATTATGATCATTTTTCCCTTCTATGGAAACATCAAATTCACACTCTAACATGTACTTATGACTATTAGGTATTTTTACCGATTAAGCCATTTTACTCGTTTTCACTTAAAACCGAGTAGCACAAGTTGTCTAACATAATTTAAAACCTCATATTCTATCATAAAACACCAAAATACACAAATTTCACCTATGGGTATTTTTCCAAATATGAACCCTACGTTGAATTATTGCTAGCATAAGTTAAATCGAGCTACCGGGATTCCAAAAACGTAAAGAACATTAAAAACGGGGCTTGGAATCACTTACTATGGAGCTTGGAAGCTTGAAACAAACCTAGCTATGGAGAAACCTTGAAATTATGGCCTAATGAAGAAGATGGACAAAAATTGGCTTTTAATTTTGTTTTTCATTCATTTTATAACTAAATGACCAAAATGCCCTTAATTAAAAACTATGGTGTTTTATCTTCCTTTAGGTATTTTTGTCCAAACTAGTATAATGTTCTAATTACTATCCAAGGACCTCCACTTAAAAAACCCATTACTCACAAGTACTTAATACCTTTGTAAACTAGAACACACATTTTACAACTTTTGCAATTTAGTCCTAAATATCAAATTGGACCCTCTATCGATAAAATTTCTAAACAAAATTTTCACACAATCATGCAATCGTGCCATAGACCTTAAAATGATAATAAAATAAATTTTCCTACTTTAGATTTGTGGTCACAAAACCACTATTCCAATTAGGCCCTAATTCAGGATATTACAAATCTCCCCCCATTAAGGATTTTCGTCATCGAAAATCTTACCGGTAAACAGGTGTGGGTATTGATTTCTCATAGTTTCCTCAGGTTCCCATGTAGCCTCTTCTACCCCGTGCTTTGGCCATAATACTTTCATGAGAGCAACACTTTTATTTCTTAGTTGCTTGACCTCTTGAGCTAAAATCTTATTCGGTTCTTCTTTGTAAGTCATATCCAGTCATAGCTCAATTTCTGTCGGTGAAATTATATGTGAAGGATCCGAACGATACCGACATAGCATAGATACGTGGAACACATCATGCATCTTCTGTAATTCAGATGGCAATGCTAGCCGATAAGCTACTGGTCCAACTTTTTCAATTATTTCATACGGTCCAATAAAACGCGGACTCAACTTGCCCTTCCGTCCAAATCTAAGAACTTTCTTCCATGGAGACACTTTTAAAAATACCTTATCACCAACTTGAAATTCGATTTCCTTTTGTTTCAAATCCGCATAAGATTTCTGTCTATCTGATGCAGCTTTCAAACAATTTCAAATCACTTTCACTTTTTCTTCAGTTTTTTTTATTAGATCAACTCCATAAATCTGATTTTCCTTGAGTTCAGTCCAATACAATGGCGCCCGACATTTACGACCATACAATGCTTCATAAGGTGCCATCTTCAAACTTGTTTGATAACTATTATTATAAGCAAATTCTACCAATGGTAGATACCTTTCCCAACTACCTTGAAATTCCAATACACAACATCTGAGCATGTTTTCAAGAATCTGAATCACTCTCTCTGACTGTCCATCAGTTTGTGGATGAAAGGCAGTACTAAAATTCAACTTCGAACCTAATGCCTCTTGCAACTTTTTCCAAAACCGCGAAGTAAATCTCGGATCTCTATCCGAAATGATTGACAAAGGTATTCCATGAAGTCTAACAATCTCACTGATATACAATTCAGCCAACTTATTAAGAGAATAATCCGTACGTACCGGAATAAAATGAGCCGATTTAGTCAGTCTGTCAACTATTACCCAGATGACATTTTTCTTCCCTGGAGTTAACGGCAACCCTGACACAAAATCCATAGTAATCCGATCCCATTTCCATTCAGGAACCATGATAGGCTGGAGTAGTCCCGAAGGTACTTGGTGTTCAGCTTTCACTTGTTGACAAATTAAGCTCTTCGATACAAACTCGGAGATATCTCTTTTCATTCCACTCCACCAATACATTTTCTTCAAGTCATTATACATTTTCATACTACCCGGGTGAACTGCCAAACAACCATTATATGCTTCATGCAAAATCTTTTGAATCAATTCATCATTTTCGGTACACAAATCCTGTTTTTAAACATCAAGCAACCATCAGAACCGATTCTAAAACCTGATCCGGTATCAACTTCACACTACTTTTTCTTGGCTTGCAAATCTTGGTCATTTTTCTGAGCTTCACAAATCTCTTGTAAAAACATCGGTCTTGCTCTTAACTCTGCTAAAATCCAACCATCATCTCATACCTTTAACTGAGTATTCATAGCGCTCAAAGCAAATAACAACCTTTTGCTCAAAGCATCGGCAACCACATTCACTTTTCCCGAATGATAGTCAATAACAAGCTCGTAATCTTTCAATAACTCCAACCATCTCCGCTGTCTCAAATTCAAGTCTTTTTGTGACATGAAGTACTTAAGACTTTTGTGGTCGGTATATACTCAACACTTTTCACCATACAGATAATGTCGCCAAATCTTCAAAGCAAACACTATAGCAGCCAATTCCAAATCATGAGTCGGATAATTCCTTTCATGAGATTTTAATTGCCTCAAAGCATAAGCCACCACTCTTCCTTCTTGCATAAGTACACATCCTAAGCCATTTCGAGAAGCATCACTATACACTACAAATTCTTTACCTGATTCGGGTTGTACCAACACTGGTGCTTCAGTTAATAACTTTTTCAATTCTTCAAAACTCTGTTGACATTCTTCCGTCCACTCAAATTTAACATCCTTTCGGAGTAGTCTAGTCATAGGAGCAGCAATTATAGAAAATCCATTTACAAACCGTTGATAATACCCAGCTAGCCCCAAGAAACTTCTAACATCGGTTACATTTTTCAGTGGTTTCCAATCAACAATGGCCAAAATTTTACTAGGATCAACCCGTATACCACCACCTGAAACAATGTGACCCAAAAATCCAATTTCCCAAAGCCAAAATTCACTTTTACTAAACTTGGCATATAACTGCTTATTTCTCAAAGTTTACAAAACTATCTTCAAGTGTTCGGCATGCGCGGTCTCATTTTTCGAATAAATTAAGATGTCATCTATAAATACCACAACAAATTTGTCCAAGTATGGCCGAAATATGCGATTCATCAAATCTATAAACACAGCAGGAGCATTTGTTAACCCGAATGGCAAAACTAAAAATTCATAATGACCGTACCTTGTTCTAAAAGCAGTTTTAGGTACATCTGACTCTTTTACTTGCAGCTGGTAGTATCCAGATCTCAAGTCAATCTTTGAAAACCATGTTGCTCCTTTTAGCTGATCAAACAAATCATCAATTCTTGATAACAGATACTTGTTCTTGATTGTCACCTTGTTTAATTGCCAATAATCAACACACAATCTCATAGAACCATCCTTCTTTTTCACAAATAACACGAGAGCACCCCAAGGTGAAAAACTCGGTCTCACAAAGCCTTTATCAGTCAACTCTTGCAATTGTGACTTTAATTCTTTCAACTCTGCTGGTACCATTCTATACGGAGCAATCGACATTGAAGCTATTCTCGGTATCAACTCAATACCAAATTCTACTTCCCTGACTGGAGGCAAACTCGACAACTCTTCTGGAAATACATTCGCGAATTCACACACAATTGACACTGATTCAACTTTCTTTAAAATTTCTTTCGTATTAATTACATATGCCAAATAAGCTTCATAACCCTTCCTCAAATATCTCTGAGCCGACATCAAAGAAATCACACTAGATAATGCCTCTGATTTGCCTGATTCAACCCGCAGAATTTTACCACTTTCATGAACTGCTGACGATCCCCGAGTCAGTGGCCAAAATCAATAATCTATAAAAATGAGAAATAAAGAACAGAGTAAGCTTTCAAAGCTTAGTAAGTTTTAAGCAATACAAACAATTAAAACTTGTCATTTAAATCGAGCATTTAGTATCACAAAACTAATACTCTAATTACAAATCACTTGGCCGAATATACACAAGTACACCAATTAAAAAGCCTATTGGTCAAATATATATGTATATAAATATATGAATACACAAAGAAATTTCAGCACATACTTTACTTTACTTTATAGCTCATACAATTAATTTAAGTCACATACTTTCATGTAATGACAGACATCAACCGAATAGGTCATGCTCTTATTCGTAGATATAATAATCATTCACACACATATATCGTTCCTTGATACTAATAATTCACTTTAAAAATCAATTCACATACGAGTACATAATACGTACCTGACTATCATAATGTATCATGCATAATCAATAGTAGTTTACCTCGAACTTTCGAATTCATAATCTTACTCGAATCACCAGCGTTAAACCTGCTAGGTTTAAAACCCGAATCCAGTCACCAGCACAAAACCTGCGAGACTTTAAGCTCAAATATAATACCAGCACTAGGCCTGCGGGATTTAACCTAGATATAATACAGCACGAAGCCTGCGGGATGTAACCCGGATATATTACCAGCACAAAGCCTGTGGGATTTATCCCGGATATAATTCCAGCATATAGCCTGTGGGTCTTTAAGCCCGGATACACATCAAATATCATGCATATTTAATCATATATTAACACATCTCATTCAACATATCACATTAGTAGTCATTTGCTACATTTGGATATAAGCTCTATATGAACACCATCATTTACATTTCGGTTCAAAAGTCATACATAAATATCACATATCCATTTCACCATTCAAACTTAACCCATAGTGACCATTCGACTATAAGTCATATACATAACTTATTTATCACACAACTTAATTCAAGTAGAACCAAGAGGTCACAATTCATCTAATATATACATATCAAGGCATCATCAATTATATACTAAAGGTGACTACTCAAAACTTACCTCGGATATACTTGAACGGTTGCGGAAAGGCTACTCAATTACTTTCTCTTTTTCCTCTATCCAACTTCGATTCTCTTTGCCCTTGAGCTTAAATTCAAAAATTTTAAACTAGTCATTATTCGACTATTCAAGCATTACTTCAGGATTATAATATATATATTCGACTTTCACACATATAGATCATAGTAAGTTTATAAGAAAACATTAAGCAGCTCATTAACAAATTTTTATCAATGTTTACCACAATATCACAAATTCACAATAAGTTGTCTTCCTAAGCAACAGTCACCAAATTATTTATAACTGGAGCTACAAAACTCCAAATCAAATGCCGTAAAATTTTCCTGAAAATAGACTCATATATCTTTTATCCATAAAATTTTCAGAATTTTTAGTTTGGGCAATCAATACCAGATTTTTCTTAAAGTTTCCCATGTTTCACTGTTTGACTAATCTGACCACCCTTTACTACGAATCAAATTTCTAATTGTACAAAAGTCAAAATATGTTCTCGTTGATTTCATTTGAAACTAGACTCATTAAGCTTTAATTACATAATTTACTCAGTTTCTAACTCAACTCCCACAATTTATGGTGATTTTCGAAAATCACGTTACTACTGTCCCAAGTAGATTTATTACCAATTTACTCTTTCACAACTCTTTGCATTCATATTATTTAAACATGTATATCACCAATCAATTTCATCACAATTCTATAATTTCACTTAAGCATAATCTTAATACAATACATCATGCTCAAATCATTATTCAAGTTCCAATTCAGCTAGCACACATGTACATACTAGCAACTAAATATTAACATTGCATTTCATACTATAACCGAATGTATAGCTCATCAAAATATATTTATTCATGTTCCTTTAACACATATTGGTCAACTAGTTCATGCATTATTCTTTGGCACATTTGGTCATTAAAGCAATAACCTATTTAACTTTCAAGCATTTTTATACTAACATTTCTCCGAAGGCCGAATTCATATATAACCTTTAGTACTCATTTAAAGTTTATATTTTAAGTAATTTATATACACAACATTAACCAAATATCCATTTACTGAGCATTTTAACAAATTTTTCTTCAACTATCCACACATTCGGCAATGACAAAGGTAATTTAGAAAACCTTAATTTAACTTATAATTATTCACAACACATATAAGCATCCACTCCAATCCATCACTTTAAACATAAGCATTACTCAACTATTATACATGCTCACATTCGGCATTTTCACAAATGCACAAGCTGATTTTTCTATCATTAAAATTATCTATATGAACATTAAATTAGTACCAACATCACCCATTCCTAATTATTCCTTAATTCATAAAGGCAACAAACATCCCCTTAAACCTCTTCCATAACCGAATACTCATATTACTACCAAATTCAAAATTTTGCCATGGGAAAGTAAGGGGCTTAGTAACTAGCTTAATATATGCAAAAAATTCAAAAACTAACATGGACTTCATACCTATATCAAGACTGGAAAGGAGTAGCCGAATGCTTGTTTCCCCTCCCTTCTCTTCTTAGAATTTTCTGCCAAAGAAATCAAAAGATGAACACTTTTATTTCTTTTCTTCATTTTATTCATTTCATTAATTTAACAGATTTTTTTATTACATATTTCTCGCCACTATTTAATATAATAATATTAAACCATGCATATAATGCCCATAATTATGAGCTTGGCCGGCCACTAGTTTTATTTTGGACAATTAGCCATGCAAAACCTTAAATTTTATTTCATGTTTATTTCTGTCATCCCATATTATTCCCAGCACATTTTAACTTTAATCACTTAAGTCCTTTTTTTATGATTCCACATTCAATTGATAAAATTTAAAACATGAAATTTTACACATGCATTTTCACTACTAATAGACATAGAAAAGAGCATTTAGAAAAATTTTCAACACAGTTTTGTGGTCCCGAAACCACTTCCTGACTAGGGTCAAAATAGTGCTGTCACAACTCTCCCCTCCATAGAAATTTTCATCCCCGAAAATTCTTACTAGTGAATAAGTTAGGATATCGTTCTTTCATAGAGTCCTCAAGTTCCCAAGTAGCTTCTTCTACCCCGTTTTTGAGCCACAATACTTTCACTAAAGAACCAATCCATACCCAAAATAACATCAAATTCATCAAACGACAACAATATCAAGTTGGCCAGAAAGTAATGACCCCGAATCATTAAAGGGCATTTCTTGCATAATTTATCAACTATCACACATTTGCCTAATGGATTCGACACTCTGATCATAAATTCTGTGTAGTCAACAGGTATATTCATACTAGACACCAATTTCATGCACACATATGAATGAGTAGAATCGGGATCAATCAAAGCATTAACATTAACATCATAAAGAGAAAATATACCAATAATCACGTCAGGTGATGAAGCATCTTCACTTGCCTTTATGGCATAAGTTCTAGCTAGAGCCCTTGCTTCAGGTTTAGCTGCTGAATCTTTGACTACATTCTTGCTGCTTGCTTCATTTCCAGCTTTTCTCAAATATCTTCCCCTCGAGTCTGCACCACTAGCTTTTACACTCTGAAATTTTTCTTTCTCAACTGTCTCTAGGCAGTCACTAATAAAATGATCTGGAGAACCACACCGAAAACATCCATTCGCTCTACATGAGCCAAAGTGATTTCTACCACACCGCTGGCACTCGGGCTTAACAAATCTCGAATTTCCCACACTAGCCACGGAAGTAGTCTGAGATTTAAAACACACATTTTGCTTCTTAGAATTTCCTTATGATTGTCCAGTCGAAACCTGAGAACAAAGATTCATATTTGTAGATTTTCTAGATTGCTATGAGAATGAACTGCTCGTCGATCTTTTCTTCCAATTTCTAATATCAGCCTCTACTTTTTTCTTCTCTTTGAGTAGTTCTTCAGCCTTCCAAGCTCGACCAACAAGTACTACCGTTTCTTTTAATTTGAGAATCCTAACAAATACTTTGATGTCTTCATTGAGTTCATCTTCAAATCATCTACACATTTTAGCCTCTGCAGGAATATATTCTCTAGCATACTTACTCAACTTGACGAACTCCCTTTCGTATTCAGTAACTGTCATGTTCCCCTGCTTCAACTCAAGAAACTCTTTACACTTTTGATTAAGAAATCTTTCACTGATGTATTTCTTCCGAAATTCTTCTTGAAAGAACTCCCAAGTTACTTTCTCTTTCGGTACTACTGAAATCAACGTCTTCTACCAATGATAGGCTGAATCCCTCAACAATTATATAGCACATTTCAAGCATTCCTCAGGTGTACAAGACAATTCATCAAATACCCGAATAGAGTTCTCAAGCCAAAACTCTACTTTCTCAGTATTGTAACATCCTGATTTTCGGGTTTTTCACGATTCTTGATATTTTAAGTAAATTTCTAAAATTTGGTATGTGATGATGGAATTCATAATTTGGGTATGTAAATGGGCTTATGGAAGGCCCATGAGTTGGCCAAAACCCGGTAGAATTTTTTAAATTTTGGACTTAGGAGTTAGGGGTTCTGGCTAGGTGCCCTTATATTAAGTTGTGGGTAAAGTGTATCACAAAAAGAGCTTAGGTAGAGTGGCAAGGGTGACGCCACTAAGCTCCTAAAAGGTGGCGTGTGGGCATAGAGGAAGACACAGGTTCGATTCCTGTGTTGGCAAATAAGAGTATTTATTTTTGTGTGCAGGAAGGGTAAGTGTTGGAACTTAAGTGGATTCTGTAAGAGGAGAGTTGGATCAAGTCAAATGCATAAATTAAGGAGGGATAAGGGGAGAGATTTTAGGGATGTGATAGGGAGATAGAGTTGGCCGAATAAGGGACATTGGAGAGGGGATTTTCGGCAAAGGGGCATTAGGTTAGTAATTTCGGCATTAGGGTCTTAGTTGTGCTGATTTCTTCTTTGGTGTGTAGCCTTTTTCTCTCTTTTCTTTTCCAATTTAATCTACCTCCCTCCTATTCATTTTTCTTCCTTTTCTTCTTTCAAATCAGCCCACTATTTCCTCCATTCACCATTGTTTCTTTCCTTATCTCTATTTTTACCGGCGTCTTGCAAAAAAGCCAAATCGGTGAAGATAGGGGTGCCGATTCTTTGTGACCAGCAACCTTTTCTTCCTTTTCAATAGTTGGCGTTCGGTTCCTTTACCTTTTAGACATCCGGATTCAAGAGGAGAATGACGTGGTAAGTGTTCAAACTCTAAACAATTCCTAGTGTAGCTTTGGCCAAAAGCCAAACTCCAAATTTAGGAGATGGCGAATATGGGCATAGACTCTATGGGGTCTTCTTTTAATATTTTTGGTTTATTTATTGAAGGAGCAGCAAGGTGTAGTGTCGATTTGGAGTAGCTTGGATCGCGGAGTAGCTAGGCCTAGTCATCAATCGCGACAAAGGTAAGGTGCCTAAGGCCATTATGGATGGTGGCGAATGTGTAAGTGTTAATATTGGAAAGTTCTTAATTTGGTTCAATTATTGCGAGCTGATCTATTTAACAATTGATTATAGGAGAAATCGTGTAGGAGATCTCGTCAAGGAATATCGCAAATCGGTGTGTAACGAACCCTTTCATAGCTTAAAGCGATAAAATGCGAAAAATTGAAATGCCAAATTCGGCATTTCGAGGACTTGTGAGCAATTAACGCTCACTAGTTAGTTAGAATAGATGAGACGATGATCGAAAACGATGGAAACGGTAAGAATGTGATTTTTGGCGTTCTTGGTAAGTTGGGCCTCGAGGGGCCGAAGTGGGGCCCATTGGGCTTTCGGGCCCATTTGGGTAAAAAATTGGTAGAAAACGGAAATCATTATATGGCATGATAAGATTTAAAACCGTTATGGAATATAGGCTAAATGGGCCTAGATGACGAAATTGGCTAAGTAGGGCCCATTAGGGTTTTAGGCCCAATAACTCGATTTCGCTAAAAATGGGCCAGAATCACTATTTACACCCATGGATTGTTAGTAATCGTTAATGAACATGGAAACCCTAATTTTTGGTAAAATTACGAGATTACCCTTATAATATGAAAATGACCGTTTTACCCCTAGGTAAAAATAACCATTATACCTCTAGGGTTTATGTATGATTTTAATACATGGGATTTTGATAAATATGGTATGTATGATATGCACATGAAATGTATGTTATGCACATGATATGTATGATATGCACATGAGGTAATCATAAATGCATTGGGTTGGTTTTTATATGGATGGAGGAAGTGAAAAAGGGCTTATGCCCCAGTTATCAAAAGGGCTTATGCCCCAGTTATCAAAAGGGCTTTTGCCCCAGTTATTAAAAGAGGCTAGGCCTCCAGTTATATGATAAAGCAGCTATGCTTCCAGTGGAGAGTTTGGCGGGGTGGGTCGAGTTAATCCCCACATGGTGTGTTGGTTGGTACGGGTGGAGAGTAGCGGATGGTGGGTTGAGTAGTCTCCCAAATGGGTTGCATTCTTTCATTGAAATTATATGTGACATTGAAATGGGCCTAAGGGCCATACTGATTTCTGATAAAAAGGCTTGACCCAAGAATATGAAATATGAAAAGGCTTGCCCAGTAATATGAAATATGAAAAGGCTTCGGCCCAGTGTTATGGAATATGAAACATGAAAAGGGCTATGGCCTAGTATATGTTGAGATTGGATTTGGGCTTAGACCCAACAGTCATTATTGTTTTTGGGCTCGAAGGGGCTTGTTGCACACCGAGTTTCCAAACTCACCCCTTTCCTTAACCTTGCGGTGAGCCTTGATGTGAGGACTTGGGCGGAGAGGATTGAGTGGCCACGGTGATCATCTTTGGGCTTTTAATAAGTGTTGGTTTTCATTTAATTTCCTTTAATTATTATTTATTCTTGGGTTGTAATAAGGCCAATTTTAACTTTCCTTTTATTTCTTTTCTAATTATTTTAATTTTAATAACTTTAAAAATTGGTTAATAATTATTCAAATGGGCTAGACTTAGGACGTGTTTTCAAAATGATACTTGTTTTCAAAATATCTCAACACCACTATTAATCGATTTATCAAAGACGTCCACTTAAACAAATTTAAACTCGATATAACAAAGTGTGGCTATGGTTGTGGGCATGTCTAGGATTGGATCCAATTAAAGAGCTTGGTACTTAAGCGACCTTCATGGCTCACCTCCTCTCTCGGATACCTACGGTGCCCGGCTTCCATACACTTTGTTAACTCAATAAAATGTATGGTTTTAAAACACTAAAACGAGCGTGGGTTTTCAACTCCAATGTGGCACGTTAGATTCGGCCATAACGTCTGGGCCGGGTTTGGGGTGTTACAAGTATCATCATCAACATTTTCCCTGAATTCTTCGGCCCCTTACTTACAAATTCTATCAACTGGAGTTCTATGAAATTTCAATAGATTTACACCTTAAGGCATCGGGGGTACAGGTTGAGGAATCGGGGGAGGTGGGGGAGGTTGTGTATTCGGGTTCGTACAAACGAACTCAGTATACCAGGCATTCATCATCTAGAGAAAGGCTTCCCGAGCCCCTTCTCCTCCTCCTTGACCAACAGTAGAAGGTGGATTTTCAATTGGCACCGCCCCTTCAACCGGAGCTGGTGCATTACTCTCTACATCATCAGCCACAGCTGGATCGGGATCCATTTACTATAAAAAAAGTCATTGAAAAGGTCAGAAGTCGTCACACTATCACAATATATATATAGCATGGCATGTATAGCAAAACTCGTACATACAACACATTAGTCCGAGAACTAACTAAACTTGCTCTGATACCACCAAATGTAATGACACCGTACCCTAAACCATCTCCGGAGTCCAGCACGAGGTGTTAACAGACTTAATTCATTAATTAAACAGCTCAAACAATTTATTTTAAAATTTCTAGACAAGTTGGCTAACTGCGTCATAGTTGATAAAAAAATCATATCCCGAGTTACAAAGCTCGAAATCGAATTCCCTAAATGTTTCTTGAAACTAGACTCATATATCTACTTACTAATTTTTTTTCTAGAAGTTTTTGTTGGGCCAATTAGTACAGTTTATTAGTTAAAGTCTCCCCTGTTGCAGGGTTCGGATACTCTGACCCCTGTGCACTGCGAATCAAATTTCTTCTTGTAAAGAGATCCAATGACTATTACGTTTCTTTCTATTAAAAACATACTCAATAAGAAATCCATACGTATAAAATTTTAGTCCTAATTATTTTAACACAATTTATGGTGAATTTATAAAGTCAGAATAGGGGATTCAGAAATCGCTCTGACCCTGTTTCACCAAAACATAAATATCTCATAAAATACAACATTTTTTACCTATTTTGTTTCTTCCGCAAGAAACTAGATTCATTAAGCTTCAATTACATGTTTTATTCATTATCTAATTCTATTTCTACTATTTTTAGTGATTTTTCAAATTCACATCACTGCTGCTGTATGACTCTATTTTATGGCCAATTTTACCATTCCAAGGATTTCCATGGTTTAGTTAAGACATAAATCATACATGTTATCTATATAAGCTTGATTAGCCATTCCAATAGCTAATCATTGCAAACCCTTTTCTTACCAAACCATAACCATATCATATGATCATTTATACAAAGTGAGTAAATTGCTATACATGCCACACTCAAAATATACAAACCATTTTACCAATTTAGGTCTTCGGATAGTGGGAACGAGCCTTCGACCTATCCTGATTCTCAAGCCAGCTTGTCAAAACTACAATGAAGAAAAAGGAGGGAGTAAGCATAAATGCTTAGTAAGTTCACATGTAAATAATAAGTAACATGATTATGCAATCCAACATAAACATCATTAAAAAACTCATAACATAAAAATACTTACTATCTTACCACAATTTTGTCTCACCAAGTTCTCAACCAAGAATTAAACTCATACCTGTCCATTTGCACTTCTTCAACACATTTATCATCGAATCACTTTCATTTTAAGCATCCTCAATATTCTCTTAGGATTCTTCCGTTGAACACATAGAAATATAATTTTGGATACATGGATAGTGTGCACGTAAGTGCTATACTCATAACTGAACAAGCTCAATAGCTTTTGAATCTATGTAGCCAAGCTACCATGTAACCTGCCCATAAATGAACTCGGACTCAACTTAACGAGCTCAGGCGTTCGCATCCATAAGTGAACTCGAACTCAACTCAACAAGCTCGGATGCCTAGTTACATCTCACGAACTCGGACTCAAGTTAACGAGTTCGGAACTCAACCATCCTAGTGACATGTCACTTGTACCCTAATCTATTTCCAAGGTTCAAACGGGGTTCTTTTCAATTACACATTTCGATTGCCTTCTTCGGAATATAGAAATCGATAATTTCTAACATCTCATACTTATCAAGTTGTTCACATAATTTGCATATCACCAAATAATAATTTACAAAACATCATATTTCATGATAATAAGTATCATGTCATATAAATAACATTAAATCACTTAAAATAAAAATTATGTTACCTTATTTACACATGAACTTACCTCGATACAAAATTTTAGCAATCGAGCTTATTCCTCGTAAACTTTGTTTTTCCCTTGATCTATAATGCCAAATTAATTTTATTTAACACATACATTCCTCAAAACAGCCCTTAGTACAAACTTTGGCAAATTTATCATTTTGCCCCTAAACTTTCACATATTTGCACTTTTTCCCCAAGGCTCGTAAATTAAACCTCATCCTATTTTATTATGTTTTATGACATGTTGATCATTTTTCCCTTGTATGGCAACATCAAATTCACACTCTAACATGTACTTATGACTATTAGGTATTTTTACCGATTAACCCCTTTTACTCGTTTTCACTTAAAACCGAGTAGCACAAGTTGTCTAACATAATTTAAAACCTCATATTTTATCATAAAACACCAAAATACACAAATTTCACCTATGGGTATTTTTCCAAATATGAACCCTAGGTTGAATTATTGCTAGCATAAGTTAAATTGAGCTACTAGGATTCCAAAAACGTAAAGAACATTAAAAACGGGGCTTGGAATCACTTACTATAGAGCTTGGAAGCTTGAAACAAACCCTAGCTATGGAGAACCCTTGAAATTTCGGCCTAATGAAGAAGATGGACAAAAATTGGCTTTTAGTTTTGTTTTTAATTCATTTTAATAACTAAATGACCAAAATGCCCTTAATTAAAAACTCTGGTGTTTTATCCTCCTTTAGGTATTTTTGTCCAAACTAGTATAATGGTCTAATAACTATCCAAGGACCTCCACTTTAAAAACCCATTACTCACAAGTACTTAATACCTTTGTGAACTAGAACACACATTTAACTACTTTTTCAATTTAGTCCTAAATATCAAATTGGACCCTCTATCGATAAAATTTCTAAACAAAATTTTCACACAATCATGCAATCATGCCATAGACCTTAAAATGATAATAAAATAAATTTTTCTACCTCCAATTTGTGGTCACGAAACCACTATTCTGATTAGGCCCTAATTCGGGATATTACACGAATATGATTAAGCATGGAAATAATGTATTTGAGTTTAATTCGACTGAGTTATAACATTTGAAAGTTCGTATGAACTATATCAAATATCTAGAATTTTCGATATATGAATTGTTATGAGACAGCTTTATAATAGTGATATTCGGGCGTTGAGCCTAGCAAGCCTTGTGCTGGTGAATTTAATCGAGCTTTATGCCTAGTAGGCTTATTGCTGATGTATAAAAATCAGACTTTGAGTCTAGTAGGCCTTGTGCTGGTGTGAGATACAGGCTTAGGCCTAGCAGGCTTTACGTCGGTGAACTATTATAAGTCTATGCTTAAGAGACTTTATGCTGATGTGGTAATTGAATATGTTAAACGAACTAAAACAATCAGGTACGTGATAGTTACCTATTTGAAATAGGCTGAAAGGATTTCTTGATATGTGATGAAAAAGGATTCATGAAGTTGTTGTAGTATATGTGTTAATATGAGAGATATATTTGGCCTTATAGTTGTATATGATGTAATGTTAAACTTTGAGTGATGAATATATGTCTATAAATATATATGTATATTCGATTATATAAGACAATATGGTTTTAAAATTTGAGAATATATTGATGAAGTATACATGTATATTCGGCCAAAGAGAGATTATCTTATGAAAGTATATTTTATATATATATGGAATTAAAAGCTTGAAATTAAATGTTATTATGCATTAATTGTATAATTTGCTTAAGGCTTACTAAGCTAAGCTAGCTTACTCTGTGTGTTTTTATTACTCTATTTTATAGATTTTGAAGTAAGTTACGAGCTCGGGGATCGTCATTGAAGTCATCCAAACTATCGTCAACCTTCGGTACTTTTAAAAGTCTTATTTTGAACTTATGGCATGTATAGGCTAATATGTATTTTGTCTGATCTTGGATACGTATAATTTAAGCCATACAAATATGGCTTAACTTCTAAGTTTAAATTTGGTTATGTTTGGTCATGGTTTAATCCATTTTGGTTATAATGTTATATGCTATGAATGAATGGTATATGTGATTGGTGTTATACGTTTTGGAAATGGCTTGATAATGGTTAGTGAACTTGATTGTGGTTGATGAGTCAGTCATGGTGTATATAAATTTTCATAAGTATGGTTAGATGATTTAGTTTTGGTTGGGTATAGATAAAGTATATGTAAGAAATTGGTTGTTATATTTGATATAGGTGTTAATATGTGAATGAGCATTAGATGTTATAAATATTTAAGTTAGAATATGGTAAGGGTTTATTATGATATGTTATGTCTTGTAAAGGTCTAGTAATTTGGCTTAACAGAGGAGCAAGATGTTAATTGTATATATATGTACATGTGTATGTGTGAGTAATCGAATGATGTTGGTCATTATTTTTCGGTTTGTAATGGAAACGTAGATGTATATATTATGCTTATATGGTTGGTAAAATAGGTACATTTAATGAAGATAAACATTGAGTTGGTATTAGGTATGTTTTGTTAGTAAATTGCATATTTAATAAGTAACAAGTATATATATATATATATATGTTTTGGTATGTAATTGGTAAACTTATAGTTTAAGATTGAATGGTGGAACTGGGATGACTTAAATGTTTAATGAAATATTTGTGATCATTTGTGAAGTTGATAATGCCATATATGCCAAGGGATAAAATGCCTTGTGATACTATTTAATTGGTTAAATATGCGACATATAGAATTAAGAAATATAATGTTCGATTTTTATTTATTGGTATTCGCTTATCAATAAAGTGATGAACCTGTGATTCGTATATTCAATATGTTTTACAATGTTTAATAATTAATTAGTTATATGCTCTACATGTATATATGAATATGACCTGTGTTAGCATGAGACTGTTTGGAACTGTACTTATGTTTAGTAATGCCTCGTGACCCTAGTCCGAAGACGGATACAGGTTAGGGGTGTTATAGGACTACTCTGATTTCGATAGCTCTGTATAGAATGGTTCCGACCGAGTTAAAAGAATTAAAGTCTCAGTTGCAAGAATTAACAGATAGAGGGTTTGCTGGACCGAGTTTTTCACCTTGGGGTGCTCCAATTCTGTTTGTGAAAATGAAAGACGGTATGATGAGAATGTGCATTGATTATCATCAGTTGAATAAGTGACTATCAAGACCCTCTGTCGCGAATTGATGATTTGTTTGATCAATTGAAAGGAGCTACCATGTTTTTTAAGATAGATTTGAGATCAGGTTATTATCAGTTGCGAGTAAAAGACTCAGACATTCTAAAAACTGCATTCAAAATGAGGTACGACCACTATGAGTTTTTAGTTATGCCTTTCGGATTAACTAATGCACTTGTTATCTCTATGGATTTGATGAGTAGAATTTTCAGATGTATTTAGATCGATTTGTTGTCGTATTCATTAATGACATATTGATTTATGCATGATGAATCTGAGCATGCTGAGCATTTGGGAACAGTGATTCAGACTTTACGAGATAAGCAACTATATGCGAAGTTTAGCAAATGTGAATTTTGATTATGAGAAGTCAGTTTTCTGGGTCATATAGTATCAGTATCAGGTATCCGAGTTGATCCGAGCAAGATTTTAGCTATTCTGGATTGGAAGGCTCCGAGAAATGTTTTTGAAGTCTGCAGTTTTCTGGGACTTACCGGTTATTAGACGGTTTGTAAAAGGCTTTTCTATGATTGCAACTCCGTTGACAAAACTGCTTCAAAAGCATGTGAAATTTGAATGGTCTAAAAAGTGTCAGAAAAGCTTTGATCAGTTGAAAGCCCTATTGACTGAAGCTCTAGTGTTAGTACAACCCGAATCGGGTAAAGAATTTGTGATCTACAGTGATGCTTGGGATGTGTTTTGATGCAGGAAGGCATAGTCATTGCTTATGCTTCGAGACAGTTAAAGTAACACGAAAAGAACTATCCAACGCATGACCTTGAGTTAGCTGCGATTGTATTTGCTTTGAAGATTTGGTGCCACTATCTATTTGGTGAGAAATGTCATGTATATTCTAATCATAAGAGTTTGAAATATTTGATGGCTCAAAAAGATTTGAACATCTGAAAGAGAAGATGGTTAGAATTGTTAAAAGATTACAAGCTTATTATTGATTATCATCTGGGAAAAGCAAATGTTGTTGCTAATGCTTTAAGTCAAAAATCACTGTTTGCATTACATGCCATGAATACTCATTTAGTTTTTTTCGATGATGTTTCAGTTTTAGCTGAATTGAAATTAAGATCGTTGTTTTTTACAATAGATTGTTGATGCTCAAAAGGTTGATAATGAGATAATTGCAAAACGAGCTTAGTGTGATTTGAATTTTGATTCTAAATTTCAAGTTGATAATAATGATTGTTTGAGATTCTGAGATCGAATTTGTGTTCCAAGAAATCCAGAATTGATTCAGATGATTTTGAACGAAGCTCACAACAGTTGTTTATCTGTGCATCTGGGTAGTACAAAAATGTATAACGATCTAAAATAGCTTCATTGGTGGCCTGGTATGAAGCGTGACATCTCTGACTTTGTTTCTAAATGTTTAATCTGTAAGCAAGTTAAAGCTGAACATCAAGTACCATCCGTTTTGTTACAACCGATTATGATTCTGAAATGGAAATGGGGTAGAGTGACGACGAATTTTGTTTCAGGTTTGCCCCTATCTCTGAGAAAGAAAGATGCTATCTCGGTCGTGGTTGACCGATTGACGAAATTAGCCCATTTTATTCCGATACGATTCGATTACTATCTTGATAAGTTAGCTAAGTTATACATCTTCGATATTGTGAGATTGCACAGTGTGCCATTAAATATTGTGTCAGATAGAGATCCGAGATTCATGTCGCGATTTTGGAAGAAATTGCAAGACGCTTTGGGTACGAAATTGCATTTCGGTACTGCTTTTCACCCG
Source organism: Gossypium arboreum (assembly GCF_025698485.1). NCBI lineage: Eukaryota > Viridiplantae > Streptophyta > Magnoliopsida > Malvales > Malvaceae > Gossypium > Gossypium arboreum. Next base: position 109,785,047 of record NC_069072.1, on the reverse strand, counting down.
CAGGCTGATGGTCAATTCGAGCGGATTATTTAGATTCTCGAGGATATGTTAAGATGTTGCATTCTTGAGTTTAAAGGTACGTGGGAACAATATTTTCCATTAATTGAATTCGCGTACAATAATAGTTTTAAATCGAGTATTAAAATGGCACCGTACGAAGCCTTATATGGTTGCAAATGCCGTACACCTTTGTATTGGTTTGAGCTCAGTGAGAATAAGATACACGGGGTTGATTTGATAAAAGAGACTGAACAAAAAGTAAAAGTGATCTGAGAAAGTCTAAAAGAAGCTTCTGATCGTTAGAAATCTTACACAGATTTAAAAAGAAAAGATATTGAATTTTAGATCAGCGACAAAGTCTTTTTGAAAGTATCTCCATGGAAGAAAGTACTCTGATTTCCAGAAAAAGGCAAATTGAGTCTGAAGTTTATCGGGCTGTATGAGATTATCGAGTGTATCGGGCTAGTTTCTTATAGAATGTTGTTGCCTCTTAAGTTAGAAAAGGTTCACAATGTATTTTACGTATCAATTCTTCGACAATATAGCTCCGATCCCTCGCATGTGATTTCTCCATCTGAGATTGAGATTCAATCCGGTATAACCTATGAAGAAGAACTGATCAGTATCTTAGCTCATGAGATTAAAGAATTGGGAAATAAGAAAATTCTGTTAGTAAAAGTAATATGGCATCGACATGGTATTGAAGAGGCTACTTGGGAGCCTGAAGATGCTATGAGACAGCAATATCTGAATCTGTTCAATAGTAAGATTTTCGGGGACCAAAATCTATGAAGGGGAAGAGTTATAACAGTCCAGTTTAGACCCTAGTCGGAATAGTGATTTCAGGACCAAAAATCTGAGTCAAAAAAATACTTTAATATTTTTTTTTGTTCTTATAATATGTGAATTGACATGTGCGAAAGTTTCGTATGAAAATTTAATCGTTTGTGTGCTCAATTTGATAAAAGGACCTAATCGCGTAAAATGTAAAAGATGTGTTCTATTTGCTAAAGTGCCTATTTGCTATGTCTTTATAATTGAGAGGTCCTTATGTTGTTATTTGACCATCGAACATGTAAGTAGACATTAATAGCCTTAATATAATGGCTTATTAATGTTTTAATGCAAAGGTAAAATGATAAAATGTTTATTAATGCTTTATTAAATAAAACAAATGTTTGAAATTAGGCATTATGTTCATCTTCTTGTCAAAAATCAAATAAATAAGAAAGAAAAAGATTGAGTTAGGGTTCGGCTAGGAAGTTTGAAGATTAAGGTATGTGTTTTGACTAGTTTTTAATAATTTCTATGTTTTTATGATCGTTGCTCTGTATATAATCAAACCCATGTATTAATTTCTGATTTTGATTGATGATTTTGAAATATGCCATTGATGAAATTGTGAGCTTTGTGATGTTAGTTGTTGGAAAATAAAAGATATGTGTTGGGTTTATATATTTTGTCTTTGAATATTTGATGAATTTGAGTAAAATGGGCTAAATTGTGAAAATTATAAATTGAGGGACTAAAATGAGAAATAAATGAAACATATGGGCTTATATGAATACTATGAGAATTCAGCCTAACATGAGTATATGGAAATTTTGTATATTTTGATTTTTGTGATTAGGGACGAAAGTGCAAAACTGTGAAAATATGAGGGCTAATTTGTAAAATGCCCTAAATATGTGTTTTTGGATTGATCTGAACGATTTGGTGAATAAAAGAGTTAAATTTGAATTTATATAGATCAAGAACTAAAGAAAACGAAATTAGATTGGGGAAACTCGAAAGTTGTCGAGTAGCCGATTTCGTCTATCTGAATCCATACGAGGTAAGTCTATATACAAATAAATGTGTTATGAATTGAATTATTATTGATTATATGCTATTGAAATATGATGAATGTTTATATGAGTTGAGAAATATGAGACATCCGAGAAAGTATCGACAAAGTTCTGACCTCCTAAAAGACACGTACGAACGTTAGGAATAGTTAGGATACATATGTCATGACATAGGATCCGATATGTGCTTTCGTGTAAGACCACGTCTGGGACGTTGGCACCGACTTATGGTTTATATGTAAGACAATGTCTGGAATATCGATATCGTATTTGATTTCTTGTAAGACCCTATAAGGGACAGTGGCATCGATATTTGGTTACATGTAAGACCACGTATGGGACGTTGGTATTGTATGAGCTTTCCAAGCTATCCACGTATCGTTATGATTCCGAATGGTTCAACGGGCATTCTGAGAAAATGAATTATTATGTGAACATGTATCCGATTCAGGTACATTTGAAATGAGTATCATATTTGAGGTTGAAATTTAAGTATATGTACTTTAGTGAACAAATGTTGATATGTGATAAAAGCATGAGAAAATATGCTATATGTGTAAATGAATTTGGAATATGTGAAATGTATAAGAACATTGTGGTATGTGATAGTATTTGGCTATGAATGTAACACCCCTCGCCCGTATCCCTCACCGGAACAGGGTTCGAGGTGTTACCCGACTTAAACTCAGTCAATCACACAAAAACCGTGTTGAAAAATTTCAATCAATTTAAAACTTTTCTTTTCACATGCAATCTATCCCATATATGAGCTTACGAGGTCCAAAACATTAAAACCCTATACATGCCATAGACTCGAAATACTAGGATTTACTTACACTGATAACGTGAGCTCGACAGTGTGATAATATCTCCGGTGAACTCCAACCCTAGCAGGTAACTAAAGTCAACAATCTATAAAACAGAGAAATGTAACAACGGAGTAAGCTTTCATAAGCTTAGTAAGTCTTAAGCAATGCAAACAAATAAACACAATTATACTTCAATTATTTAATTTCTTAAGAGGCCAAATTCTAGGGATATTGCCATCTGGCCGAATATACACAAGCACATAATGCACGTTCAGCATTCTTATCACACTTAATCTGAATTCATATAACATATTTTTATCAAATACCCTCACATACTTTCACACCCTGACCAGGTGTATCATGATCATAGGTATAGTTTTAACATTTATTCACATACGTATCACATTACTCCCTTATGATTCACTTCAAATCAAACTCACATATGAGTACATACTGCATACTTGGCCCACTTTACGTATTAAATGTATTCATTTGACAATCTAGCAAGGGGTACCTTAGTCATAGGCTTTTCTCAAATCACAGGCATTTCGCCTGCTAGGCTCGAGGCCCGATATCATTTCACCGGCTTTATAGCCTACTAGGCTCGAAAGCCCAAATAGTATCTTACTGACATTATAGTCTGCTAAGCTCAAAGGCCCGAATAATCAAATCAACAAGTTCCATATAACATATTCATATCAATTGAGTACTAACATCATTCGAACGTATATATAATTATACATCTCAAACACTTTTCTTTCATCTCATTTTCACACTTAACATTTGATAGCTTATGCATAACATTTCACTCACATTCATTTCAAACTTATCATTCGATTATAAAAGCACATTGCATATTTACCAACATGTTATACTTGCCATTAGGCCATATAAGCATGATACAATACACTATCATTTCATCTTTAACATTCGGCTAAACCCTTATCTTACAAGGAACACCGAATTCACATAACATATCATTTCACCGGCATTACGCCTGCTAGGCACGAAGGCTCGAATACACATCACCGGCACAAAGCCTGCTAGGCACGAAGGCCCGAATACACATCACCGGCACGAAGCCTGCTAGGCACGAAGGCCCGAATATAATACCAGCACTAGGCCTGCGGGATTTATCCCGGATATAATACCATTATGAAGCCTGCGGGATTTAACCCGGATATTTTACCAGCACGAAGCCTGCGGGTCTTTAAGACCAGATACACATCAAATATCATGCATATTTAATTATATATTAACACATCTCATTCAACATATCACATTTCCATTTCACAATTCAAACTTAACCCATAGTGGCCATTCGACTATAAGTCATATGCATAAATTATTTATCGCGCAACTTAGTTCAAGTAGGACCAAAAGGTCACGATTCATCTAATATATACATATTGCTCACTGATTCGCACACAACCTTTCAAATTAACAATTATAAGATGGTTCCTTTATAGCCCATCCTTATCGATAATTTACGATGGTTTTACCCTTACTCACATATATGTCATAAGCATTTTACCTATGCTTCTCAATTCACATTCATGATTCAATTCCAATCGATTTAACATGCCTAAGTACATATCGCATACCTGAATAATTTACTTTACTGGAGCGAATCCACATATCGTATTAGCCCATAGTCTTATAGCACCACACTTTTAATGGTTTACCTCATCAAAGTTCACATTTAATCACTTTAGTGCCAAGCCATATTCAGCTATCACAAAGGACTAATAATAATAATTTTATACACATCATGGTTTCCTTTAGGTATTTAATAATCACAAATCCTGATATCTCCACCAGCACATATATGGCATAGTTTATTCATTGTAACACTCATTTAGTGCATCAAATTTCCAAATCCAATTCAACTTAAGCATAATAGCCATAATCGACATAGCCTTAAATCATTACATATTCGCACATTAACTAAATAAAATTTACATTCCTTTACCATATTAATTTAACTCTTGGGCATATAAAAGGAATCAAGCTTAAACACTTAAGAACTTACCTCGAATGTTGCCGAATGATTACAACGGCTATTCGATTACTTTCTCTTTTCTCTTATCTGAATTTTCCCCTCTATGCTCTTGAGCTTAAAATTTAAAGATTTTAAACTAGCCATTATTCGACTATTCAAGCATCACTTTCAAAATATAATATATATATATTGAACTTTCACACCTATTGGTCATAGTAAGCTTATAAGAAATCAATACGCAACTCATTAACAAATTTTTGTCAATGTTTACCACATAATCATAATTTCACTGCAAGCTGTCTTCCTGAGCAATAGTTACTAAATCATTTATAACTGGAGCTACGAAACTCCAACTCAAGTTCTGTTAATTTTATCTGAAAATAGACCCATATATCTTTTAGCCATAAAATTTTAAGGATTTTTGGTTTGGCCAATCAATACCATATTTTTCTTAAAGTTTCCCTTATTTCACTGTTTGACTAATCTGACCACTCTTCACTACAAATCAAATTTCTCATTGTACAAAATTCAAAATATGTTCTCATTTATTTCATTTGAAACTAGACTCATTAAGGAGTCTAAGAATATAAACTTAATGTTATAAAAATTTTTGTACAATTTATAATGATTTTATAAAAATAGAACAGAAGATCTAGAAGTCATTCTGACCCTATCCCACATCACTTCAAATATCTCATCATCGGCAATTATTTTGCTTACACAGTTTCTTTTATAAGAAACTAGACTCATTAAGCTTTAATTACATAATTTATTCAGCTTCTAACTCATCTCCCACAATTTATGGTGATTTTCGAAAATCACATTACTGCTGCTGTCCCAAGCAGATTTATTACCAATTCACTCTTTCACACATACCTTGCATGCATGTTATTTAAACATGCATATCACAAATCAATCATCACATACCTATAACTTCACTTAAGCATAATCTTCCTTTCATCATTTTAAAGCACAACATTACTCAATATTATCCAAGTTCACATTCGGCCATAATACACACAACATGTTAGCCGATTTTTCCCCTTAGCATCTAAGGCATATGCATGCTCATTTTCTTGGCTCAACTTCATCTATTCTCCATTTTTCATCAAAATAACATGGAACAACAACCATTTCTCTCATTTCCAGTCATGACCGAATGCTCACAACACAACCAAATATCAAAAATATGCTTCATGGGTTAAGGTAGAAACAAGAAAACCCATGAACATCAAAATAGAAGCAAAGCACCATGAACTTACCTTGGATTTTCTTCCCCAAGTGACCGAACATTCAAGAGCTCTTTTCCTCTCCTTTCTCTTCCATTTTTGGCTACCATGAACAAGGATGGACAAAACTTTTCGTTCACTTCCTTTTGTTACTATTATTATTCTAATTACCCAACAATTTATGACACAAAATGGCATATAATATTTGTGCCATACTCATGCCATAATTTCAATAAAAAAATGGCCGGCCACTACATGTAAAATGGGAGGTTTAACATGCAAATCCTCCTATTTTACACTACAAATTATTTGGCCACTACAATTTGGCCTATAGCATTTTCAGAAATTTTAACATAGGTCCTATTTCATAATTTTACTCTCAAATGACAAAATCAAAGCATGAAATTTTCACACATGCACTTTCACATATAATAAACACAGAATATAACATTTAATTATTTTTGTGACTCGGTTTTGTGATCCCGAAACCACTTTCCGACTACGGCCAAATTAGGGCTGTCACAATGAAATATATGTAATTTGATGATGCATTTATGTTTAAAGTGTTAAGTTTATTTGTATATGGATTACTAAGCTTTTGAAAGCTTATTTTGTGTGTTTTTCAACTGTTTTATAGACATCGTAGCTACCGGGAGCTCGAGGATCATCGAGGATCATCACCATACTAACGAACTTCTTTTTGGTACCTTTTGAAAATGTATATATTGAAGTATGGCATGTATAGGCTAGAAGTGTGTGAATATGTTTGGTAATGTATATGTTTAGCCATGTGATTTGTTTGGTTTTGGTTGTGTATATGAATGTGTTTTTGGTATGAATTATGTGATGCAAGTGTGTCATTATCATGTGCATTTGGTTGGCCAAAAGAAATGGTCAATTTGGTAAGTTTTGGTATGTGTATATTTTAGAATTGGGTAAGAATTTGGTATGAGATTGAATGGAATGTATCCAGGTTATAAACCATATGTTTTGGTATGCTTTTAGCTTTTGGAATGACATGAATTGGTATATGTTCTGAACATGAGATTTATTGATAATGATATTCCATGAATGTTGAATGTTTTGATTATGAAATGGTTGAAATTTGATGCGCAGTTGGTGTCTATTTGATGATTGTAGGGAGCACCCTTTATGGGTGGCAAATTGGCCTTGTAAATGGTCTATTTTTGCCCACACGGGCAGAGACATGGGCGTGTGTCTCAACCGTGTTGCTCGAGGGCCATTTCGAAATGAGCCTGAGTAGACCACACGATCGCACACATAGGCATGTGCTAGGCCGTGTGGCCAAGTCAGTTTGGAGCACGGGCTAGACACATGAGTGTGTGACTGGCTGTGTGACCCAAGTCAGTAGCCTCCCTAATTTTCACAAGGCCTGGCACACGGATGTGTCTTGTGGCCGTGTGGACAAGTCAGTATGTATGCCCTATTTTTACACAGTCTAGACACATGGGCGTGTCTAAAGCCGTGTGAGGCACACATCCTGTTCACGCGGACGTGTGACCTCTACAACTTTGAAAAATGTTTAAGTTTTGAAAAATTTTGTATGAGTTCAATTTAGTCCCGACCCCTTTCTAATGCATGTTTAAGGTCTCGATGACCTATATAAGGGACTCTTTGGTAATGTTTGACTATGATTGTGATTGATGTATATGTATTGTTTGTAAAATGTTCCAAATTGTCTGGTAACGCCTTTAACTCTAGTCCGGTGATAGATATGGGTTAGGGGTGTTACAATGTTAAAGTACTTAATTGCTTTAATTAAGTAAAGGTGAAGTTCTTATGTGGTTATTTGGCCTTTTAAAAATAGAGTGGACGGTTATGGGATTATGTTATATGGTTTTCTTATTTAATTATAAAGGTTAAAATGGTAAATTGAATATTAATATGTAATAAATAAAACAAAACATAAAATATCATGCATGTTCATCTTTTATGGTCGAATGTGAGAAGAAAAGAAGCAATTGTTGAAGTTTTTAAGTTCCGCACCTAGGAAGCTTGATTTAGGTATTTTATTCGCTCGGTTTTTGATAATTTTTATGTTTTTGAGATCGTTGCTTTGTATATTAGCTATCTCATTCTTTAATTTTTGATTTGATGATGAATTTTTGAAATGCCATTAATGAATATTCAAGCTTTTTGTTGTTTGATGATGAAAAATAAATATTTGTTGTTAAATTTTCATAGTTTATTAAGTGATTTTTGATAAAAATGCTTATTAAGGATTAAATTGTGAAATTTATAAATTGAGGGGTTAAAATGTGAAATAAATGGAATTAATGGACTGCTCGGGACCTAGAGAAGATTCGGCCATGCTTGGGTGTGATAAAATTTTGTGTATTTGGTGTTGTTTTGAAATAGGGACTAAATTGTGAAAATGTGAAATGTCAGAGGCTAAAGTGCAAATGCCCATTTATGTGTTTTTGGGTGAAATTGAATGAATATGTGATTAAATAAGTTAAATTTGAATTTATTTAGATCAAGAAAGAAAGAAATCAGATTTGGATTGGGGGAAGTCAAAAGTTGTTGAATAGTTTTTTCGGTCCGCTTGTTTCCATACGAGGTAGGTTCATATGCAAATAAATGTTTTAAATTTTTTATGTATATTTATATATGTTGCCGAATTGAATTTAGCATTGGAGGACTTGTTTCGAGCATGAGTTGATTGAGTTACGAAGTTGAAAGCCCTGTATGAACCTTAGGAATAGTATAGGATACTGATGTCATGACATTAGGATTTCCGAGGTGTGGTTTTGTGTAAGACCATGTCTGGGACATTGGCATCATATGAGATTACGTGTAAGACCCTGTCTAGGACAAAGGCATTGATATGTGATAACATGTAAGATCATATCTGGGATATGGTATTGTATGTGATATATGTGTTTTCGAGTATCCTTAACGATTTCGAATGGTTCAACAGGCAATGTCAAAACGAGATCGAATGTGAATTTGAGCTAAATGATTCAGGTACATATGAAGTTTATATGTTCATTGTAAAATAAGGTAAATGAAGTTACTTAATATGGTAGTATGGATTATATGAGAAAAGTGATTGTATATGTGTATGAGATTAGTTAAATGTGGCCTACTTGAATTGAATTATTAATGTTTTTGTGATGATTTATTTGCTTATGGCTTACTAAGCTTTCAAAGCTTACCTTGTGTGTTCTTTCATTATTTTATAGATATAGAAAGCTAGCTCGAGCTCGGGGATCGTCAAGGATCATCGTCACACTATCAATTGCTATTTCGGTACTTTGAAAGCTTGTACTAATGACATATGGCATGTATAGGCTAGTTTTGATATGGTTAGTTTTTAATTGTGTATAAATAGCCATGCGAAAATGGCTTGATAATGATGTTAATGTTTGTGAATAATCGCCTTATTAATTAGCTCATTTTGGAAAGTTTGTTTGATGGCATAGTTTTCATTTGTGGATGGTTATGAATTGGTTTGTGTGATGTTAATGTAGCGATGGATGTGGTTTCGGTTGTGGCAAGTTTATATAAGATATGTTATGAATATATTATTGCTTGTGTAATTGGTCTTTTTGGTACGGCCTCTGATAACAAAAGATGACTATGTTCTATGGATGATGAGTCGGTCATTTGACCAAGTATAATGCATCTAGTTAATGAAATTAATTAGCTACGAAATGGTATACCTAGTTGAGATTTCGTTGTGATAATGGTATAATCTATTGAGGTTAAATTTGATGACCAAATATATGGCTAATTGATTGGTTGTGTATATGTATTTTGGGTATGAAAGATTAGCTTGCGATTTAGGTATACTTTGATTTGTCATTTGTGTTCAAAAATGTTAATGTTGCTATAGTGCAATGCCCATAACTTGGTACTAATGACAATTATATTTGACCATTTGGTGATGTTTGATAATGACTCTTATATGGATAATTAATAAGTTGTATAATATGGCTTGTTTTGATTTGATATGCGAATGTACATAGGCATATGAAATGGTACATTTGATAATTAGCTAATGAAATAAATGTATGCAAATGGGTGTTTTGACATATGCTAGGAATATGAAATGTAATGATATAGGCTTGAATTTATATTAAGTATGCGAATGCTATTAATGTGATGGTTATATGGTTCGTGTGAACATGGCTTTGATAAATGCAAGTTTGGTTCGAATATTTGTATAGGTTGATGATATTGATGTGATTGAAATTTGAAGCATGGATTGTTTATGAATTATAAGTAATAAAACATGATTGGTTTTAGTTGATTAAGTGGTCAATATGTGTGAATTTGACTTATATGAGCGAATAAATGGTTGTTGTCGAAATCATTTTTTATTTGAAAGAAAAAAATAGAAATCGACTTTTAAACAACATATGGAGTCGCCACCAATCTCTTTGTTTAGGTGTGATTGGGTCACCTATTAAAACATTTTGTTCCACTTAAAACAATTTTGGTCACATAAAATTAAAAAATAGGTTCGAGAGTCGATTACGCATGAGGAAGGGTTAACACCCTCATTACGCCCAAAAATTGGTACCAGATTGATTCAATGCTATCTTTATATCAAAGATTTTAAAAAAAAAGGTCTTTCGAAGTATGGTTCTTTTTTAAAATGTTTGAGTAGTTCAAGTTAGCTGTCAAAATTTTCTCATTTCAAAGATATGTAGCATCATATCCAGCACGATTGGACACGATCCTTTATACCTTCAAAAATACGATTGATTTTTGACTTTCAAAAGCTCGTACGCTAAAATTATAAAATGATATCCAAATATTTGGTTCAACGAAAAAATCATACCCAGCATGGTAGGGCACGATTTCCCTTCCCAAATATTGAATATTGCCTTATTTCAGAATTTTTGAATAATAAGGAAAATTGAAAATTAGCTCAAAACACATTTATTTGTTTTAAAATAGATGGAATACTAAATGCATTGTAACGAAACATTTTTATAGAAAAGGATTAATAAACATTAGGTAATATGCACACATAAAGTACAATAAACCACAATTATTAAATCCAACAATTAAGTACAACTATTCTAAGTAAAATGTAACCAAATTCTTAATCATGGATGGAGAACAATTGATATAATAAATAAAACAATGAATAAATAATATATAACAACAATAAATATGGAACAATATAAAACAATCCACAAAACATGTACAAAATAAAATGGAAATTAGAAGTCAATGTGGTATAAGACATAATATATATAATATATTAGTTGACAAATTTGCATAAAAACTAGGGATATATAAATATTGAAATAGATATTATAGAATAAAAGTTTGAATCAAATTATATGCAAAATATTTTAAACATAAATTCATTTAAAATTTGACAATATACATGATAACTTAAATAATATATAAAATATGAAAGAATAATAAAATACATGATAAGATATAATACACATAATAGATTCACAAAACATGCATATATAAATAGATTTAGGAATTATTATTTGTAAAAATAGAATGAGATTAATAATATATAAAAAATTAAATTAATCTATAAATTATATACGTACCATTATACATAAAAAACATTTGAATGAGATACTATATAAACATAAGAATTGTGACACCCCTAATTTGACCCTAGTCGAAATGTGGTTTCGGGACCACGAAACCGAGTTTTATAAATAATTGAAAGTTATATTCTATGTTCATGAGGTGAGTAAATGCATGTGTAAAAAAAAAATTTCAAGCATTTATTTTGCCATTTGTATGTGAAATTTTGAAACGGGACTTATGTGAAACATTGGTAAAATAGGTTAGGTAAATATATAAAGTGATCTAATAGAGCATGTATTAAAAAATGTGGACTTGCATGTCAATTAGACCATTTTTGAATGCAAATGGCCGGCCAACACATGCATGTAACAATGTGTTCTCTTGTCTCCATTTTTAATTGGTGGGAATTAAGGTATGATTTCATATGTTTTTCTTTGGATTTTGAGAAATTTAAATTGGTTTTAAAGCTCCTAAAATGACCCATGTATGTGATTTTGTGTTTGTGATGCATGAAGCATTCGGTCATGAGCTCAATGGGTTACATTGTGTATGTTTTGATAATTTGTAAGGAGAAATGTGACAGTCCTAATTCGACCCTAGTCGGAATGTGGTTTCGGGGCCACAAAACCGAGTCCCAAAATTTATTTAAAATTTGGTTGCATATCCTCTATGTATATTAGTGCATGTGTGAAAATTTGATGTTTTAATTTAGACTTATGAAGGTGAATTTCATGTGATTGACTTAGTTGAGAACCTAAGAAAATATGATAGGGAATATGTAAGGATCAAATGATAACAAAGTGAGGAAACTTGGGTTTGCATGTCAAATCACCCAAACCTCAAGTAGTGGCCGCCAAGCAAGGATGGTTCTTCCATTAAGTTGAATTTTAATGATGCTTTTATTAGTAAATGATTGAAATAGATCAAAAAAAAAAAAAAAGGGGAATAAAATAAGAAAGCAAGAGAAAGTCTTCATCTTCTTTCTTTTCTTGAAGTGCCGTGAGCTAGGGAAGGAGGAGAAATGTTCTAAGACATTCGGCCATCATAAGGGAAGATTAAGGTAGGATTCATGTTAGTTTTGTTAAATTTTTGTGAAAATCTAGCTAGTAGCCAATGTCTTATCATGTCCCATATGTTAATTTTCTACCTAAATAAGTAATTAAATGGCATATGGTTAGGGAGAGGTAAATGCTAAGAGTATGGTGCTTTTGATGTTGTGAAGGGAAATAATAGGAAGGTGAAAGAAGATTTAGGTAGAAATGTAGTTATATGTGGATTTATATGATGCTACACATAGATGTGAAGCTATGCTAGATTAGAAGAAAAAAATTCGGCCAAGTGTTCATGGGAGGAAACTATGTGTTTGAAAGAATAAAAATGATACTATAATTGATAGTATAGGTATTCGGCCATTTAATCAAGTGTATAGGTGATGTTAGATCTAATTTTAGCACATTTGTGATATTACCTTTGATTGTATAAAATCGACTAAAATGGGTAGTTAGTAAGGGTGGTTACCTAATATACAAATATGTATATGTGTATGTGTAATTGGATTATTGATAGTAATGATATTACATGGTTATTAGCCGAATGGCCCAAAAGCATAAGGTAGAAAGCTCAAGAGGTTAAAGGAGGGGAATCAAGCAAGGGCAAAGCAAAGAACATCGAGTAGCCGAGTTGGAACCGTTTTACCCAACACAAAGTAAGTTCTTAAGTATTTGAGTTTGATTCCTTTGTAAGTTTTAAGTGATTAAATGTTGAGTAAATTCAATCATAATAGGACATAATGAGTTGATTTAATAAGATATGATGTGGCCATGATATGTTTTAAACTCAAATGGTAAGTTCATAAGTGTTTGGACTTGAAATTTAAGAGCAAATTGTAATAATTTGCTTAGGACAGCAGCAGTAACGTGGTTTTAGAAAATCACCATAAATTTTTGGTGTGGAATTATAGGCTGAATAAAATATGTAATCAAAGCTTAGTTAGTCTAGTTTCTTGTAAAAGAGACCGTGTGAGCAAAAAATTTCCTATAAAGAGATATTTAAAGTTGTGTGAGACAGTGTCGGAATGACTCCGAAATCCCCTGTTCTGTTTTTAGAAAATCATTATAATTTGTACAAAAATGGTTATAAGATAAAATTTATATTCTTAAACTCCTTAATGAGTCTAGTTTCAAATGAAATCAAATAGAACATATTTTCAATTCTGTACAATGAGAAATTTGATTCGTAGTGAAGAGTGGTCAAATTAGTCAAATAGTGAAACAGGGGAAACTTTAAGAAAAATCTGGTATTGATTGGCCAAACCTAAAATTCTGAAAATTTTCTGGATGGAAGATATATGAGTCTATATTCAGGGAAAATTAACGGCAATTGATTTTGAGTTTTGTAGCTCCAGTTATAAATAATTTAGTGACTATTGCTTAGGCAAGCAGCTTGTAGTGAATATGTGAATTTGTTGAAAACATTGATGAAACTATTTGAGTTGTTTATAAGCTATTGCTGAAATTGATGCACAAGATAAATATATGCATATGTGGTAAAGCCGAATGGCTAATGTGAAATATGTATGAGATACGTATATGTGGTAAAGCCGAATGGCTAATGTGAAATATGTATGAGATACGTATATGTGGTAAAGCCGAATGACTAATGTGAAATATGTATGAGATAGGTATATGTGGTAAAGCCGAATGGCTAATGTGAAATATGTATGAGATATGTATATGTGGTAAAGCCGAATGGCTAATGTGAAATATGTATGAGATATGTATATGTGGTAAAGCCGAATGGCTAATGTGAAATATATATGAGATATGTATATGTGGTAAAGCCGAATGGCTAGTGTGAAATATGTATGAGATACATGATATGTGGTAAAGCCAAGGGCTAGTGTGAAATATGTAGGAGGCGTGTGTATTTTGTGGCGAATGACCAAATGTGAAAGGTGTGTATTATTAGATATTTGATGAGGCAAATGAATTACAAATATGACAGTCGATGTGAATGTTGTAACATGTGATTAAATGTACATGAAACTTGGAAATATATTCCGGGTAAGACCCGATGATTACGTGCGGAGATTATGTCCGGGGAAGACTCGATGACTACATGTGGAGATTATGTCCGGGTAAGACCCGATGACTACGTGTCGAGATTTTGTCCAGGTAAGACCAGATAACTTCGTGTGGAGATTTCATCTGAGCTAAAGGTCTCACCGATAATCCGAGTAAAGGTTAAAGCTATAAGACTTCGTAATAAGAATTGCTTATAAATATATTCAATGCGAAAGGTTAAACAGGTATGTACTCCAAGTTTATATGTGAGTTTGATTTGAACTAAATCATAAGGTAGTTATGTGATGCATACGTGAGCAATCTATGAGACTATTCCTATGATTACGTGACATCGGATCAGTGTGAGAGGTTATGTGAAATTATGCAGCATATCTATGTCACATGAGCTCACTTTTATGTGAAAGTTTATTTGCCTATTGTATATGATGAGATGTGCATATTCGGTAAAGGGATGGTATGCCCGAAGGAAGAGTGAAATAAAAATACGAACAACTATTTTATAATTTGATTGTTATCTGTTGACACTGCTTAAAACTTACTAAGCATTCTAATGCTTACTCCGTTTACTTTGTTTTCTCTGTTTTATAGATCTCACTTCGAAGCTACAGGCTCGGGGATCGTCAGCAACTAGTCACACTATCACTATCCACTACTTGTTACTGTTATGTTTTGAGTTATTTTATGGCATGTAAAGAATAGACCAGTGGCCGAAGAATATTTTGGTTAATGTATATAAGCCATGCGAAAATGGCATCTTTTGAATGTGTACTTATAGAAGTTCAAATTGTATCCCTGACTGTCTTTAGTATTTATCTAAAGGAATGTTCAAAAAAAAAGAAAAATTCAAAATTTTTACTGTTCTGATATGAGTTTCAAGTCCGGTAATGCCCCTTTACCTATTCCGGCGACGGATACGGGATAAGGGTGTTACATTTTATTGGTATCAGAGCTACGGTTTAGTCGATTCTAGGACTAACGTAGCACGCGTGAGTCTATTTATACATGCCATAAAGTGATAAAGTGATAGTGTGATGATTTTTGACTATTAAAATGTGTTTGTTGTATTGTAATGAATCTTGATCCCGATCGAGCTGTAGCAAGCTTCTGACTAAGAGAATTTGCGATATAACTTCACTTGGATATGCTTAAATTATTAAGTTGATTAGGTACGCGTCATGTACTCGTATTTGAATTTTGATTTGGATTGAATTATAAGGGTATAAGTGATGTAATTTTGAAAGAGTGTTACGACTATAAATGTGATCTTTGTATGTGGCTAGGGAACTGAAAGTTGAATGGTCGATAAGCATGTTGTGTTTGTATTCAAGTAATGTAAATGATATACTAAGGTGTATTGTTATATATGTATATGTACATGAGAATTGAGAGTTATATAGCCGGGCTAAGTCCCAAAGAGCATTCGTGCTGGTGTTATATCCGGGCTAAATCCCGAAGAGCATTCGTGCTAGTGATATATAGCCGGGCTAAGCCCCGAAGAGCATTCGTGCTGGTGTTATATCCGGGCTAAGTCCCGAAGAGCATTTGTGCTAGTGATATATAGCCGGGCTAAGCCCCGAAGAGCATTCGTGCTGGTGTTATATCCAGGCTAAGTCCCGAAGAGCATTCGTGCTAGTGATATATCTGGGCTAAGTCCCGAAGAGCATTCGTGCTGGTGTTATATCCGGGCTAGGTCCCAAGAGCAATCATCTTGGTGATGTGTATTCGGGCCTTCGTGCCTAGTAGGCTTCGTGCGGTAATTTGAGCAAAGTTTAAGTGTTCATTACTATACTGAATTCAAATTTAAATGAAAGGATATGTTTAAAAGTGTACATACATGATGTTTATAGACTTGGTTAAGTCATTTCAATGTGTAACAACAAATGAATAGGGGCACTATGTGTGCAAATGATTAGAGGCACTGAGAGTGCGAGTTCTTCAACCGAGCACTATGTGTGCGAGATCGGTCAGTAGACATTAAGTGAGTAAAACAAGATTCATGTAAGACCTCGTATGGAATGAAGGCATTGATTTAAGATGGTGGATATGTTGTTAAGAAATGAATTCATGTTATAAATGTGTTACAGATTTAGTTTATGGAATGCTTGGTATATGAAGTCATATGTGCTATTGCTAAATGACCCCTATTTTTTGTTAATCATGTTCAAGAAATTATTTCGATTAAGTTCGACATTTGAAAGTCTGTAAGAATTTTTAATGAATGCTGATAATTTTGGATATATGGGTTATGTGCTAAAATAAATCCCATGCCGGTATACTATATGAGGCTTATTGCCAAATCGATTGTATACGGGTATCGTTAACGGTGATTGAATGTGCTAAATAAATTCAATGTTCAGGTATGTGGAAGTTGATTTTCTGTTGGAAATAGGTTAAGTTGAATAGTGAGATATGATGGAGTTATAAAGGATATTTATTGGGATGTTTGAGTATATGTGTACTTTCGGTCAGATTACAGCTTATACATGAATGAAAATGTGGGTTACAAATATGTGGGTTGATGATGTGAATTATACATGTTAATATGTGCTTAATATGTGTTTGAAATGCATTTGTGAATTAAATTAAGTGATTATTGCTTATGAAATCAAGAAAATGAGATATATGTGCATACTTGTAGAAATGTTTATGTATTTGTTTTAAGATAAGAAAATGATTTTATAGATCGATGCGAAATCAGTAATGAATTACAATTGCTATAGATGAGCTAATATTTATATGGATATAATTCAATAAGAGGACGTTATCCTAAACTATGCATCGGTAGAAATTTTCGGGGACGAAAATCCCTAAAGGGCGGGGGAGTTGTGACACCCCTAATCTGACCCTAGTCGAAATGTGGTTTCGGGACCACGAAACCGAGTTTTATAAATAATTGAAAGTTATATTCTATGTTCATGAGGTGAGTAAATGCATGTGTAAAAAAAAATTTTCAAGCATTTATTTTGCCATTTGTATGTGAAATTTTGAAACGGGACTTATGTGAAACATTGGTAAAATAGGTTAGGTAAATATATAAAGTGATCTAATAGAGCATGTATTCAAAAATGTGGACTTGCATGTCAATTAGACCATTTTTGAATGCAAATGGCCAGCCAACACATGCATGTAACAATGTGTTCTCTTGTCTCCATTTTTAATTGGTGGGAATTAAGGTATGATTTCATATGGTTTTCTTTGGATTTTGAGAAATTTAAATTGGTTTTAAAGCTCCTAAAATGACCCATGTATGTGATTTTGTGTTTGTGATGCATGAAGCATTCGGTCATGAGCTCAATGGGTTACATTATGTATGTTTTGATAATTTGTAAGGAGAAATGTGACAGTCCTAATTCGACCCTAGTCGGAATATGGTTTCGGGGCCACAAAACCGAGTCCCAAAATTTATTTAAAATTTGGTTGCATATCCTCTATGTATATTAGTGCATGTGTGAAAATTTGATGTTTTAATTTAGACTTATGAAGGTGAATTTCATGTGATTGACTTAGTTGAGAACCTAAGAAAATATGATAGGGGAATATGTAAGGATCAAATGATAACAAAGTGAGGAAACTTGGGTTTGCATGTCAAATCACCCAAACCTCAAGTAGTGGCCGGCCAAGCAAGGATGGTTCTTCCATTAAGTTGAATTTTTAATGATGCTTTTATTAGTAAATGATTAAAATAGATCAAAAAAAAAAAAAGAAAGGGGAATAAAATAAGAAAGCAAGAGAAAGTCTTCATCTTCTTTCTTTTCTTGAAGTGCCGTGAGCTAGGGAAGGAGGGGAGAAATGTTCTAAGACATTCGGCCATCATAAGGGAAGATTAAGGTAGGATTCATGTTAGTTTTGTTAAATTTTTGTGAAAATCTAGCTAGTAGCCAATGTCTTATCATGTCCCATATGTTAATTTTCTACCTAAATAAGTAATTAAATGGCATACGGTTAGGGAGAGGTAAATGCTAAGAGTATGGTGCTTTTGATGTTGTGAAGGGAAATAATAGGAAGGTGAAAGAAGATTTAGGTAGAAATGTAGTTATATGTGGATTTATATGATGCTACACATAGATGTGAAGCAATGCTAGATTAGAAGAAAAAAATTCAGCCAAGTGTTCATGGGAGGAAACTATGTGTTTGAAAGAATAAATATGATACTATAATTGATAGTATAGGTATTCGGCCATTTAATCAAGTATATAGGTGATGTTAGATCTAATTTTAGCCCATTTGTGATATTACCTTTGATTGTATAAAATTGACTAAAATGGGTAGTTAGTAAGGGTGGTTACCTAATATACAAATATGTATATGTGTATGTGTAATTGGATTATTGATAGTAATGATATTACATGGTTATTAGCCGAATGGCCCAAAAGCATAAGGTAGAAAGCTCAAGAGGTTAAAGGAGGGGAATCAAGCAAGGGCAAAGCAAAGAACATCGAGTAGCCGAGTTGGAACCGTTTACCCAACACAAAGTAAGTTCTTAAGTATTTGAGTTTGATTCCTTTGTAAGTTTTAAGTGATTAAATGTTGAGTAAATTCAATCATAATAGGACATAATGAGTTGATTTAATAAGATATGATGTGGCCATGATATGTTTTAAACTCAAATGGTAAGTTCATAAGTGTTTGGACTTGGAAATTTAAGAGCAAATTGTAATAATTTGCTTAGGACAGCAGCAGTAACGTGGTTTTAGAAAATCACCATAAATTTTTGGTGTGGAATTATAGGCTGAATAAAATATGTAATCAAAGCTTAATTAGTCTAGTTTCTTGTAAAAGAGACCGTGTGAGCAAAAAATTTCCTATAAAGAGATATTTAAAGTTGTGTGAGACAGTGTCGGAATGACTCAAATCCCTGTTCTGTTTTTAGAAAATCATTATAATTTGTACAAAATGGTTATAAGATAAAATTTATATTCTTAGACTCCTTAATGAGTCTAGTTTCAAATGAAATCAAATAGAACATATTTTCAATTCTGTACAATGAGAAATTTGATTCGTAGTGAAGAGTGGTCAGATTAGTCAAATAGTGAAACAGGGGAAACTTTAAGAAAAATCTGGTATTGATTGGCCAAACCTAAAATTCTGAAAATTTTTTGGATGGAAGATATATGAGTCTATATTCAGGGAAAATTAACGGCAATTGATTTTGAGTTTTGTAGCTCCAGTTATAAATAATTTAGTGACTATTGCTCAGGAAAACAGCTTGTAGTGAATATGTGAATTTGTTGAAAACATTGATGAAACTATTTGAGTTGTTTATAAGCTATTGCTGAAATTGATGCACAAGATAAATATATGTATATGTGGTAAAGCCGAATGGCTAATGTGAAATATGTATGAGATACGTATATGTGGTAAAGCAGAATGGCTAATGTGAAATATGTATGAGATACGTATATGTGGTAAAGCCGAATGGCTAGTGTGAAATATGTATGAGATACGTATATGTGGTAAAGCCGAAGGGCTAGTGTGAAATATGTAGGAGACGTGTGTATATTGTGGCCGAATGACCAAATGTGATAGGTGTGTATTATTAGATATTTGATGAGGCAAATGAATTACAAATATGACAGTCGATGTGAATGTTGTAACATGTGATTAAATGTACATGAAACTTGGAAATATATTCCGGGTAAGACCCGATGATTATGTGTGGAGATTATGTTCGGGTAAGACCCGATGACTACGTGTGGAGATTATGTCCGGGTAAGACCCGATGACTACGTGTGGAGATTTTGTCCGGGTAAGACCAGATAACTTCGTGTGGAGATTTCATCTGAGCTAAAGGTCTCGCCGATAATCCGAGTAGAGGTTAAAGCTATAAGACTTCGTAATAAGAATTGCTTATAAATATATTCAATGCGAAAGGTTAAACAGGTATGTACTCCAAGTTTATATGTGAGTTTGATTTGAACTAAATCATAAGGTAGTTATGTGATGCATACGTGAGCAATCTATGAGACTATTCCTATGATTACGTGACATCGGATCAGTGTGAGAGGTTATGTGAAATTATGCAGCATATCTATGTCACATGAGCTCACTTTTATGTGAAAGTTTATCTGCCTATTGTATATGATGAGATGTGCATATTCGGTAAAGGGATGGTATGCCCGAAGGAAGAGTGAAATAAAAATACGAACAACTACGTTATAATTTGATTGTTATCTGTTGACACTGCTTAAAACTTACTAAGCATTGTAATGCTTACTCCGTTTACTTTGTTTTCTCTGTTTTATAGATCTCACTTCGAAGCTACAGGCTCGGAGATTGTCAGCAACTAGTCACACTATCACTATCCACTACTTGTTACTGTTATGTTTTGAGTTATTTTATGGCATGTAAAGAATAGACCAGTGGCCGAAGAATATTTTGGTTAATGTATATAAGCCATGCGAAAATGGCATCTTTTGAATGTGTACTTATAGAAGTTCAAATTGTATCCCTGACTGTCTTTAGTATTTATCTAAAGGAATGTTCAAAAAAAAAAGAAAAATTCAAAATTTTTACTGTTCTGATATGAGTTTCAAGTCCGGTAATGCCCCTTTACCTATTCCGGCGACGGATACGGGATAGGGGTGTTACAAGAATAGTATAACATAAAGAAACATTCCAAAATAATAATTTTATAAATACAAAGATGAAGTTCCTAAAATAGTTTCATATATACATAAAGAAAAATACTAGGTGAATCATAAGCAAGAAGTATTTTAAATAGAAAAATCTATTAAAGTAATAGATGTATTAATATATAAAAATATTTAAACAAAAGGTTATATAAAAGTATTAAAATAGCTTAATGTAAAAAGAATTTTAAAATGATGATTTTATAAAACAAAATAAAATTATTAAGATGGCTCAACTCACATACAAAAATGTTGTGAACTTCAAAATAGTAGGTATTATAAATTAAAAACTCAATGAGAATAATGTATATACTAATATGTATAAAATATTTAAAAATACATTGCAAAATGTACAAATAATAAGATAAAAGAAACCCCAAAATAATTGTACAAATGAAAACAAACAAAATCATTAAAATACAAATGAAAATAAACAAAATCATTAAAATGGATTAACACATATAAAAATATTAAATGTATTTTAAATTAGCAGATTATCTGAATGAAAGACCAAATTAAGATTGAATCCAAAATAAGAAGGATAATTTACAAATAAAATAATCGTAAATAAGATCAATGTGCAATGTGCGTAAATGTATGGGGACTAGAATTGCAAATATCCCCGAGCCCAAAACGCAGCACTGTATTGCGGACTAAAATGAAAACGCACACCAATTAAAGAGCCAAATTAATAAACAAGGAAAAGAAAATAAGGCGCAATTGAATGCTCTCGCAGAAGGAAGGATTTAATGCGCAAATTCCCCATTTTGAATGAAAAGGCGCAGATCCGGCCTGCTAATCGAGTTGACGCGTGGATCCTTATTGTTATAAACGACGCCATTTTTTAACAACGTATTTAAAGCCTTTTCCCTTTCTTTTTTCAAATGCAGCCAATTTTAACAAAAACCAAACAGCCCTAAAATTAGTCTGCTAGAGTTTCTAGCATCCGCCGAATCCACCATTTCATTTGGTGGTCAATGGTGTACCAATAGTGACCAGATCCAATACAAGCCCACAGAGATTCGGTAAGCTACTCTTTTTCCTTTTTCTTTTTAAAAAAATTTTGATCCAATATTATTCTTTTTTAAAAAAACAGAACGAAATTGAAAAAAAAATGAACACAAATTCAATATCGTTCGACCCTTGCCCGCATCTACATATTTTTAAGATGTTTGGGCTTTCATCGGCGTCGATTTAGGTATCTCCCCTTCATGTTTTAATACCGAAATTGCAAGATAATCAAAAGAAACGAGAAAATAGATTTGGGAAATCACCTTTTGACAATCTTTTTTGATTGCTCTATTCTGGTATTCAATATGCGTGCGTAATGTGCGTTCCTCAGTTTTTACAGAGATGAAATCAATAGCCTTTTATAGCCAGATTTTCTTAGAATAAATAAAAATAAAAATTACATTCATTTGTTGTATTCTGTTAATGGTTCTTTTGGTGTATTCTTTTACAGATTTGGCTATACGGAGGAGCGGGGAGACGCGCGAAGGAGGCCGTGCGAGCAGCCGCTCGTGGGAGCCCAACTCTCTGGCATATTCCAGAAGCTTCTGATGCTCACGGTTGCTGTGCTTCTTTTTAGGTCCCGGATTTGGGCTAGGTTTAGGATATGGGTTTACAAATTTGGGTTAGAATGGTATCTGGGCTAGTATAAGTTTTTTATTTGGGCCTGAAGATTTATAAAAGAACATAGATGATGGACTTTTATTGGTTTTTTATTTTAATTTATTTTTGTTTTTGGTTATTTTTTTATTTTTGGTTTTTCTCTAGCTAACCCTGGCGAAATGGGCCAATTACAGTTGTTATTTGATTTAAAATTATTGTAAAGTAGTTGATATATCTTTGATCATGAAATGAATTATATGAATGTGCTAAACTATGTATTGTCAGGTAATGCCTCGTAACCCTAATTCAGCGTCGGATACGGGTTAAGGGTGTTACATTTACATCGTAAAAATCCCTGGCAACGGTGCCAACAACTTGATCGCGTGTGCAGAAAACAAAAAATTTTATAAAATAATTTAAAAGTGAGGTTTTAAATACAAGCGTACAATGTTAGTTATAATATTGTAGTGTCAATGGAACATTAGAGCATTCCAAGGATCGAATGCAAAAGATTGTCGGTAAATGTATTTATCAAGTTAATTACAAGTTATGCAATTACTAATTTAATCTAGTCGAAAATTATTAGTAAAAATTCGAAAATAAATTAGTTATAAATTAAATTTAAATTATCAATTAAACTAACTAATCTAATTTTCTTCCCTATTGCTTTAGACAATCTAAATGATAAAACAATGGTCAGTTGATTTATTAATTGCTAACTAAGCTAATAAGCATATACCAATTATATAGTTTGTCGCTCTTAGTTAAGAATCTCTTCTCGGGCTCATCTTAGAATAAAAGATACCACCTAAGCTGTCCTCTCGATCTCACCTAGGCATATAAATCTCATTTCGGTCTTACTATTCAGCATGATTTCATTGAACTATCTAAGGATAAACTCTTCTTTCAGTCTCATTTATCTAGATTTTCTATTAGAGGCGTCAATTCTAGCGTGTTAAGCATTTCAATATAATTGAACAATCAGTTAATCAAGTATAAACATTTACTTAAACTAACAAACATTGTTCTTTTCCATATGATGCCATAGCCCAACTATAGTATTACATAATATGGTGACATGACCATAGACTTTTCCTTTCATAGATTATCTTGAAAGTCCTGATGGACCCATCTAGAAAAATCTGTGGAGACAAACATATACTCATCATGCTCAGATCCACTCTTATTAGAACATATCGTATTTCATACAATTAACACACATATACACAATCCATACATCCAGATGCAACCATACTTCACATCGACCTACTTAAACTCAACAGATCTATACCATGTATGCATATCATTCTTATCAAACATTAGCATGGTGATCGGCTATTTAACATCACAGTAATAATGTGCAACCGTACACTGTCAATGCAAGTATAGTAGACAGATATGATTTTGTCAGATATCGATCCCACGAGGATGGTTGTCTTTTGTCTATCAATGTCAATGCAATAAATAGATAGAAACGAGATAAATTGTGAGAGTAGTTGTCGAAGTAATAATTGAAAACAATAAGAGAAAATATGATAATGATAAACTGGGGTCTTCAACATGAATATTCAACAGAATACTAAGTGCTCACAAGGTATAAAAGGATAGGTGATTGTCGGTGCATTAAATTGCAATGAATATCTTACCAAGATTAAATTTTATATTTAATCTAAGACTTAAACATGGACATTAACCACATCTTCCGATGATGGCAATGGAACACTATTAAGAACAAGTGGATTAAATTCCTCTAATTCTCAAGCAACTTCCGTTGTCATGCTTGTTAGCTTGAACTTTCGCTGCACTTTCTAGTGTCAGTGATCGCCATAACACTTCCATGCTAAAAACATTTAAACTCAAAGATTAAACAGTAGAAGCAAGATTGAATAAAATAACATTTAACCTAGAAATCATGTGTACTACCTTACAGACATGAAATAAAAAGTAATCACCATTGTTTAGAAAAGAAACAAGTGGAGAATACTATTCCTAGACAATCTCTACTTGAATCTCTCCCTTCTCTCTTGTGTTGCACTCAGGGCTCCTCATCAGGAGTTGATCTGCGTCCCTTTCACGTTAGTTCACCTGTAAGAGACTTAAGTTGCCATTGTAACACCCCGAATTTGGGCCTAGAAGTATTGGGCATTGAGTGTGGGTCCGTAAAGAGGTTGTATATAGGTATTTAATTGTGCAATGAAATGACACAATTAAATGTCTACTTTGGTGGTTAATAGCCCTGAGAAGTGTCGGAGAAATCTTGGGTTCAAACCTGGGCTTTAGCAAAAAAATTTTGGTATTAAGTGAAAAAAACCTGGATGCTTGGATGAGGGCCTTTTAAATTATTGTGTTAAATAAATGACAAAAAGCCTTGTGGTCTAGTGGCAAAGTAGCGCCACATAAGAGGCAGGAAGGTGGCGTCATAGAGTTGGCAAGGAGGTCAAAGGTTCGAAACTCATGGCAATCAAAGAGCATTTATTTTGCTAACAGGGGGCGGCAAGAGTTGGTGTTGGATTTAAACTCTGATGATGGAGGGATCCCACATCAGGAAGCTAACATAAGAGTGGATGCAAAGCTGGCTTTAAATAGAGAGAACCATGAGGAGAGTAGAGGTACCTTTCTTGGCTGATCCCTTTCGCTTTATGACGTGCTCGGTTAGGTTGGGCATCGGCTAAGAGTGCTCGGAGCGTGGATTAACTCCAGTCTCCTATCAGGTGTGTATTTCTCACTACTCTAGCTGTAGGATGGCTACTTCGGGTCGCGATGGGCCGAAAGGGGACATGTGGGCCCAATGGGCCTACGGGCCCAATTGGATAAGTTGTTTGATTATGTAGTAAATTTTGGACTAGGCTAGGTGAATCTCATATCTGTGGCTAGATTTGGGCTAAAAGGGCCACACGAGCGTGTGGGCCCATTTGGGCCGAGAATGGGCTTTAGGCCCATTCGTATTGTTATCCTTTTAGAATACTTTAGTTTACAAAATTACCAAAATACCCCTAGTTTGTAAATTTACCAAAATACCCTTGGTTTGTAAAATTACTAAAATACCCTTGGTTTACAAAATTACCAAAATACCCTTAGTTTGTAAAATTACTAAAATACCCTTGGTTTACAAAATTACCAAAATACCCCTGGATTGTAAAATTACCAAAATACCCTTGGTTTGTAAAATTACCAGAATACCCTTGGTTTGTAAAATTACTAAAATACCGTTAGTTTACAAAATTACCAAAATACCCCTGGTTTGTAAGATTACCAAAATACCCTTGGTTTGTAAAATTACTAAAATACCCTTGGTTTACAAAATTACCAAAATACCCCTAGTTTGTAAAATTACTAAAATACCCTCGACTTGTAAAATTACCAAAGTACCCCCAATTTACAAAATTACCATTTTACCCCCGATTTACAAAATTTTTGAAATACCCTTATAGGGTATTATTATCGAAATACCCCTATAGGGTATTATTACCGAAATACCCCTATAGGGTATTATTACCGAAATACCCCTATAGGGTATTATTACTAAAATACCCCTGTAAGGTAGAATTGCCGAAATACCCATGTAGGGTAGAATTACTGAAATACCCCTGTAGGGTAGAATTATCGAAATACCCATGTAGGGTAGAATTGCTGAAATACCCCTGTAGGGTAGAATTACTGAAATACCCCTGTAGGGTGGAATTACTGAAATACCCTTGTAGGGTAGAATTATTGAAATACCCCTGTAGGGTAGAATTACCGAAATACCCTTGTAGGGTAAAAATACCGAAATACCCCTGTAGGGTAGAATTACTGAGATACCCTTTTGGGGTAAAATTACCATTGTGCCCCTAGGGTGTTAAATGACTGTTTTTGCCCTTTTGGGCAAGTGACTGACTTGGACTGTGTGGTTGACAGATTTGATTATGAATATGATGCATGAGATATTGTTATACATGATAGGACATGATATGCACATGATATGTTATGATATGCACATGATATGCTATGATATACTCATTATATGCATGGGTTGGGTTTTATAAAAATGGAGGAAGTGCTAAAAGGGCTTTGCCCTAATTTACCGAAAAGGGTATTGCCCCAGTTTATCAAAAAAGGCTTTGCCCCAGTTATTAAAAGAGGCTAGGCCTCCAGTTATATGATAAAGCAGCTATGCTGCCAGTGGAAAGTTTGGTTGGGTGGGTTGAGTTATTCCCCACATGGAGAGTTTG
Organism: Gossypium arboreum; assembly: GCF_025698485.1. Taxonomy (NCBI): domain Eukaryota; kingdom Viridiplantae; phylum Streptophyta; class Magnoliopsida; order Malvales; family Malvaceae; genus Gossypium; species Gossypium arboreum. The sequence continues at coordinate 109,758,091 of NC_069072.1, read as the reverse complement.
GTTGGTACGGGTGGAGAGTAGCAAATGGTGGGTTGAGTAGTCTCCCCAAATGGGCTTGCATACATTCATTGGTATTTCATGTAAAATTGAAATGGGCCTATGGGCCATACCGTTTACAGTAAAGGCTTCGGCCCAGTAACCATTAAACGAAAGGCTTCGGCCCAGTATATGTCGAGACTGAATAGGGCTTTGGCCTAGATTGTACTGATACTGTGTTATTCACTGTTTGTTTGTTATTGGTATTACACACTGAGTTTTCGTAAACTCACTCCATTTCTAACTGTGCAGGTAATCCCTAAGCTTAGATGGTTTGGAGCTGCGAGGGACTTGGAGATGGCCACACTACTATTTCTGTTTCTTTTAATTGCAATTAGATTTCGTTTGGGGTTTTTAATTTATGTAATAAGGCCGTTGGTGGGTTTTATGTTTTAATTTGGATTGTGATTTCTTATACTAAACTGCTAGTCTAGGAAAACTCGAGATTTCAAAATGGCATGATTCTTCTAAGGAACACGAGCTTCCAACAACAAAGTTTTCAAAATGCTTCCGCGATTTTAAATGAGGTAATATACCAAAGGTAAACAAATTGGTAAACGTTTTGATGAGAACTTTAGTTTAATAATAATAAAGGAATTTAGATTCAGTAATGGATTTTCACCGGAACGATCAAATTTGAAAAATGGTTTGATGTGACACACCAGATTCGACCATAACGTCTAAGCCGGGTTTAGGGTGTTACAGGCATAACCAAAAAGCTTCAAAAGATAGGTTGAAGAAGATAATACCCCCCTAAAAAAAGCCTCTCCTCATTCCTTTTCACGTGAATATTAATATTTATCCAAATAGCACATGTGTCCTTTCATTAGAATCATGCTGCCTCTGTACGTACAAGTTGGTTGTACTAGACTGGACAACTCACATATTTTTGTTCTTATCTGGACAGCTTTCAGTTGCGGCAACAATTCTAAGCGCAATTTGGAAATACTCATGCGGCGACAACAGTACCAAAATATGATAAAATTAAGGATAAATAGGCTAACATCCATTGAGTTATAAAATGCAATTTGTTGAACTAAAAATGCTAAAATATGTGCTAAAGAGAACTAAATGGGGACAAATTAAGCAATAAGTAAGGAGAAAACATATGTTCTTTCTAGTACCATCACATGGTTATGAACATACTTCAATAATTACACACAAAGTCACTTACATAACATATTGTAACCTCAAGGTTCACAGCATCATTTTTCAATCACTCTCTTACAGATCTACAATTACTATCGTCATATAAATAAGATTTAGCATAGAGACTCACCTGATTCTCTCCTACTATAGTTCAAAGCTCTAGATCTAGACTTCCATCATGGAATCAACAACATCTACTGCTGAAAATCCCCAAGGAAATACCTTTTACCCTTTATCTTATTGATCAACTAAATATAATAGATTTACTCTTCACAATACAATATGCAGAGTCTTAAATAGTACCTCGATGTGGTGTATTCATTGGTAATGATCCAAATCTACAAGTTTAAGCTCAAGAGAGAGAAGAAAATACTTTGGGTTCCTTTAGATCTAGACAAAAATACTTCTTGAAGAAGTAAGAAGAAAACTCCCTCTTTTTAGAACTAAACACATATATATATAGAACCAACCTTTTATTGAAACCTACCACGTGTCACACACTTTCAAAGCTACGCTTATAAATGGTTTACAATTGTAAATAGAAATCCAATATTTTATATTCTTGGTTCGCCCATTTATTCCTTTTCAACTACCTCATTAGAATGTAATTAGCATAATAACTCACTAAACTGGGTGTACAATACCTTTGGCAATAATCCCCTACTTAAAAGGTTCTCAACACTCTTACCAAAACTCTTCTTCTTTATAACTTAATACATTTTAAGAACAACCCTCACTTAATAACCCGATAGATACTATGCGCTTGATTTATATGCCAGAAGAACAATTGGGCGAATAACACTACGCCACTCTAGTTATATATGTTTACTCATCAAATCCAAAACCCACCCAAAGTTGGGTGTTACATTTAAGATTGTTGGACATAAAATTTCCCTTGTAGTTCTTTCACCCGTCAGGCAAGCCTAACCCTAGGGGCAGTCTAAGAGTGAAGCGTCTAGGGCCCAGGTTTGAAAGGCGGCCAAAAAAATTTATTTCTTAGTTGGGAAAAAAATCTTCACCTTTTAAGTTTTCTGATGTACGCTTCATTAGTTCATTAGAGGTAGGAAAAAAAAGAGTTCATTGCAGGCAGGCAAAAGAGAAAAGGGGCTTTAAATTCTTCCCCATAAATGCTTCATCTCCAACTCCTACCATTAAAGCCAAAAAAAATCATTTTCCCCCCAAAAATCAACAATTACTAGCATTCAACCTTTTTTTATTTTTCCATAACCATGGAAATGGGAGAAATCTTCTACAAATTAAATAGGGCTAAATTTCATTGGAGTAATAATCATTCATCAGCCATCAACATCAATTAATTAAGGTTATTAATTTTTACATTATATTTGAGAGATTGAGAGCCTCCCATCTAGGGTCTGCCAAATCTACCATTGTTGTAGGTATAATTCTCCCTTCTTCGTCTTCTTTCTTGTAGGAACTTATTGAAGGCCACAGAAAATAAATAATCCCCTATACATCATGTAACTTGCAGATTCAGACAGGGCACATCACTTTGTTAGTTTGTTATGCCATCAAGATTTGGTCATTATTCATGTTATTTTTTACATTGATTTTAATTAAATTTAGCTATTTTGAATCAATCTTCTTGGTGTTTAGTTCTTCATTGTCTCCATTTGGTTCTTATAATCGTACTATAGTTACTTCTTGTTTGAATTTTCCTATGTAGCTATCTGAAAAACAACAGCTCCAGATTTGATGTATGTATTGGATTTGAAAAGAAGAAAAATGTAGATGTTCGAGATCTTATACTCACAAATCCATATGTGATTACTGATTATTGCAAATATATGTGCCATAGTTCCTTTACTTTTGCTTGCCAATTATCATCAGTTTGATTCCTAAGATATGATATTGGGGACATACTATGGCATGATGCCATATTTCATGAAGATGTTGTATAGCTAGTCTGCTATAAAGCAATACTTATTCCCTTCCTCTTCAATTGCACCATATCTCACCACTGTCCTATTAAAAAGGTTTCCTTGATTATGTAATTTTATGTTGTTTAATCTTGCATATTTTCTTAAGAAGTATCACATTTTCATTAGAAATCTTCTTATGTATCAAATTCTATCATCTCTCCTTCTTAATAGGTTATGATTTGAAATTACAACTCACCATTCCAAAAGATATGTTGCTCTAAAAGTCATGTATTTTTGTCAGAGGTATGCATTTTAACCATAACCCCTTGTAATGTTGCTCTCTATTAATAGCCTATTTCCATTTTTGTTACAAGTTTATTATCAATGGAGACAAAAAGGATAATAGAAAATATCAATCACGTATTTATGGTAGAAGAACTAGTTTTATTAGCTACATGGTTATTTCATGTAACTCGATTCAACCTTCATACCAACCAGACATTGTCACCCATAGTGATGATTTTATGCTTTACTTTCTTACTAGGGAAATTTTCCTTCAAGAACTATTAAAACATCTATACTTAGGTCCTCTACATAGCATGTATTTCCTTTTGTAAATATTGCTACTTACGTTTATCACTTTCTGGCATTTTGACAAGATTGAGACTTCGAATCTTGGACTGAGTATCTTCTAGAATCAACATGGTATCAGTTTCACTTAATTTTTTGCATGATGTTATGTTTTTGTTACTCATTTAATTTTTTACTTACATTTAATTTAATTTATTTAGTTAATTAAAATGTCTATTTGTAATTGATTATTATAATTATATTTGCAAAATTCCAGTGACTCGATTTGTCTTTTGGAATTAGCAAATGTGAAAGAAAATATTCAACATGGAATTTTTCTATTAGGTGCTATTGTTATATTTTCTTGTGTTACATGAGTATTTGATTTATATTTTATATATAATTTTGCCTAAAAACATTTATCTAGAAGTGTAAAAGGAAAAATAGAAAATGTGCTAAAGAGTTAAAAAATCATAGCAATATGCTATCGATAAATTTGCTTTTAAAATAGTAGTTTTAATGAAAATTTGGATACATCAAAATAAAAATCCAAATGAGCCTAATGATGTGCCAAATGTATCCAATATTGGAAATATTGGTCTTAATGAAGAAAAACAATTTCTCCTGATATTACCATTGATGAAGAACAAACAATTCCTTCTTAGGATATTTATGATCCTAAAAATTAGGTTAATTTTGATAATAAAAAAGGGACATTTTTGTTGAAAATGGGCCTATAAGAGAAATGAATCTTGATTTTCCACTCAATAATAATAATAGATATTTTTAATATGCTTATTCTTCTAGGAAGTTGAGCAATAGTGAGATTAGCGATAGAAAATAGTTGATTTGTTCCAAACATGTTGACAAAGTGTTTGGTTTTTGTTGTAAATTGTTCAAATCTACTAGTAACAAAAGTTAGAAATGAGAGTTTAAGTGATTGGATGCATATTAGTGAAAGGCTCAAACAACATGAAAATAGTGCTAAGAATATGACTAATATGAATACCTTGAATGAAATGAGAGTATTGTTGGATAAAAATGAAACAATTGATAAAAAAATTCCAAGAACAAATTATGAAAGAAAAAGTGATGGAGGCAAGTTTTATTTAGAATATTTTCAACTGTGAAATGTCTTACTACTGATAATTTGGCTTTCCGAGGATCCAATGAAAAACTCTATCAAGATAGAAATGGTAATTTCCTGGGATTAATTGAAATGATTGCGTAATTCGATGTGATAATGTAGGTTCATGTTAGGTGCATTCAAAACCGTGAAATTCATTGCATTATCTTAGGCATAAAGTTCAAAATGAATTGATTTCCCTTTTGCCCGATAATGTTAAAAGTTCTACAACTAAGATTGTCAAAGAGGCAAAATATTTTTCTATAATTCTTGATTGTACCCCTACTATTGGTCATCAAGAACAAATGAATCTAATAGTTCGATGTGTGAACATCTCAACTAATAAAATAGAAATTGCAGAGTACTTTTTAGAGTTTTTAAAGGTGGATAATACATATGGATTGAGACTTTTTAATGAATTACAAGATGTTTTGAAGTCTTTTGATCTTAATGTTGATGATGTAAGGGATTAAGGTTATGATAATGGTTCCAATATGGAAGGGAAGTGCCAAGGTGTTCAAAAATGATTACTTGAAATAAACTCAAGAGCATTATATATGCCTTGTGATTATCATAGTTTGAATATTACTCTTAGTGATATGGAACATTCTTACATTAGATCTATTTCACTTTTTTGGAATTGTTCAATGCATATATTCATTATTTTCATGTTCTACAAAAAGATGGAAAATTTTGACCCTAAACCCTAAACCCTAAACCCTAAACCCTAAACCCTAAACCCTACAACCCTAAACCCTAAACCCTTGACAATGTCCTTAATTAACTGTGAAATTTTTAACTACTACTCGTTGGAAGAGTTGAATTAAAAGTGTTAAAGCTATTAGATTTAAAACTCCCCAAATAAGATTTGCTTTGTCAGAATTATATAAATCTTGTGATGATGCGAAGTCAAAGAGTGAAGTGGAGAGTTTGGTCAATGCACTTGAGAATTTTGAGTTTTTGCTTGGTATGAAATTTTATTTGCTATAAATATCGTGAGCAAGAAATTGCAATCTAAGTCTATGTGCATTGACACCACCATCAAGCAATTAGAAGGTGTATTGTCATATTTTAAAAAGTATAGAGATGAAGGCTTTATTTCTTGTATGGATATTGCTAAAAGTATTGCTCTTGATATGAATGTAGAGCCTACCCTTCCAACAAGAATTGTATTATTAAAAACAAATTGATGAGAATAACCAAGAGGATGAAGAAATCCATTCCGCTGATGAATTATTTAGAGTTGTTTATTTTTTAGTTATTGTAGACATGACAATTACTTCTTTGAATAGGAGATTTGAGCAACTAAAACATTTGGAAGTAGTTTTGGGTTTTTGTTTGATTCAAACTAGTTAAAATCATTGGATGAAAAGGAATTGAGAGAATGTTGTGCTACTTTTCACTCTACCTTTTCTTATGGTGATTTATTATATGTTGATTTAAATGATCTTTTCTCTAAATTGAAAGTGTGACAGCCCAAAATTGACCCTAGTCGGAAGGTGGTCTCGGGACCACAAAACCGAGGCATAAAAATAATTTAAAATTTATTTCGATGCCTATAATATGTGTGTATTCATGTATGACATTTTTTGATGATTGGTTTAGTGTTATAAAGGTGAATTTCACTAGAAAGGACCTAGTAGTGAACTTTGAAAGTATGATGGGAAATGTGTGATGACTAATTAAAGCATGCATGCAAAATAATGGACTTGCATGTCAAATTCCCCTTTATAGGTGGTGGCCGGCCATGACAAGGAGGATGGGCTAAACATGTCATGAAACATGTTTTGTTGGTGCATTAGGGTGAAATAATAAACAAAGGTGTATGGGTGATAAAAAATGAAAAAAATGTGTGTGAGTGTGGTAATCCCCCCCCCCCCTTGCCGTGAGTTGAGAAAGAGGGAAGAAAAAAATTTTGTTGTGTTCATCCTTTCTCATCCTTTTTGGCCGAAAATCATAAGGGGAAGAAAGAGGATTTTTGCTTCATGCTTGGTTTAGAAGAGATCTAGAAGGTGATTTGGCTAAATTGGCATCAAGATTAAGGTATGTATGAGGTTGTGTTAGGAGTTTCATGCATGTTTTGGTTGCTAACTTGATGTGCATGTTAGCCATGGCTCAAATCTTTGTTATGCCATGAAAATGGTATTTGGCCAAAGTTGTTATGGTGATAAAGCCATTGCATGCTAAGTGTGAAGCTTGATGATGATGCATGCAATGATGGATTGTCTACTCTTGAGTAAGATTTTGAGTTTTCTTTTTGTGTTTAACCATGATTGAAGTTGAAAGGAGCATGATTGTCATATTCGGCCATGATGCATTTGTGACAACCCGAATTAGGGCCTAATCGGAATAGTGGTTTCGTGACCACAAATCCGAGATAGAAATAATTGTTTTATAATTATTTTGGGGTTTATGATATGATTGCATGATTGTGTGAAAATTTCGTGATGAAATTCTATGCCTAAAGTGCTTAAATTGAAAGTAGGGACTAAATCGAATAAGTTGCAAAATTTGCATCCCAGAAGTTTTTAGTATGAAATTGTTTTGGAATATTAATTAGGAGGTCTTAAATAGCAATTTGACCAATTTTAAGTTCATGGACAAAATTAGGACATGGAAGGAATTTTGAAAGTTTAGTAAGGAGGGCATTTTGGTCATTTGGATATTAAATGAAATAAAATGGGAAAAATAACACAAAATTGATCATCATCCTCCTTAGTTGCTGCGAATTCTCCCTCTCTCCATAGCTAGGGTTTCTTCAATTTTCAAGCTCCATAGTAAGTGATTCCAAGCCCGTTTTTAATGTTCTTTACGTTTTTGGAATCCGGAAGCTCGATTAAGCTTATGCTAGTAATAATTTAACCTAGGGTTCACATTTGGAAAAATACCCATAGGTGAAATTTGTGTATTTTGATGTTTTATGATAGAATATGAGGTTTTAAATTATGTTAAATAACTTGTGCTACTCGGTTTTAAGTGAAAGCAGTAAAAGCAGCATAATCGGTAAAAATACCTATTGTTCATAACTATATGATAGAGTGAGAATTTGATGTTGTTGTAGAAGAGAAAATGTTCAGCATATCATAAAATATAAGAATAAGGGCTGAAATTAAATTCCGAGCCTAGGGGCAAAATTGTAATTTTGAAAAGTTAGGGGCAAAAATGTAATTTTTCCATGATGTGATTTTTGGATTGAAATAAATAGTATGAGTATTAAATGAGCTAAATGTGTTATTATAGATCAAGAAAGGCGGAATTGATCTCGAGCAGGGGAAGGAAAAGTTTTGGACAAAATTGCAAAATTTCCACATTTTGCACCAAGGTAAGTTTGTATGTAAATATTACAATAATTTCATGTACATTCTTATATTTCAGCCTATTATATAAATATACTAGCTGATGTTAAAATATAAATCGACTATTGGAAGAATGGAAATAAATATAGAGAGAGATCCGGTTGAACATTGGAGAGATCGAATGAAATAGAGGGCGTAGCTAAGTCACATGTATGATGCTGAGTGCACATCATGTGTACAAGAAAGCTACTGAGACACCTGTAGTAGCTAGGTCACATGTGTGATACGAGATGTATCCTATGTAGACAAGAGAGCTACGTGAAAGATAAATGTAGCTAGGTGCATGCGTGATTCCAAGTGAAGGACACCATGTAGACAAGAGAGCTACGTGAAAGATAAATGTAGCTAGGTGCATGCGTGATTCCAAGTGAAGGACACCATGTAGACAAGAGAGCTACGAGACAAATTGGTTGGGTCGCATGAGTGGTACTAAGTGTTCACCATGTGTACAAGAGAGCCGAACTAAGCGAAGTATGATGGTGAAATGTGTCTTTGAAACCATTAAATATGGAGGATTGATCCGAATTGTTCAACGGGATGGTTTTGTGGTGATATTGTGGTTTGGACCTACACTTATGGTGAATGAAATGTGGTGAAAATTATTTGTGGTATATACATATATAAGATAAAATGAGGTTAGCATAAAGAATGTGTGAAAGAGTGAAATTAGCATTAAAACTGTTTTTAGATGGTAGCAGTGACGTGATTTTGAAAAATCACCAAAAATAGGAGGAATATAATTAGAGGTTGAATGAGATGTGAAATTAAAATTTAATGAGTCTACTTTCATATAAAAGAAACAGAGCAAGCAAAGGAATTCTATATTTTGAGATATTTGCAATTGTATGTGACTTGCTCAGGATGAATACGTGATCCCCTGTTCCAACTTTGAAAAATCATTAAAAATTTTACAAAGCAAATTAAGAAATATAGTTTACATGCCTAAATTCCTTATTGAGACTAGTTTTAAATGAAATAGACTTCAGGGTTGTTTGAATTGTGTACTGAGAGAAATTCAATTTGTAGTGAACAGAGGTCAGATCAGTCGAGCTGTGTAACAGGGAAACTTTAACTAATAAACTGTACTAATCGGCTGAACCAAAAATTATAGAAAAAATTAGCAAAAAGCTTTATGAGTCTAGATTCAGGAAATTTTACGGATTTGAATTTCGAGTTTTGTAACTCAAGTTATGATTTATTTAGTGAATATGACGCAGCAGAGACAGCTTAATCAAAGTGGAATGAATAGTGAAGTTAAAGTAGATATACTTGAATTGTTGTGTAAACATGTTAGATTTTTTTATTAGTATTTACATACTTACTTACTAAGCTATAAGCTTACTTTGTTTCTCTCTTTTGTCTTATAGTGTTCTTGACTTGCTCGGGAGTTAAGGATCGTGAAGATCTACCCACACTATCATACTTTAGGGTATTTGAACTAAACGTTTTGAATTATGGCATGTATAGTAGGCTTAATTATTTTGTTACGTGTCATATTTGTCTAGGTTTAAAATATTAGTTCTGATGCTCGACCGATTAATTTGTACAAGCCATTAAAGTTGGCTAATATTGTTCAAGACATATATTATCGATGCACTATCAAATTGGATGACATATTTATATTTCGATTATGTTTAATGGTATGTGTTATGTTACGGTAATACCTTGTATCTGTTCCTATGACGGTAGCAGGTAAGGGTGTTACATTTAGTGGTATTAGAGCTATGGTTTAGTCGGTTCTCGGACTAATAATGTGTGTGTAAAAGTCTAGCTATACATGCCATAAAAATATTGTGATAGTGTGGTGACTCTGATTATTCTAAAGCGTGTTTTGTTTTAATATAGTAATGGATCCTGAAGGAACTGCGGTGATGATCTTTGCTAATAATGCGCGGCTCCCTTTGAGGGACCGCGCTGTGGAAAATAGACACGAGACATTGAGACAAGGAGATGAGGCTCGGGATGCCTTTCTCCAAATGATGAACAATTGGTATCTGAATTTATTCGAGCAAATCCAAATGCTCAACCTCCTCCACCCCTCCTATACCTCGAGGCGATTCACAGGCTGCTCAAGGTATAGATTTGGTAAGAATGAACAAGCCTCCGGTTGACAAGATTCGAAAACAAGGGGCGAAGAGTTTAGAGCAAAGGTCGATGATGATCTGAGAAAGCGGAATTACGGCTTGAAAATTCTACCGTGTATTTGATGAGCTCTCATGTACACCCGAGGAATGCTTAAAGTGTCTTGTATCACTTTTGAGAGATTGACTTACCACCGGTGGAAGACTTTGGTTGCGATGGTGCCAAAAGAAAAGTTACTTGGGATTTCTTCGGGAAGAATTTAGAAAGAAATACATAAGTCAGCGATTTATTGATCAAAAGCGGAAGGAGTTCCTTGAATTGAAGCGGGGAAAATGTCATGGCAGTATGAACGCGAATTTGTAAGACTCAACAAGTATGCCCGAGAATGTGTGTCCACCGAGGCCATTATGTGTAGAAGATTTGAAGATGGGCTGAATGAGGACATTAAAGTGCTTGTAGGATTTTGGAGTTGAAAGAATTTGTAGTATTGGTTGATCGAGCTCTTAAAGCCGAAGAATTGAACAAAGAAAGAAGAAAAGTCGCTATTGAGGCCGAGATGTCGAAAAAGACAGTAAGCAAGCCATTTCAATCTCAACCAAAGAGGTCCAAAGAGACAAACCCTCGAATGACAGTTTCAATTGGGGATTCACACGAGAGATCATGGTAGAGCATATTCGGGGTCTAAAGCTCAAGCTACTTGATGGCAAGTGTGGGTAATGTCGACCTAGAAAGCCCGAGTGTCGACAATGTGGCGAGCAACATTATGGTGAGTGTTGGGGACCGAGCGAGCTTGTTTCAAAGCGGTTCTCATGAGCATTTTATTAGAGATTGTCCGGAGAAAGTTAAAGAAGAAAGATTTGAGTGCTAGATGAATACCACCGCTAGTAGAGGTAGACCACCGAGAAATCTGGAGGTGGGACTAGTAGTAAAACTATGATGAAAGATTTAACGGCAAGATCAAAAGCTAGAGCACTGCTAGAGCTTATGCTATACGTGCCGAGAAGATGCATCATCTCCGATGTTATTCTTGGTACATTTTCTCTCTATGATACTATTGTTATTGCATTGATTGATCCGGGTCCACTCATTCCTATATTTGCTTGAATTTAGTATCCAATAAAAAGTTGCTGTTGAATTCTTGAGTTTACGATTAAAGTGTCGAACCCTTAGGCCAATATGTGCTAGTTGACAAGGTTTGCAAGAATTGCCCATTAATGATTCAAGGTCACTTTTTTCCGGCCAACTTGATCTTGTTACCATTTGGTGAGTTTGACGTTATCTTGGGAATGGACCGGTTAACATTGTATGATGCTAAGGTAGATTGTAAAAAAGACACTAGAGTTGAAATGTGAAAATGGAGAAATTACATCGGTTGAAACAGATGAATCAAATAAATTGCCTATGGTGATTTCGCACATGTCTGCAAAATACATGAGAAAAGGGTGTGAAGCTTATCGGCTTATGTAATGAATATTGAGTTGCCTCAACTGAAATTTGAATCGATCTGGATAGTGCTGTGAGTTTCGGATGTATTTCTGAGGAATTGCACAGGTTGCCTCTGAGCAGAGAGATAGATTTTGCCATTGATTTGTTGCCGGCATCGCACCGATCTCGATTGCTCCATATAGAATGGCTCATTGAATTAAAAGAATTGAAGGCTCGATTCAGGAGTTAACGAGACAAGGGATTTGTGAGACCGAGTTTCTCTCCACAGGGTGCTCTGTATTATTCGTAAAGAAGAAGGATGGTTCAATGAGACTTTGCATTGATTACCGTCGACAATAAGGTGACTATAAAGAACAAGTACCCGTTGTCGAGGATTGATGATTTATTCGATCGGTTAAAGGGGCCATAGTGTTTTCAAAGATTGATTTGAGGTCTGGTTACTACCAGCTGAGAGTTAAGGAGTCAGATGTGCCGAAAACCGCCTTTAGGAGAAGATCTTGAGAGAAAAGAAACTGTTTGCCAAGTTTAGTAAAAGTGAGTTACGGCCGTGAAGTCGGATTTTTGGGGCATATAGTCTCGGTGATGGTATTGGTGGATCCAAGCAAGATTTCTGCGATCGTTGATTGAAACCGCCCAAGAATGTATTCGAGGTTAGAAGCTTTTAGGCTTAGCCGGTATTATAGACGTTTTGTTGAAGGATTTTCGATGATTGCCTCTCCTATGACTAAGTTGTTGCAAAAGAATGTTAAGTTTGAATGGACTGATAAATGTCAACAAAGTTTTGAAAAATTGAAAGCACGATTGATGAAGCACCAATTTTAGTATAGCCCGAGTCGGGAAAGGAGTTCGTAATTTATAGTGATGCATCATTGATGGGCCTTGGATGTGTGTTGATGCAAGAGGGTAAAGTGGTAGCTTATGCTTGAGACGATTAAAACCGTATGAGAAGAACTATCCTACACATGATTTGGGCGGCATTGTTGTTTTTGCCTTGAAGATTTGGCGACATTATTTATGCGGTGAAAATGCGAATTTTCTTGATCACAAAAGTTTGAAGTACTTGATGAATCAAAAGGATCTGAATCTGCGGCAAGATGATGGTTTTGATGTTTGAGACAGGATATGTGTCTTGAAAACGATAAATTGATTGAAAAATATTACATGAGGCGCACAATGGTGTTTATCAGTTCATCCCGGTAGCACAAAATGTATAATGATTTAAAGAAGTCAGTATTGGTGGCGGTATGAAAAGGACATTTCGAATTTGTAACCAAGTGTTTGATCATCAACAAGTAAAAGCTGAACATCAAGTGCCTTGAGGATTACTTCAACCGGTAATGGTGCACGAGTGGAAATGGGACAAGATTACCATGGATTTTGTAACGGTTTGCCTTTAACTCCTAAAAAGAAGGATCTTTGTTTGGGTAGTGGTTGATAGATTAACAAAGTCAGCCCACTTTATACCGATCGTCTGATTACTCACTTGATAAATTAGCGAATTATATATTGCTGAAATTGTGAAGTTGCACGGAGTACCTATGTCTATAATATCGAGATAGAGATCCAAGATTTACCTCGAGATTTTGGAAAAAGTTACAAGAAGCTTTGGGTACAAAATTGAACTTTAGTACCACATTTCATCCACAAACAGATGGTCAAGCGGAAAGAGTAATCCGGTACTCGAAGATATGCTTAGATCTTGTGTTTTAGAATTTGGAGGTAGTTGGGAGAAATATCTATCTTTGATTGAGTTTGCCTACAATAACAGCTTATCAATCAAGTATACAAATGGCACCGTCTGAAGCCTTGTATGGTCGTAAGTGTCGAACTCCTTTATATTGGACCGAGCTTAGTGAGAAAGCAGATTCATGGAGTTGATCTAGTTAAAGAAACCAAGAGAAAATAAAAGTAATTCGGGATTGCTTGAAAGTCGCTTGGATCGACAAAAGTCATATCTGATTTAAAAGAAAAGAGATTGAATTTCGGTGGGTGATAAAGTGTTCTTGAAGGTGTCACCATGGAAAAAGATTCGAGATTTAGTCGAAAAGGCAAGTTGAGTCCGCGTTTTATTGGGCCGTCTGAGATTCTTGAGAGAATTGGACCGATGGCATATCGGTTGGCCTTCTGCGGCAGAGTTAGAAAGAATTCATAACGTGTTTCATGTATCAATGTTGCGACGTTATCGTTCGATCCTTCACATGTGATTTCCCAATGAAATTGAGACTCGATCGGATATGACCTATGAGGAGAAACCAATAAAGATTTTGGCTAGAGAGGTTAAGCAGTTAAGAAATAAAAGTATAGCTTTAGTGAAAGTATTGTGGCACGACATGGGATAGAAGAGGCTACGTGGGAACTGAGGAAGCTATGAGGAAACAAGACCCAAACCTCTTTCTGGTAAGATTTTCGGGACGAAAATCTCAAAAGGGGGGAGAATTGTGACAACCCGAATTAGGGCCTAATCGGAATAGTGGTTTCGTGACCACAAATCCGAGATAGAAATAATTGTTTTATAATTATTTTGGGGTTTATGATATGATTGCATGATTGTGTGAAAATTTCGTGATGAAATTCTATGCCTAAAGTGCTTAAATTGAAAGTAGGGACTAAATCGAATAAGTTGCAAAATTTGCATCTCGAAGTTTTAGTATGAAATTGTTTTGGAATATTAATTAGGAGGTCTTAAATAGCAATTTGACCAATTTTAAGTTCATGGACAAAATTAGGACATGGAAGGAATTTTTGAAAGTTTAGTAAGGAGGGCATTTTGGTCATTTGGATATTAAATGAAATAAAATGGGAAAAATAACACAAAATTGATCATCATCCTCCTTAGTTGCTGCAGAATTCTCCCTCTCTCCATAGCTAGGGTTTCTTCAATTTTCAAGCTCCATAGTAAGTGATTCCAAGCCCGTTTTTAATGTTCTTTACGTTTTGGAATCCGGAAGCTCGATTAAGCTTATGCTAGTAATAATTTAACCTAGGGTTCACATTTGGAAAAATACCCATAGGTGAAATTTGTGTATTTTGATGTTTTATGATAGAATATGAGGTTTTAAATTATGTTAAATAACTTGTGCTACTCGGTTTTAAGTGAAAAGCAGTAAAAGCAGCATAATCGGTAAAAATACCTATTGTTCATAACTATATGATAGAGTGAGAATTTGATGTTGTTGTAGAAGAGAAAATGTTCAGCATATCATAAAATATAAGAATAAGGGCTGAAATTAAATTCCGAGCCTAGGGGCAAAATTGTAATTTTGAAAAGTTAGGGGGCAAAATGTAATTTTTCCATGATGTGATTTTGGATTGAAATAAATAGTATGAGTATTAAATGAGCTAAATGTGTTATTATAGATCAAGAAAGGCGCGAATTGATCTCGAGCGGGGAAGGAAAAAGTTTTGGACAAAATTGCAAAATTTCCACATTTTGCACCAAGGTAAGTTGTATGTAAATATTACAATAATTTCATGTACATTCTTATATTTCAGCCTATTATATAAATATACTAGCTGATGTTAAAATATAAATCGACTATTGGAAGAATGGAAATAAATATAGAGAGAGATCCGGTTGAACATTGGAGAGATCGAATGAAATAGAGGGCGTAGCTAAGTCACATGTATGATCTTGAGTGCACATCATGTGTACAAGAAAGCTACTGAGACACCACTGTAGTAGCTAGGTCACATGTGTGATACGAGATGTATCCCATGTAGACAAGAGAGCTACGTGAAAGATAAATGTAGCTAGGTGCATGCGTGATTCCAAGTGAAGGACACCATGTAGACAAGAGAGCTACGTGAAAGATAAATGTAGCTAGGTGCATGCGTGATTCCAAGTGAAGGACACCATGTAGACAAGAGAGCTCTGAGACAAATCGGTTGGAGTGCATGAGTGGTACTAAGTGTTCACCATGTGTACAAGAGAGCCGAACTAAGCGAAGTATGATGGTGGGGTGTGTCTTTGAAACCATTAAATATGGAGGATTGATCCGAATTGTTCAACAGGATGGTTTTGTGGTGATATTGTGGTTTGGACCTACACTTATGGTGAATGAAATGTGGTGAAAATGATTTGTGGTATATACATATATAAGATAAAATGAGGTTAGCATAAAGAATGTGTGAAAGAGTGAAATTAGCATTAAAACTGTTTTTAGATGGTAGCAGTGACGTGATTTTGAAAAATCACCAAAAATAGGAGGAATATAATTAGAGGTTGAATGAGATGTGAAATTAAAGTTTAATGAGTCTACTTTCATATAAAAGAAACAGAGCAAGCAAAGGAATTCTATATTTTGAGATATTTACAATTGTATGTGACTTGCTCAGGATGAATACGTGATCCCCTGTTCCAACTTTTAAAAATCATTAAAAATTGTACAAAGCAAATTAAGAAATATAGTTTACATGCCTAAATTCCTTATTGAGACTAGTTTTAAATGAAACAGACTTCAGGGTTGTCTGAATTGTGTACTGAGAGAAATTCAATTTGTAGTGAACAGAGGTCAGATCAGTCGAGCTGTGTAACAGGGAAACTTTAACTAATAAACTGTACTAATCGGCTGAACCAAAATTATAGAAAAAATTAGCAAAAAGCTTTATGAGTCTAGATTCAGGAAATTTTACGGATTTGAATTTCGAGTTTTGTAACTCAAGTTATGATTTATTTAGTGAATATGACGCAGCAGAGACAGCTTAATCAAAGTGGAATGAATAGTGAAGTTAAAGTAGATATACTTGAATTGTTGTGTAAACATGTTAGATTTTTTTATTAGTATTTACATACTTACTTACTAAGCTATAAGCTTACTTTGTTTCTCTCTTTTGTCTTATAGTGTTCTTGACTTGCTCGGGAGTTAAGGATCGTGAAGATCTACCCACACTATCATACTTTAGGGTATTTGAACTAAACGTTTTGAATTATGGCATGTATAGTAGGCTTAATTATTTTGTTACGTGTCATATTTGTCTAGGTTTAAAATATTAGTTACAGTACTCGACCAGTTAATTTGTACAAGCCATTAAAGTTGGCTAATATTGTTCAAGACATATATTATACGATGCACTATCAAATTGGATGACATATTTATATTTCGGTTATGTTTAATGGTATGTGTTATGTTCTGGTAATACCTTGTATCCTGTTCCGGCGACGGTAACGGGTAAGGGGTGTTACAGCATTCATGAGCATGGTTCATGCTTCTTGCATGTTAGTTAAAATTTGTATTTTGGATGGCTATGGACACCTTGAAATTCGGCCATGCTCATATATGTATATATATGTTTGCACATGATGTTTTGGCTATGAAGTAAGTGATGAATATATTGGTTTAAAGAAGAAGATGTTGAAGAATGCTTGTGAAATTGCAAGCACAATTGCCTAGCACACATATAAGTGCTTGATGCTATATTATAAGTTTTGAGCCACAATGTGCAAAGCATTAACTAGTAAAATGCATGCTGTTTTTGTGAGGTGTTAAGTGCATAATTGGCCTCAACATGTACATGAATATTGGCCTTGGGTAGCCTATTGAAGGCCTTAGCTTTTCCTTGATGCTCAAATAAATTGTATTGAATTGCTTGATGTAGTATAAAATGTGCATGACCATTGTGTATTCAAGCTAAAGAGTGGCCATATGACCATTTAAACTCCTTGTCATATTCGCCATAAGCTAGCACAATGAGGTTTTAATAAATTGAATTTGTTTGAATTAGCTCAAGAGCTAAGAGGGCCACAAGTGGACAAGGGGAAGGAAAAAGTGATCGAATAGCCGTAAAAGCCGTTCGACAACATCCGAGGTAAGTCCTCAAGAAGTGACCTTACTTGAATTATGTGAGATGAAGTATGGATGTGTATGATTATTGATTTATGTGTGTATGAGAAATTGAATGATACCCGGGCTAAGTCCCGAAGGCGAATATGCTTGTGAATATATGTGCGTTTGAGCCTTAGTAACGAAAATGAAATATGTATGTCCAATGATTATTGATGTATGTGTACATGAGAAATTAAATGATATCCGGCTAAGCCCGAAGACAATTATGCTGGAAATTATATCCGGTTAAGACCGAAGGCAATTGTGCTAGTGGCTATATCCGGCTAAGACCGAAGGCATTCGTGCGAGTTATTGTATCCGGGCTAAGACCCGAAGGCATTTGTGCACGTGGTTATATCCGGTTATATTCCGAAGAATCTTGGGCTGGAGGTGAGTGTTGGTTGCTGTAATGAATTCAATTAGTACGTACACTCGAAAAGCCCAAAGGATAAGGTACGTTATATGTGCATTGGAAAGTCGACATGTTTGAGCAACATTCGCTCAATCGACTAATGAATTTCAGTTATTGAATTGATTGATACTTTGTAAAAGTATATAATGATGAAGTGTGAAGTAAGAATGTGTATTAATGAAATGATGCATTTGGCTATGTGAATGTATTGCTGTAATTAGAGTTGATTATATTCCTTGAGACTTACTAAGCATAAAAATGCTTACTCCGTTGCTTTGGCTCTCAGTTTTCTAGATTTCGCTCGATAGCAATCGGATTCGGGATCGTTGAAGTCGAAGTCATCCACACTATCAAGCCTCCATTTTGGTATAAATTCTTGGTTGAACTTGAAATGGCATGTATAGGACTACCCCTTGTTGGTTAAATATGTTGTGATGTATATATATGTACGGCCATGCGAGAATGGCTCGTAAAAGTGAAGTATCGACTTAGACTAATTGTGGTTTGTATGTATATATATTTGGTGTCATGATGTGGCTATGGCTTGGAAATGGGAATGTTGGTCACATGATCAGCCATTGGCATGGTTAAAATGATCATATATGAACCTATGTATGGCAAGACTAGTTGGTTCATGGAGACTACCAAATAGGTAAGACCTACCTTAAAAACAGATGCTGCCAGCTGCAGTGACGTGAATGTGAAAAATCACCAAAATTCGTAGGAATGGAATTAAATAGTGAATAAGCTATTTAAATGAACCTTGATGAGTCTATTTTCATATGGAAGAAAAGAAATGGTCATAGGAGTTACATGTTAAGAGATATTAAAGCTATTGTGAGACAGGGCCAGAACGGTTTCTGGGTTCCCTGTCGCAACTTTAAAAATTTGCTATAAATTATCCAGAAATAATTAGGAGTCATGCCTTATATGTACAGATTCCATTTTGAGTATAGTTTCATTAGAAACAAACGGCACCAGAATTAAAGTCCTGTACAGTGAGATATTCAAGTTGTAACGCGCGAAGGTCAGAGAAGTCGATCCCTGTAACATGGGCGACTTTAACTAATAAACTGTACCATTTGGCCCGACCAAAAATTCTAGAAATAAATCCATGGATGGATATATGAGTCTAAATTCAGGGAAAATTTACGAAACCAGTTTTCGAGTTTTGAAACTCGAGATATGGTTTTTAAGGCGACAGTGACGCAGTTTTCCAGCCTGACTGGAAATGTCAAATGGGTGGGCAAAACAAGTGAACTTGGCTTGTTAACCCCTCGTGTCCGACACCGGCGATGGTCTCGGGTTCGGGGTGTTACAATTTTATTGGTATCAGAGCCACGGTTTAGTCGATTCTAGGACTATCGTGATGTGTTTGGGGTCTAGCTATACATGCCATTAAATGATGAATCGATAGTGTGGTGATTTACGACAATTTGACTTTGTGTTTGTTTATAGCAATGGATCCCGATCCCAACCGAAAGCGATAGCTGATGATATGGAGAGTGTGGCGCTGCTCCGCAAGAGGGACAGCGCCAAGGACTCTCAACCTATGGCCAGCAATCCTAATGACGAGGCTAGGCAAGCCTTTTATAGTGTGATGAACGAATGGTTTAATCAATACATTCGAACTAACACGGTTGTTTCACAACCTCCATTCTCGACAAATGCAACCCCCGCACCTACAATACCTCCGGTGACTAACCAAATAAGGTCAAGTAAGCCCCCAGTCGATAGGATTCGAAAACATGGGGTCACTGAATTTAAGGCTACGGATGATGATGATGCCGAGCCGAGCTGAATTTTGGTTAGATAACACTATCCGGTGCTTGATGAGCTATCCTGTACACCCGATGAGTGCTTAAAGTGTACCATCTCCTTGCTCGCGAGTCCGCCTACTATTGGTGGAGTACTCGACTTCGTGGTGCCTAGAGAGCAAGTGACTTAGGAATTCTTTCAAACCGAAGTTCAAAAAGTATATCGATCGAGATTCATCGACCAAAAGCGGAGGAATTCCTTGATCTTAAGCAAGGTTCGATGTCGATTCATCACTACGAACGAAAATTTGTGAGGCTTAGCCAGCATACGAGAATGCATTTCGTCCGAAGCCATTATGTGTAAGCGCTTGAGGATGGGCTGAATGATGATATAAGGATGTTCGTTGGCATTCTCGAGATCGAGAGTTCGTAGTACTTGTTGAGCGAGCTTGTAAAGTGAAGAGCTTAGAAAGGAGAATCAAAAGTTGATGTGGGAACTGGAGAATTTGAAAAGGTCCTCGGAAAAGTCTCTTCAACAAGCATCGAAGAGATTTGAGATAATGTGAGCCGGTCTAGAGGCGTTTGGGCTTTTCTAGGCGAGGACGTGATCGACCCTGTGACCACACGAGTCACTTGATCGCCAGATGGTGGAAATGATCGCCGAGAGAGGCGAAGTGTCCACATTGTGGCAAATGGCATTCGGGAGCTGTTGGTTTCGTGATCGCTCTGCTATAAGTGTGGATCGGCCGACCACTTTATGAAGGATTGCAGGATGCTTGAGCAGAATGTGAGTCGAGTGGAAACCCGGTGCTACCACTTTGCTCGAGGTAGGCCACCTAGAAATATGGGCAATGTCGTTGGCGGACGAGAGGACCTAGAGATGCTACCATCGGACACGAGGCTCGTGCTCTGCTAGGACTTATGCCATCTGCACACGCCGAGGATCTTGCCTCTCCGGATGTCATTACAGGTACTTTCACTCTTTTCAATACAAATGTGATTGCTTTGATTGACCTGGTTCTACTCATTCATATATATGTGAAACCTTAGCATCCAAAGAAGACTTTGCCTATTGAGTCTCATCGAGTTTGTAATCCGGTGTCAAACCCCTTGGGTCATTACGTGCTTGTCAACAAAGTGTGCAAGAAAAGTCCCCTAGTGTTAGAGGTTCTTGTTTTCCGCGGACTTGATGCTTTTTCCGTTCGATGAGTTCGACGTTATTCTTGGTTTGGATTGGTTGACCATGCACGATGCGGTTGTAAATTGCAAGAGCAAGACTATCGATTTGAGGAGCGCGAATAACAAGATAATTCGGATTGAGTCTACGGACTTAAAGGGTTGCCGGTATAATATCAGTGATGTTGGCCCGTAAATATGTAAGAAAAGGGTGCGGCGTACCTTGCGTATGTGCTCGATGACAAGGAATCGAAAAAGAAACCCGAATCTGTGCGTGGTTTGTGAATACCGGATGTTTTCCCAAGAATTGTCGGGTTTACCACTAGTTCGGAAATAGAATTTGGCATCGAATTGGTACCGGTACCACTCCAATTTTGATAGCTCAGATCGTATGGCACCAACAAATTAAAGGAGTTGAAAGCTCGGTTGCAAGAATTGGTGGATAGAGGTTTTGCTCGCTTGAGTTTCTCGCCTTGGGTGCGCCCGTGTTGTTTGTGAAAAGAAGGATGGAACCATGCGGTTTGTGCATCGACTATCGTCGGTTTAATAAAGCGACGATAAAGAACAAATATCCGTTACCACGTATCGATGACTTGTTCGATCAACTGAAGAAGCCTCGGTGTTCTCGAAAATAGATTTGAGATCGGGCTATTATCAATTGCGAATCCGAGATTGGACGTACCCAAGACGCCTTGAACAAGATATGGTCACTATGAGCTCCTAGTGATGCCGTTTGGGCTCACTAATGCCCTACGGTATTTATGGATTTAATGAATCGGATCTTTAGACCATATTTGGATCGATTAAGTAGTCGTGTTCATTGATGACATCTTGGTCTATTCAAGAAATGAGACCGAACATCTTGAACACTGCGGTTAGTGCTGCAAATTTTAAGGGATAAGCAATTATATGCTAAGTTCAGCAAGTGTGAGTTTTGGTTAAGAGAGGTTAGCTTCTTGGGTCATGTGGTATCTGCATCGGGTATTCGAGTCGACCCGAATAAAATTTCAGCCATACTTAATTGGAAGCCTCCGAGAAATATTACTGAGGTTCGAGCTTTTGGGGCTTGCGGGTTATTACCGACGATTTGTAAAGGCTTCTCAACGATAGCCACGCCGATGACGGCTACTCCAAAAGGATGTTAAGTTGAATGGATTGAGAAATGCCAAAAAGTTTCGATCAATGAAAACTTATTTGACCGAAGCCCCAATTTTAGTGCAACCGAATCGGCAAAGAGTTTGTCATCTATAGTGGCGCCTCCTCCTTGGGTTAGGTTGCGTATTGATGCAAGAAGGTCGAGTTGTGGCCTATCGTCGAGGAAATTAAAGCCACACGAGAAAAATTATCCGACCCATGATCTCGAATTGGCGCCATCGTATTCGCCTTAAAGATTTGGCGACATTACTTATTTGGTGAAAGGTGCCATGTATACTCGGATCACAAAAGTCTCAAATATTTGATGACCCAAAGAGACTTAAATCTGCGACAAAGACGTTGGCTCGAGTATTAAAGGATTATGAGTGATCATTGACTATCACCCGAAAGGTGAATGTAGTTGCGGATGCCTTGAGTCGTAAATCGTTATTCACTTTACTGACGATGAATGTGCACTTGTCTCGTCCGATCCGACGATGTGTTAGTGGCTGAATTGAAAGCCAAACCATTATTGACACACCAAATTCGAGAAGCTCGAAAAGTCGACGACGAGTTGGTTGCAAAAGCGGGCTGCGTGTGTTCGAACAAGGACTCGGAGTTTCAAATCGACGATGACGATTGTTTGAGGTTCAAAAGTCGTCTGCGTGTGTTACAAAGAATTGAACTCATTTCGATAATTCAATGAAGCCCATTGTAGCGAATGGCAATCCACCCGGGAGTACGAAGATGTACAATGATTTGAAACGTCGGTTTTGGTGGCATGGTATGAAGCGAGACATCTCCGACTTTGTTTGAGATGTTTAATATGTCAACAAGTGAAAGCGGAACATCGGTGCCTTGAGGATTACTTGACCAATCACGATACCCGAGTGGAAATGGGATCGAGTCACAATGGACTTTGTATCCGGACTACCATTGTCGACAAGTAAGAAGGATGCGGTTTGGGTCGTGGTAGATCGATTGACTAAGTCGGCCCATTTTGTCCTCGTCGTCGGATTTTCAATGGACAAATTAGCTGAATTGTACGTTTCTCGATTGTGAGATTACACGGTGCCTATTTCCATCGTGTGGATAGAGATCCGAGATTTACCTCGCGATTTTGGAAAAAGTTGCAAGAAGCTTTGGGTACCAAGTTGCATTTCAAAGACCGCCTTTCACCCCAAACCGATGGTCAATCCGAGCGGATAATTCAGATACTTGAGGATATGTTAAGATGTTGCGTCCTCGAGTTTAGTGGTTCATGGGAGCGGTATTTGTCATTGATTGAATTCGCACAACAACGACTTTCAATCAAGTATTAAGATGGAACCTACGAGGCCTTATGCGATCGTAAATGCCGTACACCATTGTTTTGGACCGAGCTCGGTGAAAGCAAGATTTTCGGTGGATTTGATTAGGGATGTTGAGCGAAAGTGAAAGTAATCCGTGAAAGTCGAAAATAGCCTCGGATCGCCGTAAGTCGTGCGCGGATCTGAAGCGTAAGGATATCGAGTATCGGTGGGTGATAAAGTGTTTCTCAAGGTATCGCCTTGGAAAAAGATACTCGAGTTCGGCCAAAGGCAAGTTGAGCCGAGGTTCATTGGGCCATATGAGATATCGAGCGAGTCGGTCCAGTGGCATATCGTTTGATTTTGCCCCGAACTCAAAAGGTTCACGATGTCTTTCACGTTTGATGCTTGACGCTATAGATCCGATCCATCGCACGTGATTAGTCCATCGAAATTGAAATTCAAGCTAATATGAGTTATGAGGAAGAACCGATTCGTATCCTATCACGAGAAGTGAAAGAGTTGCGAAACAAGCGGGTTCCGCTAGTGGAAGTGTTATAGCTCAAGCACGGATAGAATAAGCTACTTGGGAGACCGAGAACTCTATGAAAGAGCGATATCCAAGCCTATTTACGGTAAGATTTTCGGGACGAAAATTTCTTAAGTGGGGAGAGTTGTGACAGCCCAAAATTGACCCTAGTCGGAAGGTGGTCTCGGGACCACAAAACCGAGGCATAAAATAATTTAAAATTTATTTCGATGCCTATAATATGTGTGTATTCATGTATGACATTTTTGATGATTGGTTTAGTGTTATAAAGGTGAATTTCACTAGAAAGGACCTAGTAGTGAACTTTGAAAGTATGATGGGGAAATGTGTGATGACTAATTAAAGCATGCATGCAAAATAATGGACTTGCATGTCAAATTCCCCTTTTATAGGTGGTGGCGGCCATGACAAGGAGGATGGGCTAAACATGTCATGAAACATGTTTTGTTGGTGCATTAGGGTGAAATAATAAACAAAGGTGTATGGGTGATAAAAAATGAAAAAAATGTGTGTGAGTGTGGTAATCCCCCCTTGCCGTGAGTTGAGAAAGAGGGAAGAAAAAATTTTGTTGTGTTCATCCTTTCTCATCCTTTTGGCCGAAAATCATAAGGGAAGAAAGAGGATTTTTGCTTCATGCTTGGTTTAGAAGAGATCTAGAAGGTGATTTGGCTAAATTGGCATCAAGATTAAGGTATGTATGAGGTTGTGTTAGGAGTTTCATGCATGTTTTGGTTGCTAACTTGATGTGCATGTTAGCCATGGCTCAAATCTTTGTTATGCCATGAAAATGGTATTTGGCCAAAGTTGTTATGGTGATAAAGCCATTGCATGCTAAGTGTGAAGCTTGATGATGATGCATGCAATGATGGATTGTCTACTCTTGAGTAAGATTTTGAGTTTTCTTTTGTGTTTAACCATGATTGAAGTTGAAAGGAGCATGATTGTCATATTCGCCATGATGCATTCATGAGCATGGTTCATGCTTCTTGCATGTTAGTTAAAATTTGTATTTTGGATGGCTATGGACACCTTGAAATTGGCCATGCTCATATATGTATATATATGTTTGCACATGATGTTTTGGCTATGAAGTAAGTGATGAATATATTGGTTTAAAGAAGAAGATGTTGAAGAATGCTTGTGAAATTGCAAGCACAATTCGGCCTAGCACACATATAAGTGCTTGATGCTATATTATAAGTTTTGAGCCACAATGTGCAAAGCATTAACTAGTAAAATGCATGCTGTTTTTGTGAGGTGTTAAGTGCATAATTGGCCTCAACATGTACATGAATATTCGGCCTTGGGTAGCCTATTGAAGGCCTTAGCTTTTCCTTGATGCTCAAATAAATTGTATTGAATTGCTTGATGTAGTATAAAATGTGCATGACCATTGTGTATTCAAGCTAAAGAGTGGCCATATGACCATTTAAACTCCTTGTCATATTCGGCCATAAGCTAGCACAATGAGGTTTTAATAAATTGAATTTGTTTGAATTAGCTCAAGAGCTAAGAGGGCCACAATTGGACAAGGGGAAGGAAAAAGTGATCGAATAGCCGTAAAAGCCGTTCGACAACATCCGAGGTAAGTCCTCAAGAAGTGACCTTACTTGAATTATGTGAGATGAAGTATGCATGTGTATGATTATTGATTTATGTGTGTATGAGAAATTGAATGATACCCGGCTAAGTCCGAAGGCGAATATGCTTGTGAATATATGTGCGTTTGAGCCTTAGTAACGAAAATGAAATATGTATGTCCAATGATTATTGATGTATGTGTACATGAGAAATTGAATGATATCCGGGCTAAGCCCAAGACAATTATGCTGAAATTATATCCGGGTTAAGACCGAAGGCAATTGTGCTAGTGGCTATATCCGGGCTAAGACCAAAGGCATTCGTGCGAGTTATTCTATCCGGCTAAGACCGAAGGCATTTGTGCGCGTGGTTATATCCGGTTATATTCGAAGAATCTTGGGCTGGAGGTGAGTGTTGGTTGCTGTAATGAATTCAATTAGTACGCATACACTCGAAAAGCCCAAAGGATAAGGTACGTTATATGTGCATTGGAAAGTCGACATGTTTGAGCAACATTCGCTCAATCGACTAATGAATTTCAGTTATTGAATTGATTGATACTTTGTAAAAGTATATAATGATGAAGTGTGAAGTAAGAATGTGTATTAATGAAATGATGCATTTGGCTATGTGAATGTATTGCTGTAATTAGAGTTGATTATATTCCTTGAGACTTACTAAGCATAAAATGCTTACTCCGTTGCTTTGGCTCTCAGTTTTCTAGATTTCGCTCGATAGCAATCGGATTCGGGATCGTTGAAGTCGAAGTCATCCACACTATCAAGCCTCCATTTTGGTATAAATTCTTGGTTGAACTTGAAATGGCATGTATAGGACTACCCCTTGTTGGTTAAATATGTTGTGATGTATATATATGTACGGCCATGCGAGAATGGCTCGTAAAAGTGAAGTATCGACTTAGACTAATTGTGGTTTGTATGTATATATATTTGGTGTCATGATGTGGCTATGGCTTGGAAATGGGAATGTTGGTCACATGATCAGCCATTGGCATGGTTAAAATGATCATATATGAACCTATGTATGGCAAGACTAGTTGGTTCATGGAGACTACCAAATAGGTAAGACCTACCTTAAAACAGATGCTGCCAGCTGCAGTGACGTGAATGTGAAAAATCACCAAAATTCGTAGGAATGGAATTAAATAGTGAATAAGCTATGTAAATGAACCTTGATGAGTCTATTTTCATATGGAAGAAAAGAAATGGTCATAGGAGTTACATGTTAAGAGATATTAAAGCTATTGTGAGACAGGGCCAGAACGGTTTCTGGGTTCCCTGTCGCAACTTTAAAAATTTGCTATAAATTATCCAGAAATAATTAGGAGTCATGCCTTATATGTAAAGATTCCATTTTGAGTATAGTTTCATTAGAAACAAACGGCACCAGAATTAAAGTCCTGTACAGTGAGATATTCAAGTTGTAACGCGCGAAGGTCAGAGCAGTCGATCCCTGTAACATGGGCGACTTTAACTAATAAACTGTACCATTTGGCCCAACCAAAAATTCTAGAAATAAATCCATGGATGGATATATGAGTCTAAATTCAGGGAAAATTTATGAAACCAGTTTCCGAGTTTTGAAACTCGAGATATAGTTTTAAAGCGACAGTGGCGCAGTTTTCCAGCCTGACTGGAAATGTCAAATGGGTGGGCAAAACAAGTGAACTTGGCTTGTTAACCCCTCGTGTCCGACACGGCGATGGTCTCGGGTTCGGGTGTTACAATTTTATTGGTATCGAGCCACGGTTTAGTCGATTCTAGGACTACCGTGATGTGTTTGGGGTCTAGCTATACATGCCATTAAATGATGAATCGATAGTGTGGTGATTTCGACAATTTGACTTTGTGTTTGTTTATAGCAATGGATCCGATCCCAACCGAAGCGATAGCTGATGATGTGGAGAGTGTGGCGCTTTGCTCCGCGCAAGAAGGGACAGCGCCGGCGGACTCTCAACCTATGGCCAGCAATCCTAATGACGAGGCTAGGCAAGCCTTTTATAGTGTGATGAGCGAATGGTTTAATCAATACATTCGAACTAACACGGCTGTTCCACAACCTCCATTCTCGACAAATGCAACCCCAAGACCTACAATACCTCCGTGATGACCAAATAAGGTCAAGTAAGCCCCGATCGATAGGATTCAAAACATGGGGCCACTTGAATTTAAGGCTACGGATGATGATGATGCCGAAGCGAGCTGAATTTTGGTTAGATAACACTATCTGGGTGCTTGATGAGCTATCCTGTACACCGATGAGTGCTTAAAGTGTACCATCTCCTTGCTACGCGAGTCCGCCTACTATTGGTGGAGTACTCGACTTACGTGGTGCTAGAGAGCAAGTGACTTGGGAATTCTTTCAAACCGAGTTCAAAAAAGTATATCGATCGAGATTCATCGACCAAAAGCGGAGGAATTCCTTGATCTTAAGCAAGGTTCGATGTCGATTCATCGACTCTGAACGAAAATTTGTGAGGCTTAGCCGACGCATGCGAGAATGCATTTCGTCCGAAGCCATTATGTGTAAGCGCTTGAGGATGGGCTGAATGATGATATAAGGATGTTCGTTGGCATTCTCGAGATACGAGAGTTCGTAGTACTTGTTGAGCGAGCTTGTAAAGTCAAGAGCTTAGAAAGGAGAATCAAAAAGTTGATGTGGGAACTGGAGAATTTGAAAAGGTCCTCGGAAAGTCTCTTCAACAAGCATCGAAGAGATTTCGAGATGATGTGAGCCGGTCTAGAGGCGTTTGGGCTTTTCTAGACGAGGACGCGATCGACCCCTGTGACCACACGAGTCACTTGATCGCCCGATGGTGGAAATGATCGTAGAGAGGGCGGAGTGTCCACATTGTGGCAAATGGCATTCGGGGAGCTGTTGGTTTCGTGATCGCTCCTGCTATAAGTGTGGATCGGCCGACCACTTTATGAAGGATTGCCCGAGGATGCTTGAACAGAATGTGAGTCAGAGTGGAAACCCGGTGCTACCAACGCCGAGGTAGGCCACCTAGAAATATGGGCAATGTCGATGGCGGACGAGAGAGACCTAGAGATGCTACCATCGGACACGAGGCTCGTGCTCTGCTAGGACTTATGCCATCTGCGCACGCGAGGATGCTGCCTCTCGGATGTCATTCGGTACTTTCACTCTTTTCAATACAAATGTGATTGCTTTGATTGACCCCGGTTCTACTCATTCATATATATGTGAAACCTTAGCATCCAGTAAGACTTTGCCTATTGAGTCTACTAAGTTTGTAATCCGGGTGTCAAACCCCTTGGGTCATTACGTGCTTGTCAACAAAGTGTGCAAGAAAAGTCCCTAGTGTTCCGAGGTTCTTGTTTTCCGGTGGACTTGATGCTTTTTCCGTTCGATGAGTTCGACGTTATTCTTGGTTTGGATTGGTTGACCATGCACGATGCGGTTGTAAATTGCAAGAGCAAGACTATCGATTTGAGGAGCGCGAATAACAAGATAATTCGGGTTGAGTCTACGGACTTAAAGGGTTGCCACCGTAATATCGATGTTGGCCCGAAATATGTAAGAAAAGGGTGCGGCGTACCTTGCGTCGTGCTCGATGACAAGGAATCGAAAAAAACCCGAATCTGTGCCCGTGGTTTGTGAATACCCGGATGTTTTCCCCGAAGAATTGTCGGGTTTACCACTAGTTCGGGAAATAGAATTTGGCATCGAATTGGTACCTGGTACCACTCCAATTTTGATAGCTCCGTATCGTATGGCACCAATGAAATTAAAGGAGTTGAAAGCTCGATTGCAAGAATTGGTGGATAGAGGTTTTGCTCGCTTAGAGTTTCTCGCCTTAGGGTGCGCCAGTGTTGTTTGTGAAAAAGAAGGATGGAACCATGCGGCTGTGCATCGACTATCGTCAGCTTAATAAAGCGACGATAAAGAACAAATATCCGTTACCACGTATCGATGACTTGTTCGATCAACTCAAGGGAGCCTCGGTGTTCTCGAAAATAGATTTGAGATCGGGCTATTATCAATTGCGAATCCGAGATTGGACGTACCCAAGACGCCTTGAACAAGATATGGTCACTATGAGTTCCTAGTGATGCCGTTTGGGCTCACTAATGCCCCTGCGATATTTATGGATTTAATGAATCGGATCTTTAGACCATATTTGGATCGATTCGTAGTCGTGTTCATTGATGACATCTTGGTCTATTCAAGAAATGAGACCGAACATCTTTGAACACCGCGGTTAGTGCTGCAAATTTTAAGGGATAAGCAATTATATGCTAAGTTCAAGAAGTGTGAGTTACGGTTAAGAGAGGTTAGCTTCTTGGGTCATGTGGTATCTCGCATCGGGTATTCGAGTCGACCGAATAAAATTTCAGCCATACTTAATTGGAAGCCTCGAGAAATATTACCGAGGTTCGAGCTTTTTGGGGCTTGTCGGTTATTACCGACGATTTGTAAAAGGCTTCTCAACGATAGCCACTACCGATGACGGCTACTCCAAAAGGATGTTAAGTTCGAATGGACGAGAAATGCCAAAAAGTTTCGATCAATGAAAACTTATTTGATGAAGCCCCAATTTTAGTGCAACCCGAATCGGCAAAGAGTTTGTCATCTATAGTGACGCCTCCTCCTTGGGTTAGGTTGCGTATTGATGCAAGAAGGTCGAGTTATGGCCTGTCGTCGAGGAAATTAAAGCCACACGAGAAAAATTATCCGACCCATGATCTCGAATTGGCATATCGTATTCGCCTTAAAGATTTGGCGACATTACTTATTTGGTGAAAGGTGCCATGTATACTCGGATCACAAAAGTCTCAAATATTTGATGACCCAAAGAGACTTAAATCTGCGACAAAGACGTTGGCTCGAGTGTTAAAGGATTATGAGTGATCATTGACTATCACCCGGAAAGGTGAATGTAGTTCGGATGCCTTGAGTCGTAAATCGTTATTCACTTTACTGAGCGATGAATGTGCACTTATCTGTCCGATCCGACGGTGTGTTAGTGGCTGAATTGAAAGCCAAACCATTATTGACACACCAAATTCAAGAAGCTCGAGAAAGTCGACGACGAGTTGGTTGCAAAACGGGCTGCGTGTGTTCGAACAAGGACTCGGAGTTTCAAATCGACGATGACGATTGTTTGAGGTTCAAAAGTCGTCGTGTGTTACAAAGAATTGAACTCATTTCGATAATTCGAATGAAGCCCATTGTAGCCGAATGGCAATCCACCGGAAATACGAAGATGTACAATGATTTGAAACGTCGGTTTTGGTGGCATGGTATGAAGCGAGACATCTCCGACTTTGTTTGAGATGTTTAATATGTCAACAAGTGAAAGCGGAACATCGGTGCCTTGAGATTACTTGACCAATCACGATACCCGAGTGGAAATGGGATCGAGTCACAATAGACTTTGTATCCGATCGCCATTGTCGCAAGTAAGAAGGATGCGGTTTGGGTCGTGGTAGATCGATTGACTAAGTCACCCATTTTGTCCTCGTCGCACGGATTTTTCAATGGACAAATTAGCTGAATTGTACGTTTCTCAGTTGTGAGATTACACGGGTGCCTATTTCCATCGTGTCGGATAGAGATCCGAGATTTACCTCGCGATTTTGGAAAAAGTTGCAAGAAGCTTTGGGTACCAAGTTGCATTTCAAGACCGCCTTTCACCCCAAACCGATCGTCAATCCGGCGGATAATTCAGATACTTGAGGATATGTTAAGATGTTGCGTCCTCGAGTTTAGTGGTTCATGGGAACGGTATTTGCCGTTGATTGAATTCGCTTACAACAACAAATTTTCAATCAAGTATTAAGATGGAACCTACGAGGCCTTATGCGATCGTAAATGCCGTACACCATTGTTTTGGACCGAGCTCGGTGAAAGCAAGATTTTGGTGGATTTGATTAGGGATGCTGAGCAGAAAGTGAAAGTAATCCGTGAAAGTCGAAAATAGCCTCCGATCGCCGTAAGTCGACGCGGATCTGAAGCGTAAGGATATCGAGTATCGTGGGTGATAAAGTGTTTCTCAAGGTATCGCCTTGGAAAAAGATACTCGAGTTCGTAGTAAAGGCAAGTTGAGCCCGAGGTTCATTGGGCCATATGAGATATCGAGCGAGTCGGTCCGGTGGCATATCGTTTGATTTTTCCCCGAACTCAAAAGGTTCACGATGTCTTTCACGTTTGATGCTTCGACGCTATAGATCCGATCCATCGCACGTGATTAGTCCATCGAAATTGAAATTCAAGCTAATATGAGTTATGAGGAAGAACCGATTCGTATCCTATCACGAGAGTGAAAGAGTTGCGAAACAAGCGGGTTCCGCTAGTGGAAGTGTTATGGCTCAAGCACGGATAGAATAAGCTACTTGGGAGATTGAGAACTCTATGAAAGAGCGATATCCAAGCCTATTTACCGTAAGATTTTCGGGACGAAAATTTCTTAAGTGGGGAGAGTTGTGACAGCCAAAATTGACCCTAGTCGGAAGGTGGTCTCGGGACCACAAAACCGAGGCATAAAAATAATTTAAAATTTATTTCGATGCCTATAATATGTGTGTATTCATGTATGACATTTTTTGATGATTGGTTTAGTGTTATAAAGGTGAATTTCACTAGAAAGGACCTAGTAGTGAACTTTGAAAGTATGAAGGGGAAATGTGTGATGACTAATTAAAGCATGCATGCAAAATAATGGACTTGCATGTCAAATTCCCCCTTTTATAGGTGGTGGCCGGCCATGACAAGGGAGGATGGGCTAAACTTGTCATGAAACATGTTTTGTTGGTGCATTAGGGTGAAATAATAAACAAAGGTGTATGGGTGATAAAAAATGAAAAAAATGTGTGTGAGTGTGGTAATCCCCCCTTGCCGTGAGTTGAGAAAGAGGAAGAAAAAATTTTGTTGTGTTCATCCTTTCTCATCCTTTTGGCCGAAAATCATAAGGGAAGAAAGAGGATTTTTGCTTCATGCTTGGTTTAGAAGAGATCTAGAAGGTGATTTGGCTAAATTGGCATCAAGATTAAGGTATGTATGAGGTTGTGTTAGGAGTTTCATGCATGTTTTGGTTGCTAACTTGATGTGCATGTTAGCCATGGCTCAAATCTTTGTTATGCCATGAAAATGGTATTTGGCCAAAGTTGTTATGGTGATAAAGCCATTGCATGCTAAGTGTGAAGCTTGATGATGATGCATGCAATGATGGATTGTCTACTCTTGAGTAAGATTTTGAGTTTTCTTTTGTGTTTAACCATGATTGAAGTTGAAAGGAGCATGATTGTCATATTCGCCATGATGCATTCATGAGCATGGTTCATGCTTCTTGCATGTTAGTTAAAATTTGTATTTTGGATGGCTATGGACACCTTGAAATTCGCCATGCTCATATATGTATATATATGTTTGCACATGATGTTTTGGCTATGAAGTAAGTGATGAATATATTGGTTTAAAGAAGAAGATGTTGAAGAATGCTTGTGAAATTGCAAGCACAATTCTTCCTAGCACACATATAAGTGCTTGATGCTATATTATAAGTTTTGAGCCACAATGTGCAAAGCATTAACTAGTAAAATGCATGCTGTTTTTGTGAGGTGTTAAGTGCATAATTGGCCTCAACATGTACATGAATATTCGCCTTGGGTAGCCTATTGAAGGCCTTAGCTTTTCCTTGATGCTCAAATAAATTGTATTGAATTGCTTGATGTAGTATAAAATGTGCATGACCATTGTGTATTCAAGCTAAAGAGTGGCCATATGACCATTTAAACTCCTTGTCATATTCGCCATAAGCTAGCACAATGAGGTTTTAATAAATTGAATTTGTTTGAATTAGCTCAAGAGCTAAGAGGGCCACAATTGGACAAGGGAAGGAAAAAGTGATCGAATAGCCGTAAAAGCCGTTCGACAACATCCGAGGTAAGTCCTCAAGAAGTGACCTTACTTGAATTATGTGAGATGAAGTATGCATGTGTATGATTATTGATTTATGTGTGTGAGAAATTGAATGATACCCGGCTAAGTCCCGGCGAATATGCTTGTGAATATATGTGCGTTTGAGCCTTAGTAACGAAAATGAAATATGTATGTCCAATGATTATTGATGTATGTGTACATGAGAAATTGAATGATATCCGGCTAAGCCCAAGACAATTATGCTGGAAATTATATCCGGGTTAAGACCAAGGCAATTGTGCTAGTGGCTATATCCGGCTAAGACCAAGGCATTCGTGCGAGTTATTCTATCCGGGCTAAGACCAGAAGGCATTTGTGCACGTGGTTATATCCGGTTATATTCCGAAGAATCTTGGGCTGGAGGTGAGTGTTGGTTGCTGTAATGAATTCAATTAGTACGTACACTCGAAAAGCCCAAAGGATAAGGTACGTTATATGTGCATTGGAAAGTCGACATGTTTGAGCAACATTCGCTCAATCGACTAATGAATTTCAGTTATTGAATTGATTGATACTTTGTAAAAGTATATAATGATGAAGTGTGAAGTAAGAATGTGTATTAATGAAATGATGCATTTGGCTATGTGAATGTATTGCTGTAATTAGAGTTGATTATATTCCTTGAGACTTACTAAGCATAAAAATGCTTACTCCGTTGCTTTGGCTCTCGCTTTTCTAGATTTCGCTCGATAGCAATCGGATTCGGGATCGTTGAAGTCAAGTCATCCACACTATCAAGCCTCCATTTTGGTATAAATTCTTGGTTGAACTTGAAATGGCATGTATAGGACTACCCTTGTTGGTTAAATATGTTGTGATGTATATATATGTACGGCCATGCGAGAATGGCTCGTAAAAGTGAAGTATCGACTTAGACTAATTGTGGTTTGTATGTATATATATTTGGTGTCATGATGTGGCTATGGCTTGGAAATGGGAATGTTGGTCACATGATCAGCCATTGGCATGGTTAAAATGATCATATATGAACCTATGTATGGCAAGACTAGTTGGTTCATGGAGACTACCAAATAGGTAAGACCTACCTTAAAAACAGATGCTGCCAGCTGCAGTGACGTGAATGTGAAAAATCACCAAAATTCGTAGGAATGGAATTAAATAGTGAATAAGCTATGTAAATGAACCTTGATGAGTCTATTTTCATATGGAAGAAAAGAAATGGTCATAGGAGTTACATGTTAAGAGATATTAAAGCTATTGTGAGACAGGGCCAGAACGGTTTCTGGGTTCCCTGTCGCAACTTTAAAAATTTGCTATAAATTATCCAGAAATAATTAGGAGTCATGCCTTATATGTACAGATTCCATTTTGAGTATAGTTTCATTAGAAACAAACGGCACCAGAATTAAAGTCCTGTACAGTGAGATATTCAAGTTGTAACGCGCGAAGGTCAGAGCAGTCGATCCCTGTAACATGGGCGACTTTAACTAATAAACTGTACCATTTGGCCCAACCAAAAATTCTAGAAATAAATCCATGGATGGATATATGAGTCTAAATTCAGGGAAAATTTACAAAACCAGTTTCCGAGTTTTGAAACTCGAGATATGGTTTTTAAGGCGACAGTGACGCAGTTTTCCAGCCTGACTGAAATGTCAAATGGGTGGGCAAAACAAGTGAACTTGGCTTGTTAACCCCTCGTGTCCGACACCGGCGATGGTCTCGGGTTCGGGGTGTTACAGAAAGTGTTGCAATTTACTTTACTGAATGAATTAATGTCAGCAATTGAAATTCTTGAGTTTGCAAAATTTGCAGTGTAAAAACTATTGTCGATAATGTCAGGCAAAAAGAAACAATAATAAGAACACAGATTTTACATGGAAACCCTGTTGAGAAAAAACCACAAGTAGAGGAGAAGAAAATTCACTAATGTCGAATTCAAATGATACAAGATGAGTTTAGACTACATCTATTTATAGGTTGAAAAAACTTTATTCTGATCAATGTCAAATAGATGAAGTATAGTAAGGTTGAAAAACCTTATTCTAATCAATTTAAAATAAAAGGAACATAGTTTTATATGGATTTTACTTTTATTTTATCTTACCACTGTATTTTATTTAAATAAGGATTCAAGTCACTCAACTCTAACAATCTCCACCTTGACACGAATTATCAACGAACAAGTTCTTCACCATGAACTCTCAATGAACAAGTCTCCACCTCTTCCATGAAACCCCTTAAGAGGTGTTCTTCAACAATGAACACCAACCAAGTCCAAGCAATGCTCAAACTTGGTTATAGGAAGTGATTTAGTCATCATATTTGCAAGATTATTATGAGTACTAACTTTGCTCACAAGAATATCCCCACGAGCAATAATATCACGCATAAAATGACACCGAACATCAATGTGCTTTGTTCTCTCATGAAATATTGATCTTTCGTAAGAATATGACACTCTAACTATCACAAAACACAGTACTGATCTAAAGGTCTTTACTTAGTTCACCGAAGAGTCCCTTTAACCAAATAGTTTCTTTACAAGCCTTAGTAATCGCCATGTACTCAACTTCAGTAATAGAGAAAGCAACTGTAGTTTGCAAAGTGGCTTTCCAACTGATTTTGCAACCCCCAATTGTAAAGACATACCCCTGTGAGAAATCTTCTTTTATCAAGGTCTCCAGCAAAATCAGAATCAACATACCTAATGAATAGATCTCTAATTCTTCAAAACTGTAAGTGTAAACTGAAAAATATATAGGGTTTTTTCTATGTAATTTATCACCTTTTTACTTAAATTCATTGTTAAAACTAAGTAATTGTTTAATAAATTAATTAAATATTTGAAAATATGAAATTAGGACATAGAAATTATTAAAATGTGATTTTATGCTTTATTATATAGTTTTCATGCATGAAATGGCTTATTTTATATTTATTTGTACATATTATATTTTTAAGACATAAAATGGGCCATTCATGATTACATTAAATAATAAAATACAAAATTATATTTAATAAATCATTTTAAATATTTCATTTATAATTTGAGTTGTAATTAATTATTTAAATTGAATAAATTTTATTCTTTGGTCCTTTAACTTATTGAATTATTTTGGTCAAGTCTGATAGCTTTGTTGGATTACAAAAACTGTCCAAATTGAACACCAAGTCAACCCAAATTCGGCTACACATGGCTATCCATTTAAACCATTTTTTGGTTTAATTACACAAGGTCCTTGCATTGTTGAAGAAATTAGAGATTTGCCCGAAGATTTACATTTGACTGAGTCTCAGTCCTGAGTTATTATGGCATTTAAACTGCTTAAAAATCAAGCAAAAATTAGCTCAAATTCACTAATTGTGGCCGGCCACTCATGGAAGAAGTTTGAAGAGACTAAATCCATCTATTTTTAGCAAACTACCCACCTCTCTTCACTTATAATTAAGGCCCCTTCATTCCCTTATTCAGCATCCCTTATTCATCATCATTCTCTCTTCTCTCTCAAATCTCTTAGCATTTTCCATTTCTAACACCTAACATCATCTCTTCATAGAGATTTTAGCAATCAAATCCTCTTAAAGAGCCCTTGGTTGGCCACCTTGGATAGCCATCAGCAAAGAAGCAAAGTAAAGAATTGAAAGAGCCTTGTCAGTTAGAGTCTTGGGTGACAACCACTTTGATTTGGGTTTAATTTTTCTTTTCTTTAATTTAATTTGAAAATATTTGCTATGTGTTCTTTGTTCTTGTCTACAACAATGTTAGCTTAATTTTATTTAAGCTAGGATGATTGCTTTGATTAAATAATATTTATTTGATTCATGCTTATAATGTTTGTGCCTCAATCGATCATGTTTTCAATTAAAATCAAGTATGTATTTCATTCATACGTGATTGAAATGCACCTGAATTAGCTGAGTGATCCTAACTAGATGATGGCTAATGGGTGTATAATTGAAATGTGCATGCTCAATTTAGATCCTAACCTGATTAAATTGCAGGTTGCATAACAACTCTAACCAAGCTCTGTTATCTGCATAGTTTTTAGATTTGTGTGATTAAACAGTTTCAAACCTATCAAGTCGTTGTTACCTCACACGAATGCCAAGAAACCCTTAGTAAATAAGGATCAGCAAAATGCGTATTTACTAAGTAAAGAATTTCGAAAGGACCTAATGTGGTTTCCATACTCATGAAAGATCGAGTTGCCATGAAATATTTTTCCTAATGTTATTAAGCATGTTGATAATAAATTGAGTTTAATTAAAGTAATTGTCCTGATTTATTTATGTTATAATTGTTGCAAATTGTGTTTAATTTTGCTAAAATCTATTTCATTCATATAGTTTCCATACCTAGGGTAATTTACATTAGGGATCATTGCATTTAGTTTAATATATTTTAATCATCACTTCTCAACCATGTTATGTTTTTATTTACCAAGTTGTTAGTCTAATTTTACAATTAAGTGATTTAACACATACAATCCCTGTGGAGATGATAACTCGATACTTACTTATTACTTGATAACGACTGTGTACACTTGCACAAACCTACACATTACAATAAGCAAGCATCAGTAGTACCTTGTAAGTATCTGAAATCCACTAAATTGCTTTCCAGTGTTCTTTACCAGGATTTGTCATGTATATACTAACTGCATTAATTGCATATGATAAATTTGGATGTGAGAAAACCATAAAATACATGAGAAATCCCACTGCATTAGAATATGGGACACATGACATGTATTCAATCTCATCATTTGATTGTGGAGACAAAGCCGATAAAAGTCTAAAGTGGGCTGCTAATACAATACTAATAGGCTTGGCATTTTGTATATTAAACCTGTAAAGAACTTTCTCAATGTACCCTTTCTGACTTAGGTGCAATTTAACATGTTTTTCTATCTCTGAGAATCTCATCCTAAGTATCTTCTTTGTTGCTCTCAAATTTTTCATCACAAATTCTTTACTAAGTTGGGGTTGACTTTTCTTATCTATCATTTATCATTGGTTGCTATCAACATGTCATCAACATAGAGGAGTAGAGACACAAAAGAGCCATCACTATTTTTTTAATAAACACAACTATCAAAGATGTTTCTTTTGAAATCATGAGTAGTCATAAAAGAATCAAACTCTTGTACAACTGCCTTGGTGACTATTTCAAACCATAAGAGGGACTTTTTCAATAAGCAAAGATAGTCTTCATTTTTTGAGACTGTAAAACCATCTGGTTGTTGCATGTAGATATCTTCCTTAAGTTCTTGATGCAAGAACGCTATTTTTACATCTAACTACTCAAGATCCAAACCATACATGGCCAGAATACCAAGCTAGGCTCAAATCAAACTATGCTTCACAATTGGAGATAACGCATCTGTGAAGTCTACACTTGGAATCTAACTATAACCTTTTGCAACCAGCCTTGCTTTATATTTGGGTTATTCAACTCCTGGAGTTCCTTTTTTCTTTTTGAACACCCAATTACAATGAACAACCTTTTTACCTTTAGGTAGCTTCACTAGACCCCATGTTCTGTTCTTATAGAGCAATTCCATCTCTTCTTGCATGACAGTCGTCTAATTTCCTAAATCTTCACAGCTAACTACCTCGAAATTAGTAGACGACTCTTGATTTGTGTCTATATCTTTAGCCACATTTAAAGCATAAGCATCTAGATTAGCCCCGGCATACCTATTTGGAGGCTTATTCCTCTTCTAGGTCTGATCTTAGCCATAGAATATTGTGGTGAAGAAGCAACTCTACTCTGATTTTCTGTATGAACTTGAGGAGTAGACTCTATTGTAGATCTTAGATCAATCTGAAGCTCCACCTACTTTTTATTGTCTTTATTGGAAGAGTCTTTAAGAGATAAGTTAGGTAGCATAGCGGTTTTATAAAAAATAACATCTCTGCTAATCACAACTTTTCTATTTTTAGGATACTATAACTTATACCCTTTAACACCAACCTTATAATCAAGAAAAACAAATTTAATGTATCTAGGTTACAATTTCCAATTATTAACATGAGCATATGCAGGATACCCAAAAATCTTTAAATCAGAATAATCAGCAGGATTATTAGAACATACCTCTTGTGGAGTCATTTTCTCAATGGCTATGGACGGAGATCGGTTAATAAAAAAAATGTAGTGGAGGCCGCTTTAGCCCAAAACGACTTCGGTAAACAAGCATTCAAGAACAAACTTTGAACCTTTTCCATGATTGTTCTAGTCATCCGTTCTGCAATGTTGTTTTGCTGTAGAGTATAATGAACTGTCAAGTGTCTCACGAGTCCTTTTGATTTTCACTATTCATTAAATTCATCATAACAAAATTCCAAGTCATTATAGGTACGGATGTGTTTTATCTATTTTCCTGTCTGCTTCTCGATCATATTTTTTCAAGCCTTAAACACGGTAAACACATCACTTTTTTACTTTAAGAAGAATGCCC
Organism: Gossypium arboreum; assembly: GCF_025698485.1. Lineage (NCBI taxonomy): Eukaryota > Viridiplantae > Streptophyta > Magnoliopsida > Malvales > Malvaceae > Gossypium > Gossypium arboreum. Next base: position 109,718,332 of record NC_069072.1, on the reverse strand, counting down.
AAATTTCTCTAGAAAAATTGTCAATGATTGTCAACATATAATTAGCTCCACCCCTCAAAACCACTCTAGATGGTCCCCAAATATTAGAATGAATATAATCCAACGTTCCCTTCGTGTTATGGATTCCTCTGGTGAACTGGATTCTCTTATGCTTCCCAAAAATGCAATGCTCATAGAACTTTAGTTTACAAATGCCTTGTCTAGTAACATCATCATCTGATAAGGAAGAGGAATCGACAACTGCATCACCAGTAACAGTTGAACCTTGCAACACTTATAACTTGATATTCTTTCTCTACCCTTTACCCTTTCATCACAACAAGGGAACCCTTGCTAATCTTCAGAACCCCACTTTCAGCTGTGTACTTATGCCCTTTTAAATCAAGAGTACTCAACAAAATCAAATTCCTCTACACTTCTGGTACATGTCATACACCAGTAAGTGTTCTAATGACTCTATTGAACATATTAATTTTGATCGTGCCAACACTTGTGATTTTACATGAAGAATTATTTCCCATCAAAATAACACCTTTAGACACAATTTCATATCTTGTAAACCAACATATGAAAGGTGCAACCAGGATCAAGGATCCACTCCTTGTTCACTTTAGAGTTGACGGCAGAAATAACTAGGAGTTCATTATCGCTGTAGTATTCTACAACTTTAGCTTCACTATATTATTCTTGTTGTTTTCCCTTTTGATTTGCAACCTCCCTTTTGATCTTTTTCTACAACTTATAACAGTCAGATTTAATGTTCCCTTTCTTCTTACAGAAGTTACAGGTTTTACCTCTGTTTGAATATCTCGATGTACCCTTAGATTTACTATGAGGATTTCATTCCTATGTCCTCCCACGATTATCATCAGTATTTCGTTCTTGTCTCCCGTGAACAATGAGACCCTCTCCCTAAGAGTTAGATCCAACCATAAGATGTTTCATCTTGTCATATAAGGTTAAGGAAGCATAGACTTCATCAATTGTGAAAGATTCACGATGTAACACCCTAACCCGTATCCGTCACCGGAATGGAGTTGTAAGGCATTACTGAACAAAAACACAGTTCCGAACATAATCATAATAACTCAAATTACAATCATATAAATATAAAGCATATATCTAATTAATATTAATCACACTCTAAAAAAATAAATCATATTACATGTGCAAATCGTATGTACGACATTCCACTAATAATTGAATACCAAATTAAAAGAAATCACAGACTTAACATCTTAATTCTTTTACATGTGCAATCTTAGATCAATTAGAACAATTCTCACAGCGATTTGATCATTAATTTAAATATCATAAACAATTCCATCGAATGACTATATATATAAATATGTTTATAATTCACAAACCAACAAACATGCTATACAAATTAAACTAAATCAAATTTGGACCATTGCTAACCATCATTGCTTAATAGATATATTACAAATAAATAAACCCGAATCATCTACATGCAAATCGTTACCCATTCAAGTCATAAATGACAATTTATAGTACTTTCAAAACATATATTAATTATCATGTCGAAAATGCACAAACACAACCAAACTAAGTAATTTATAAATGGACATCAAATTGATCTTCCAAATAATATTTAAAATACAAATGCATATTTATATTAGACAGAGATATCATTCATACCTAGGTATACAAGCGTAAAGGCCAAATCACCATTCAGCATATTCATTACTTAAATTCAACATTTCCTTAAATCTATTTTCCAACCTAAATAAACTATTACCACATTTTTAAGTCTTAATCGAATTATAGTGACATGTACCACTTGAATATACACATATTTATATAGCAAAATTCGCATACACTAACTAGAGCATTATTCGAACCAATTTATTTAGCTAAGCACACCACACACATATAAATACAATGTATATGATGTTCAAGTTGTGCTAATCACTAAACTGATACACTTTATAACTATCATCACATCAAGCCGAATCCAATTCATATAACTCATTGACTAAATACAACAACGTATTGCACATACACATTTAATCATACATATCATAGCCGAACTAGCCACACAATCAACCAAAACATTAACCATTTCCAAAACATATAATACTTGTCCGAAACACCATTTGTTCATAACTCAAAACATTATAAACCAAAACGATTTCAAATACAATCAAACATAATCGAATTATTAATACCAAGCTCATTAAACATTATAACTAAGCACACATAAAACCAAGACTAAGCATAATTACCAAGCCATTTTCGCATGGCTTTAAATACATAATCAAATTCAACATTTTAAAAGTATATTCCAACCTATACATGCCATAGTTCAAGTTCAACTATTTGAATACCGACTTAGTGGATAGTGTGATGAACTTTGCTGACGATCCCCAAGCTCATAACTTGATCCAAAATCTATAAAACAAACACACACATATACACATAATAAGCTTTTATAGCTTAGTAAGTCATAAACAAATAATCAATCCAATAATATATTCAACTCAATTAAACTTAATCAAGTTATAAAATCATTTTCACATTTAATTACAAACTTAACATCTCATAAATAATGTATAAACTCTCATACATAAATGTTACCTTGGCCGAATACTTATCTAGTTAAAATGGTAAAATATCATTCAAGTTCCAAAGCCATGAAGTCATTATATATTCAAATATACCTACACTCACATACACAAGCTTATAAATCAATAGACAACATCTTATTCATGCATATATGATTTGGCCAAATATACATGATCACATATACCCTTATTCAAAACTCATTCCAATAATATTCCTCTTATTTATTCACAAGGCCGAATACTTTACCTTAATCACATACATTCTTCCTTTACTTCATACATGGTGTATAACCAATATCAAACAAGCTTTCTTACCTCATTTCAATTATATAATAAGATAATTCGTACTTGTTCATTCAACTTGTTTTTACGTTTGATCACAACTTATCGTTGCCTGATGAACCGTTCGGAATTGGATAGGACACTCGGATAATCACACACATTGTTCAATGCCAATGTCCCAGACGTGGTCTTACATGTAATCACATATCGATGCCACTGTCCCAGACAGGGTCTTACTCGCACACATATATCAGAATCACATATCGATGCCAAGGTCTTACTTGCACACATAAGTCAAAATCCTATGTCATGACATATGTATCCTCACTATTCCTATGGTTCATACGGGGCTTTCAGACATTGTAACTCGGTCAAAACGAATTCGAAATTGTGGTAGCCAATCCTTTTCATATTCAGCCATAGTATATATAAATTTATACATTTCATAACAACATATATATCTAGCATTTAATTATAATTAAACAAGTCTATTTGCTTATAAACTTACCTCGGACGATACAAAACGAAATAGGGCAACTAGTCGACAATTTTCGCTTTCCCCTGATCTACATCTGATTTCTTTAGTTCTTGATATAAACATATTGAAATTAAGCTCATTCAAACATATTTTCATTAAATTTAGTCCAAAAATAGTAAATGGGAAAATTACCATTTTAACCCTGACATTTACACTTTTTACAATTTAGTCCCTATTGCATAAAACACAAAATATACAAAATTTCAACATACCCATGTTGGGTCAAATTTTACCCACTCTCATTCAAATCCATATATTTAATTTATTTTCACATTTTATTCCCTCAATTTATTATTTTTGCAATTTAGTCCTAATTACTCAAAATCATCAAAAACTCCAATAGAACATGTTAATCTAAAACATATCTTTCAGATTTCATCATCAAACAACAAAAATCACAAGCTCTCAACAATGGCACAACTCAAAATATTCATCAAAATGAAAAATTCAAGCATGGGTTTTCTAGTACTCGAAGCAACAATCTCAAAAACGTAGTAATTATCAAAAACCAAACTAAAACGAACCTTGATTGAGCTTGAATAAGTGTCGAACCCTAGCTTTGTTTCTTTCTTTTCTTTATTTTATTTTTGGCAAGAAGAACATATGAAAATAAAATGAATTTGATAACTTATGTTTTAACTAATATATGTTTATTACTAAATTACTTTTATAACCTTAATGAAATAATAATAAAATCATATAATATATGTCTATTACCGTCCAAACAATATGCTAATGGAATATTTACAAATACATACTCCAATTTAGAAAGCCATTAGCAATTAAGTCCCTTTTTAGAAATAACCACCTAATTTCCCTTTTGCGCGATTAAGTCCTTTTATTTAATCGGATACCTAAATGACAAAATTAAATCACAAAAATTTTACACATATAAATTCACACAAAATAAACACATAATATAATTTTAAAATATTTTTTTGACTCAAATTCGTGGTCCTGAAACCACCGTTCCAATTAGGTCCTAAATCGGGTTGTTACACGCGACTATACAAAATTGTATCTCTAAAGTTTGAATAAGACGGGGGCAACAAACAAAGTAGATTTAATCCTAAATTTTCTTTATCATACTAAACCTCCATGGCGTCTAGGTCTGAGAGAATTTCTTTAAACATAGTTAAGTGTTAGTGCACAGACGTACTTTCCTCCAAACGATGAGCATAAAGAAAATTTCCCTTCAATTTTTCATTTATTTCACATAGTTAAATGCTTGCCCTTGTTAAAGCCTTTCGATCTTTACGCTTCTTCCCTTCCTCTGTCAATGTCGAAAGTATCTTATCTTTCCCTAGTAGGGCATCCTCTATATCCATTTACGCAATAATTGTCTGCATCTTTATTTGCCACAATGTGAATCTAGTGTTGCAATCCAATAGCAAAATATCATACTTCAATGTCACCATTACCGTGATCGAGACAAGCAACCTAAAAAGCTCTTGATACCAGTTTGTAGAAACTAACGTCGATAATGGAAATATGGAATGATTACAAAACAAAAGGAAATAAAAATAATAACACACAAATTTTACGTGGAAACCCTTTCGGGAAAAGAACCACGGGTAGAGGAGAAGAAAATTCACTACTATCGTATTCGAATGATATAAGAGGAGTTTAGACTACATCTACTTATAGGTTGAAAGAACCTTATTCTAATCAGTGTCAAATAGATGAAGTATAGTAAGGTTGAAAAACCTTATTCTAATCAATGTAAAATAAAAGAATTATATTTCTATATGGATTTTACTTTTATTTTATTTTACCTCTATATTTCATTTTAATAATGATTCAAGTCACTCAACTCTAACATGCAGATTGCTATCCGAATGTTTCAATTGCTTATGGAATTTTTTTAGCAGTCCTTTTCACTACGGAATCAACTGCAAAAAGTTTTTCAAAGCTAAAGTTAATCAAAACCTACTTGAGGTCATCAATGTCATAAGAACAGTTCAATGGTCTAGCAATTTTATCAATCAAAAAGGATTTTCTTGGAAAGCATTGATGTTGATGTATCATTAATGATTTTTCATCTTGGAATGCTTGTAGAACCCATTTTTTATGTGTTTTTGTAGTTGATGACATAGGAGTAGTATTGAATGAAAATATATTTTTAAAATTCTGTTAGAATATTTCTTATTCGCTTAATGTCATAAAACATATTATTTTAAAGAGATTACTAGTATATATTATTATTTTATTGTATTATATTTTATAATTATTTTAAAAGGGGCTCAATTTATTATTTCGCCTAAGGTCCAACAAATGTCAAGAATGGGCCTAACTTTAGGCACGGTACTGCAATATCCACAATAGTCTTGAGATTGGGAGTCTTAGGGAGTCTCGATATCACGATACCCATTACTTAGAATCTATAGTTGGCTTCAATTTTCTTCACTTCAACAATATTAGGGATATCACGACCTTCAGGCCTCGATATTGTAATACCCCCTTATAAGTGATGTTTTCTTCCAATTTGGGACATTATGAACTCCTTAAACCTCAATCTCATTGTTAGGTTCCCAATGGCACGACTAGTCAATTCGGGTCTAAAAATGGCATAAAACTAACAAAAAGAATTTATTAGCAACAAAATTAAAAATCAACAAAAAGTAAAGAAAAGACACCTAATTTGCTTGAGAATAAGATTTTTAAGTGTAATGAAGAGTTTAATCTGATGTGTTAAATTACGACAGACCATTGATGTTCGAGAAGCTCACACTATCCCAATACCGGTTCGATAGTCTTTTATTCACTTTATTTAGTTATGTGGCATGTACATAGAAGTTAATGGTTGTGTTTACTTTTGAATGATAATATTGGTTTAAAATATGCTAAATGTTTGATTTTGGACAATTATAAGATTCTATATAAGTTTGTGTATGCTTAGTAACACTTTAAGCTACATATACATCATATGATTATCAATTTAGAAGTTAAATTGCATGGTTAAAGTGATGGAAATGAATGATTGTACAAATGTGAATGTTTGGGAACTTACAAGTTGGAAAAGATATGATTATGTAGATAATTGGATGAATGAATGTTTAAATGATAGAGAAATGGTTGAATAGAAAATCTAGGCATGATTTGAACTATTTATATATAGGTTTAAGTGTGTGTATTGGAACCAATTGATTGTGTTTTGGTTTAGGCATGAAAAGGGACCAAAATGGAATGATTTTTTTTTGACATATTTGGTACTGGGGTATTAATACCATGGATGAAGTTATCAGTGCTTTATATTTTTAGTTAATGTTTTTTAAAATTATGAACCATAAATGGTATAGATACTGGACTAAAGTATCGATACTCTGTATCAGAGTATAGATATTATTGAACTTTGTTTTAAACTTTTACAAAACAAAATGTAAAAATGATACGGGAACTAGAGTTTGGTATTGATACCTATAGAAAAATATCAATACCTTGTGTCTAGTATTGATACCTTTTGATTTAAATTGATTTTTTGAAACTTCAAGGTTAGAAATGGTATCAATATCTAATAAGGATATCGATACTTGGTTTGAAACTTTGAAAACTCTGCAATTTGGTCCTATTTCATGCTTAGGTCTACAAAAGAGCTTTCGTAAGCTTAAATTTAATTGTGTATCATAATGTGAATGTGATTATGACATGAATTTTCACACCCTAATCTAGGGGTTAAAATTTTTTAGGATAAATTTTTGTGTTGAAAATTTATTTATTTTTGTTTGGGCCTCTATCTGTAGTCTGGCCTACTTAGTGCTTTTGGAAACTCAAGGGTTGATGAAAAGCTTGAAGTGGAGTAGTTGATTAAGAAACTGTTAATGCTTCAAGAGGTCGTGAGTTCAATTTCTATTGGTGCTACATATCTTATTAATACATTCTTTTTGCTCCTTTCCAACTTGTACACGCCCCGAAGTTAAGCAATTGGAAATAAGTTTATATGTAAATAAGTTATTGACCTAGTGGCTAAGTTTTAGTGAAATCATCTTTGTGACTCGAGATTGATTCCCTTCGCTTGTAAATTCCTTTTTTAAAGCCTGTGTCGTTCACCCCTAGCAAATCTTTAGATTTCAGTCTGACTCAAACACTAGAAAATCTAATTAACATGAATATTCAAAGACTTTATTTGAATTATCAAAAGTGTAACAGCCCTGTTTAGACCCTAGTCGGAACAATGGTTTCGGGACCACAAATCTAAGGTTGAAAAATTATTTTAAAATTATTTCTAGTGTTTATAATATGTGAATTGATATGTGTGAAAGTTTCGTGTGGAAATTTTATTGTTTGTGTGCTTAATTTGCAAAAAGGACCTAATTGCGTAAAATGTAAAAGTGGCTTCTATTTGTTAAAGTGCCAAATTGCCATGTCTTTATATATGTGGGGTCCTTATGATTGAATTATGCTAATGAATTAATGTATGGACAAAATTAGACATGAGTTGGTGGATTTTAAATGAAATGAAAAAGGTTAATTTAGTAATTAAAATATTATGTTATTAAAATTAAGACAAATCATTAAATTGCTTCATTATTTATTAATTCTTGCCGAAAATATAAAAGAAAAATAAAGGTTGAAGCTCAACTAGGTTTCGGCTATATTTAAGCTCAACTAGATCAGGAAAAGAGCAATTCAGATACAAATTGAGGGAAGTCGAAGATTATTTAGTAAACGATCCGAATCGCAAATTTTGAGTACAAGGCAAGTTCGTACGTGATAAATGATGTTATAGTTATGTTTTAATGCTTTGATAATGCATAAATTGTATAGATATTTGATTATGGTTTGAGCATGATGATAATCGATTATGTTCGACACTAAGTGCGCGATAGGAAATAGCTTTGGCTACAAATGGCACTAAGTGTGCGTATTGGAATAGCTTCAGCTATATGAGACACTAAGTTTGCAATACCGAGATAGCTTCGGTTTATTGAAATGGCGCTAAATGTGTGAGTTTGTTATGGTTTCTGCAAATCACTGATGCACTAAGTGTGCAAATTCTTAAAGCATGAAAAGACTTCCGAATGAACTAATGTATTTGAATGAGAGGTAAGAATGAAATGAAATTATACGGGAAAGTTCAGATATGTTTGGTACCTATAAGGTAGATGATATTATGTGTATGAAGCTTGATGAATTCGTATGAACATGTTATATGAGATAAAATAGAATTGATTGATGAACTGTGAACTATTAAGTGTTTATTAGTTAATGTTTCGTATATTATAAACTATTGTTTATTTATGGTACGAACTTGCTAAGCTTTAAAGCTTACTGTGTGAAATGTTCTCTATTTTATAGTGTTATAAACCTAGCTCGGATCTGGGGATCATTAGCGACACCAATTACACTATCAGACATCTCTTTTGGTACCATTTTGAGAGTGGTATATATGGTATATGGCGTGTATAGGCTAGTGCCATTTTGGTATCTTTTGTGTTGTGATTAGGCATGAGATTTGGCTTGTAAATATTGATATGTATGGCCTCTTAAGTTGGCCTAAATGGTGTTTGATAGGTAAGTCATATGATATATATAATGTTCATGTGATGGTTTGATTTTGGAATGTTGAATTGGCAAGTTTTGTGGTATGAAGTATGCGATAAAATGATGAGTTTATGTATTTGAAACTTATGTAAGTTATGATGACTTTGGTACATTGATTTGGTATGTTTTGGTTGTGAAATTGAGTCGTGATTTGGATGGTATTTGAATGGTATGATATATATACAAAATGCTTGAATTAGTTGCCTATGAATGTATGCAAATAATGCTAAAATGTTGTGGGTTTTGAGTGCTTGAGATAGATGGGAAATGTGGCTTAAACCAAGCATAATTTCATCCCACACGGTTGAGCACACGGGCGTGTGTCTCGACCGTGTGTCTGTTGTAATTTAGCTATTCAAGTCAGTATCGAGCACGGCCTAGACACATGGGCGTGTCTGGTGGTCATGTGAGGCACACAGCCTTGGTACATGGTCGTGTGTGGCCATTTCGAAGGGTACACGGGGTAGACACACGGGCGAGTGGTCGGCCGTGTGACCTAAGTCAGTTTCGACCATGGCCAAGGCACACGGGCATGTCTTGTGGCCGTGTTGTTAAGTTAGTATGCATGCCCTGTTTTGCCACAGTTTAGGCATACGAGCGTGTCAAAAGCTGTGTAAGACATACGGCCTATTCACACTGGCATGTGACCTGTGAAACTTTGAAAATTTTGTTAAGTTTCTGAGAAAATTTGTATGTGCTCCGTTTAGTCCCAACCCCTTTCTTAAGCATGTTTAAGGTCTCGTTGACTTATGTAGGGACTTTGTAATGTGTGTGACTTTGATGCTATGATGATTAAGAAATGAATGTGAGATGGGTAGATTTGTCTGGTAATACCTTTAATCCTAGTCCGGCGATGGATACGGATTAGGGGTGTTCATTTTATAGGTATCAGAGCTACAGTTTAGTCAATTTTAGGACTAACATAGCGTGTGAGAGTCTAGCTATACTTTCCATATATATGAATTGTGATAGTGTGATGATTCCTGACATTTAAAATGTGTTTTTCATATAGATAATGGATCCCGAACGAGTGATAGCTGATGATGTTGAGAGCAATGCGCCCGTTCTCTCTTAAGGGGCAGCACCGGGTGAATCTAGGCCGATATCTAGTAGTCAAGGAGGAGAGGCTAAGAAAGCCTTTTTCCAAATGATGACTAAGTGGTTCACAAAATTTGTACAAACGAATCCGGCTGCTCAACAACCTCCACCCCTACCTGTTCCTCAAAAAGTCCCGTTGTGCCACAAGTAATTGATCCAATTCGATTGAGTAAGCCACCTGTTGATAAGATTCATAAACACGGGGCTGAAGAGTTTTGGGCTACGGTTGATGATGATATCGAGAGGGCTGAGTTCTGGCTTGAGAATTGTGACAACCCTAAATTGACCCTAGTCAGAAAGTGGTTTCGGGACCACGAAATCGAGTCTTATAAGTAATTAAAAGTTATATTCTGTGTTTATGATGTGAGTAAATGCATGTGTGAAAGTTTCATGCATTAATTTGATCATTTTTATGTGAATTTATTAAAATGGACTTATATGAAACATTGTTGGAAAGTGATAGGTTAATCTTACAATGGTCTATTAGTACATGCATTGAAAAGAGTGGTTTTGCATGTCAATTTACCCATAAAAAACATAGTGGCCGGCCAAGAAATGATAATGCTTCACTAATTCAAATTTAAAATAATTTTATATTAACAAATGATTTAATAATTGTAATAAAATGAATTAAATAAAAGAGAAGAAAGAGGATGGTGTTTATCTTCTTCTCCTACCTCTCTCAAAGCCGAAACAAAGATGAAAAATAAGGGAAAATTTACCTAGAGCAATTCGACATTCATCTTTAGCTATTAGGAGGTAAGCTTTGAATTTGTTGATTTGGTTTTATAATATGCTAAGTTAAATTGTGGATGCACTCTTGGTAATGTCAAGAAAGTTGAGATTTCTTATGGTGATTTGGGCAACATGCCGAATGATTAAGTGTTAGAATTAGGGGTTATTTTCATATTGTATGGAACAATAGGGGAATGACTAGAATGGGGTAAAGATTTTTGGATGAGTAGTTTAGAGGCACCTTGTACATTCGGTCAAAAAAAAATTGAGTTTATTTAGAATGTTAATTTCTTCCTCTATGATTATTTTCCTTGCATGTTAAATGGTTCTTGATAGGGGCGAATGAGTTATGAAAGTTTTTATAAATGTATGAAGTTCAAGGTGCAAAATTTTAGTCTTGATGTTATGAATAATTCGGTTGACATATGGAGAATGGGAGTTGTCATTTAGGTTAAGATCAAAGGAATGATAAATAGGCTCTAAAAGGTTAAATGGGTGAAATTTAAGGTATAAGAACCTATAGGTAATTACATAGGTAATGTTAAAAAAATTAATGTGGTATATTCGGCCATGTAGAGTATATCCTAGAGATATTATATTTAATTCCCTATAATCGGCTAAATGGGTGATAATGGTTTATAATGTTGAATTGAATTATGATTATGTACATTAGAATTAGATATAACAGAAACTATGTGAATTTGGATGTAATATTACATTCGACCTAGAGGCATTAGATGAACATTTGTGGAAATTTCAAAGTCTTGAATAATGGTGATTGTAAGATGATGTAAGAATCATTGAATTATATGTATAAGTATTTAGCAAAGTGATTAACTACCGAATTTTATTATCCTAGATCAAGAACCCAAAGGAGGGGAGTCAAGCAAAGGCAAAAACAAAGAATATTGAGTAGACGGTTGGAAATCATTTCGAACTATATAAGGTAAGTCCATAAGCTTTCATGAGATTGATTATACATATATATATATATGCATTTATAATTGTGGCCGTATGTGCCAATTGAGTTAATTAAATTGCCTTACTATAAGGAATCGATACTAGCACTACGTGTGAGTAGTTGAAAGGCACTATGTGTGCTGATTTGAATGTTAAATTCGTGATTGAATTTTCGGGGCACTAAGTGTGCGGTGTATCTTGGAACTATGTGTGCGAAAATCCTTGTGCACTATGTGTGCGAATTCAGTTGATGGTTTAAGTAGCATATGGAAAGCATATAGTGTTTGTGCTATTAATCAAAATATCAAAATGAGGCCTGAAACGAATATGCATGAGTGTATATAATTTGACATTGTTTTATACATTGAGAGAAGGTTTTAAAGCATTTGGTTGGTTGATAGTTGATTTGATAGTAAGCCTTGGCCTGTGGTTGGATCAGTAAAATATGTGAATGTAACATAATTCGGCATGACTGAAATTGATTGATTTTATATTATTTTTCTCGTAATCTCATATCAACAGTATGTATATTATTGCTTATGACTTACTGGGTTGAATACTCATTTTTTTTTTGTTTGTTTGTTTTCTATTTAGATTTCCTTGACCCATTTTGCGTGTTTGGATCATCGTCAAAGTCATCACACCAGCTTACAACGTTTTGGTATCTTTTCTTAGTTATATAGGTGAACATTACGGCATGTATAGGCTATTATGTTTTGTTTGAACCTCAATATGTAAACTTATAGCCATGCGAATATGGCTTAAATGCTAAGTTTGAATTTAGCCTTATGGGTGCTTAGTTATAAAGTTCAGTATATTTGGCCTTGATAATTCGATTTTGATGGAGTAATAGTCTAAGTCTATTTGATTATTATGCCGTATGCCATGGCTGATCATATTTGGTGTTATGTATGTCAAATTACTAGCTAATCCATGGAAACCATGAAATAGGTAAATTTTACCATAAAATAGATTCAGACAGCGATAGTGGTGTGAATTTGAAAAATCACTAAAGATAGTAGAAATGGAATTAAATAATGAATAAATTATGGAATCGAAGCTTGATGAGTCTATTTTCATATGGAAGAAGTAAAACAGATATATGAGCTATATTGTATGAGATATTTAAAATTTTGTGAAACAGGGCGAACGATTTCTGGATCCCTGTTCGACTTTGAAATTCACCATAAATTTTACAAAGATAATTAGAAGTCATTCTTTATATGTACAGATTCTTTATTGAGTCTAGTTTTATTTGAGACAAACGACATAGTCATTGAATCTCTGTACGGGAGATATCTAATTTGTAATACAGAGGTCGAGTAGTCGAACCTCAAAGCAGAGGAGACTTTAACTAATAAACTGTACTAATTGGACCGACCAAAAATTCTGGAAAATTTTAGTAGATAGATAGATGAGTCTAGTTTCAGGAAAAAATTACAGAATTGGATTTCGAGTTTCAGAACTCGAGATATGATTTTTAAAGTAACTGGGATGCAGTTAGCCAGCTTGTCTAGAAAATTTTAAAATGAATTGCATGAGCTGTTTAAGTAATAAATTAAACCCGTTTACACCTTGTGTTCGACTCCGGCAACAGTCTCGGGTACGGGGTGTTACATTTTAGTGGTATCAGAGCTATGGTTTAGTCGGTTCTAGGACTACCATAGCGCGTATGAGTCTAGCTATACATGTCTTAATGTTAGTATTTGATAGTGTGATGACTTCTGACGGTTGAAATTATTGTTTTGATTAGTAAATGGAACCCAATCTAGAGAGAACCTTAGCGGATGACGTTGAAAGTGTAGCGGCTGCTCCTACGCAAGGGACACCGCCTGTTGAACCTCAATCATCCACGAATAATCAAGATGATGGGGCAAAACAAGCCTTCTTTACCATGATGAATGAGTGGGTCGCACAATATGTCCGAACTAACCTGGCTGCTCAACAATTTTCGAATTTAAATAATTCGCCTCAGGTGCCTATAATACCATCAGATGCTGATCTTGTAAGGTCGAGTAAACCTCCTGTGGATTTGATTAGGAAGCGCGGGGCTGAGGAATTCCGAGCCATAACTACTGATGATGCTGAAAGGGCCGAGTTTTGGCTTGATAACACCATTCGGGTTTTTGATGAGCTGTCTTGCATACTTGATGAGTGTTTAAAGTGTGCCATATCTTTGTTATGAGACTCAGCCTACTATTGGTGGAGAACCTTGATTGCTATAGTCCCGAAGGAACTAGTTACTTGGGATTTCTTCTAGACTGAATTTCGAAAAAAGTATATTAGTCAGCGGTTCGTCGATCAAAAGCGTAAAAAATTTTTGGAACTTAAGCAAGGCCGTATGACAGTATCTGAATATGAACGTGAGTTTGTAAGACTCAGTCGATATGCTCGGGAGTGTGTAGCTGATGAAATTGCTATGTGTAAAAGATTTGAAGAAGGATTGAATGAAGATTTAAAGCTACTAATGGGTATTTTAGAGATAAAGGAATTTGTAACACTAGTTGAACGAGCTTGCAAGGTAGAAGAACTTGGAAAGGAGAAAAGGAAGGCTGAAGTTGAAGCCAGAGACTTTCGTAAAATATTGGCGGGCAAAACCTCATTCTCGGCTGTAAAGAAGTTCAGGGAAGATACTAATAAATCGAAGATGACTGCAGGGATTTCTATTAGAGAGCGACCCTCAGCGGACTCTCGAGCTACTTCGGTTGCTAGTGTGGGTAACAATCGCCAAGAAAAACCTGAATGTCCACAATGTGGAAGACGACACGTAGGTGAATGTTGGGGTAAGTCTACTAACAGGGCCTATTACAAATGCGGTTCGAAGGATCACTTCATTAGAGATTGCACAGAACTCGATGAGAAAAATAAGATGCAAGGTGCAAGACCTAGTGGAACAATGACTAGAGGTAGACCACCGAGAATTTCAAGAGGTAGAGGTGGTAGTCAGAGAGGGACTTCTGATATGGCTATTCGATCTGAGACTCGTGCTCCTGCTAGAGCTTATGCCATCCGCGCACGAGAGGAGGCATCCTCCCCTGATGTTATCACTGGTACTTTCACTCTCTTTAATACTGATGTGATTGCATTGATTGACCCTGGTTCTACTCATTCATATGTATGTGAGACTTTAGCATCCAGTAAGACTCTACCAGTTGAGTCTACTGAGGTCGTAATTCGAGTGTCAAATCCCTTGGGTCGATACATACTTGTTGACAAAATGTGTAAGAAATGTCCTCTGATAATCCGAGATTCCTGTTTTCTTGCTGATTTGATGCTCTTACCGTTTGATGTTATTCTCGGTATGGAATGGTTGATCGTGCATGATGCAGTGGTGAATTGCAAAAGAAAGACCATTGATTTGAGGTGTGCAAATAATGAGATAGTCCGAATTGAGTCTACTGACTTGAACGGAGTGCCAGAAATAATATCCTCGATGATCGCTCAGAGATATTGTAACACCCCAAACCCGGCCTAGACGTTATGACTGGATCCGGTGTGCCACATCGATGCGTTCAAATCGTTCCGTTTTACTTAGTTTGGAAAACTTAGTTGGGGTTGTAAAAGATACTTTTTAAAGTAGGTTAAGGTGAATAGAAGCTGTGCACCAGGTACGAAACCAAGACGAAGAGGAGGTGAGTCTGTCAGACTGCTTAAGTACCAAGCTCCATTCGGATCCAATCCTAGACATGCACACCACCATTGCCACACCTTAACGACTCGTATAATTTTGAGAAAACCATTTGGTTAAGTCCATCTTAATAAAGTGATTAAGTTTGAAAACTTTTGCTTGGCGGAAATCTTACTTGTAATCGTGTTATTTTGAAATCACTTAATGTTTTTGGAAATGCGTCCTAAAGCTAACCCATTTTCCTTAGTTATCATAGTTTTTTTTCATCACAATAAAATAAAATAATAAAAGTAAAACAAAACCATAAAAATAGTTAAGCGGCTTTATTACACTTAAAACCCAAAACCATAAATGAAATTAAAAGGGTGTCCAGTTCACCAGAAAGAAACCAGGTTCGTAGAAACATGTGGCCAGTCCGAATCCCTCACAGCTCCAAGCCCACTATGGTTGAGGATTACCTGCGAGGATGAAAATAAGGGGTGAGTTTTGGGAAACTCAGTGTGTAATTCAACCCAACCTTAGCCTAAATCAGTTCTAACCACAGAGACAGAATAAGTTGGCCTCAGCCCAGAACAGATATCAGAATAAAGCCCGTAGGCCCGAGCAGCACTGAAATGGATATATCATGCTTATGCAGAAACCCAACCATATCCAACCACATACACCCCCATACCATCCTTTCACCATGTGGGCGACTACTCGACCCACCCAACCGCTACATGCCACGAAAAATGCAGCATGGTCGCCAGATACGTGAAAATGTGACAGAGTCACGAGATCTGATATTTTGTGGCGGTGCCACCGTATCAGATATATACGGCGGGGCCACCAGAATAGATAATTTGTGGCATAGCCACCAGGACACTTCCTCCATAATATAACCCATGTCCCTATGCAACAAATATTCATTCATGGCATACATCATACAGATTTAATTCATCATGCTTTTCAGACAAAATTAACCCTAGGGGTATAAAGGTCATTTTGCATACATAGGGGTATAATGGTAATTTTGCATACATAGGGATATTCTAGTAGATCTAACTATTTTTAAGGTTTTCATGCATATCGTAGCCATTACGTTTAGCCAGAAACACTTACCGAACGTTCTTACCGAATTGGGCCCGTTGGCCATTAACCTAGTTTTGGCCCATTAAGCCCAAAATATCAAAACGCACGAAATCGCGCGTACCATAGTTTTATCACTTCCGATTACCAGTAATAATTACCCATACATCTTACGAGCATTCGCACACTCGCAAGTGCCCAAAATACCGATTTTTCGACATTTCGGCATTTTGGCTTTTGCCGATCTAGCCTATGAAAGGGTGTCAGTTACACACCTGTTTTGGGATTTCCTCGACGAGATCCACACGAACTGCCTACAATTGAATCACTTAATATTACTCCAAATATCGAAATAAGATTGAGTATATAGTCCCCTACCACATTCGGCCAAACATGCCTAAAACCCTTATTGCTCTTACCTTACTGCCGAAAGATGGTTAACTCCAAAGATCCGATCGTTCCACCTGTCCAAGCCCTTGATCAACCACCTCTAAATCACGCTATTACCAAAACAAAATAGTTATTACGACCCCTCAGGGTTACAAGTCCAAATCGACAACCTCCTTAACTTTTAGGGATTTCGACTTTTCCTAAAATATGTAAGAAGACTAAGTTTTGGAGAAGACTTACCACCGATTCCTTAGTGAATGATTCCAATGAGTTTCCCACTCGATCCTGATGTAGATCTAAGCCCTCATATGATAAAAAAAGTCGAGCTTTCAGTGACTCCAGTATTCGGCCAAGTCCCTTTTAATGTGGGGCTTTCGGCTTTTTGCAACTTGTGTTTAGAAAGGTAAAACGAGAGGGATTTGCTATGGTCTTGTCGTCAAAACTTGAGGTTTTAAAGGGCTGGTGAATCGGCCACAAATGATGAAGAGAAGAGATGTGGTTTTGGTTATAAGAAATCGGCACAAAAATAATCAAGCTTTCGGGATTTCGGCTTTTTATGGCCAAAGGCTATGAAGGTTTTGAAACGGTTGAAGGGAAAAATGGAGATGAACAAGATGGTAGGAAGGTTCGGCAATGGAGGAAAGGAGATGAAGAAAAAAGGTTGATGAGGAGAGGAGAAAAGAAAAGATGAGGAGAAAAGTCAGGAAACGGCACCAACTACCCTAAGTGCCGAATTTATACTAGCTCCTTAACCTAGCCGAATTTTGCCCCTTAAAGAATCCCTTGGCACCACCTCTTGCTGTTTAAGAGTCCAACATTCAGCCAACACATCTCTCCTAATCAGCTCCTAATTTCTCTCCTTATCCCTCCTTGCTCCATCTCTGAGCAACTCAAACTCTTGTTAACAGCTTTCACTTCATTTCCATTACCTACCTTTTCTGTTCATAAAATTAATCCCTTGTTTCGCTATCAATGTGACTTGAACCAGGTCCTCCCTAGCTTCCACACGCCACTTATAGCCTTCCTGTGGCGTCACATGCCACTTCACCACTTGCTTCCTTGTGATCTATTTTACACAATTAATTCCTCAAAGCCCAATTTACTGAACCCTTTCTCTTATGGAATTAAAATTAATTAAAACTATCGGGTTATCCTAAGCTTGGGCCTTCTAGAGGCCCACTATCACAATTAAACCTACACTTAACAAGTAGAACACAAAATTTTTAATTTTACAAAAAAAATTTTTCAGAATTCCCAAAAATTTGGGGCGTTACAACTCTACCCTCCTTAAAGAAATTTCGTCCTCGAAATTTACCTGATCCGAACAGATGAGGGTATTGTTATTGCATTGCCTCCTCTGGCTCGCAAGTAGCTTCTTCTCTGCCATGGTTACGCCAAAGCACTTTCACTAATGGTACAGATTTCCTCCTCAGAACCTTAACGTCTCGATCCAATATTTGTACAGGCTCCTCCTCAAAGGTCAAATCAGCTCGCACCTCAATTTCTGCAACCGACACGACATGAGTAAGGTCAGAACGATAGCGCCTTAACGTGGAGACGTGAAAAACATCGTGAATCCTGTCTAACTCTGAAGGCAATTCCAACTGATAAGCCACTGGGCCTACTCGCTTCAAAATCAAATAAGGCCCAATGAACCGCGGACTCAACTTGCCCTTCTTACCAAACCTTAGTATCTTCTTCCAAGGTGAAACCTTCAAGAAGACCATATCGCCCACTGAGTATTCAATCTCCTTACGCTTCAGATCTGCATACGACTTTTTCCTATTAGACGCTTCCTTTAACCGATCTCTAATTAACTTGACCTTATCCTCGGTATCTGCCACCAACTCAGGTCCAAGAACTTGTCGCTCCCCGCCACCCAACAACTAGGTGTTCGACACCTTCGCCCATACAGTGCTTCATAAGGTGCCATTCGAATACTCGACTGATAACTATTGTTGTATGCAAACTCTGCCAAAGGCAAGTAATCCTCCCAACTACCTCAGAAATCCATAACACATCCCCTCAGCATGTCTTCCAAAATCTGAATAACTCTTTCCGACTGACCATCAGTTTGGGGATGGAAAGCCGTACAAAAGTTCAATCGTGTTCCCAACACCTCATGTAGCTTTTGCCAAAACCGAGATGTGAATCTAGGATCCCGATTAGAGATAATCGAAATGGAACTCCATGCAGTCGCACAATCTCCGCCACATACAACTTGGCTAACTTCTGAAGAGAAAAGTCTGTGCGAACAGGTATAAAATAAGCCGACTTGGTCAACCTATCCAAAATCACCCATATCGAGTCTTTCTTCGATGGTGACAAGGGTAGTCCACTCACAAAGTCCATGGTTACCCTCTCCCATTTCCAAAGTGGTTTTTTTACTGGCTGCAATAATCCAGAAGGTAACTAATGCTCAGCTTTCACTTGCTGGCATGTCAGACATTTCCCCACAAATTCGATTACCTCTCGCTAAGTCCGAGCCACCAATACAGCTTCTCGCAAGTCATGGTACAACTTATTCCCTCCAGGATGCATGGCACAAAGTCCCCCATGAGCTTCCTTCAAAATTGACTATCTCAAGTTAGAGTCCTTCGGAACACAAATTCTTCCTCGAAAACACAGAACCCCACCATCATTTATCCCAAACTTAGAAGTTCCCCCTTCCTTAACTTGTTGAAAATGAGGGACCAAAGACTCATCCTTCAACTGCTTCTCTTTAATCTGATCCACCCAGGTTGGCCTTACTTGCAATTCAGCCAACAGACTTCCATCGTCAAACAAACTTAGACGAGCAAACATTGCTCTCAGATCAGATACAGCTCTACGACTTAGAGCATCGGCCACCACATTAGCCTTGCCTGGGTGATATTCGATTGAACAATCATAATCCTTAAGCAACTCGATCCATCTCCTTTGCCTAAGGTTCAGTTCCTTCTGAGTCAGCAAATACTTGAGACTCTTATGATCTGTGTATATAATACACCTTTCCCCATACAAGTAGTGTCTCCAAATTTTAAGCGCAAAGATCACTGCTGCTAACTCCAAATCATGAGTAGGATAGTTCCCTTCGTGAGGCTTAAGTTGTCGAGACGCATAAGCAACTAACTTACCCTCTTGCATCAACACACCACCCAAACCTACGTGTGATGCATCAGTGTACACAGTAAAATCTTTCCTAGACTCTGGTTGAATTAACACAGGTGCTTCAGTCAGAACTTTCTTCAACCTCTCAAAAGCTTCTTACTGCTTCTCCGTCCATACAAACGGTACTCCTTTCCTTATGAGTTTTGTGAGAGGTGCTGCCATCACCGAAAAACCTTCCACAAACCTTCTGTAGTAACCTGCCAATCCTAGGAAACTTCAAATTTCTGAAACCGACCTAGGTGGCTTCCATTCCAAAATTGCTTCAATCTTTCGAGGATCCACTCTAATCCCCTCTGCAGAGACCACATGCCCCAAAAAGGTTACCTCCCTCAACCAGAACTCACATTTGATGAACTTCACATAAAGTTCCTTCTCCCTTAACACTTGCAACACAGTGCGGAGATGCTCATCATGTTTTGCTTCGGTCTCAGAATATACCAGAATATTGTCAATAAAGACGACCATGAACCGATCTAGAAATGGTTGGAACACACGATTCATCAGATCCATAAACGCTGCAGGAGCGTTTGTTAGTCCAAATGGCATAACCAGAAACTCATAATGACCATAACGAGTCCTGAATGCTGTCTTATTAATATCTGCCTCCTTGACCCTTAACTGATGATATCCAGATCGAAGATCGATCTTGGAAAATATAGTAGCTCCTTTAAGCTGATCGAACAGATCATCAATCCTCGACAGAGGGTACTTATTCTTAATCGTCAGTTTGTTCAACTGGCGATAGTCAATGCACATGCGCATCGTCCCATCCTTCTTCTTCACGAATAGCACCGGTGCTCCCCATGGAGACACAGTTGGCCTAATAAAGCCCCTATCCAACAATTCCTGAATTTGCGCCTTTAACTCCACTAACTCCTTCGGTGCCATCCTATATGGTGCAACGGACACTTTAGTCTTCCCGAGCAATGTGTCGATTCCAAATTCGACTTCTCGGTTTGGAGGCAATCCCGGAAGCTCCTCCGGAAAGACATCTTGGAACTCTTTTACAGTCCTAACCTTATCCACTGTCAGCCCCTCTACATCTATTTGACTTACAAATGCCCAATAGGCCTCACAACCTTTCCGAATCCACTTTTCAGCCCTCAATGCCGATATCACGTTAGACAAATAGTCCCTTCGTTCACCTATCACCATAACCTCATCCCCTTCTGTGGTCCTTAGCACCATTCGCTTAGCAGCACAGTCCAGAGTCGCCTTATGCTTAACAAGCCAGTCCATTCCCAGAATGAGATCAAACTCTCCAAACGGCAACTCTATTAGATCGCCAGGAAAGATCACCTTGAGTTTCTAAAGGTACATCCTTATACAGCTTGTCTACCCTAACCAAGTGACCCAAGGGACTTAGCACAGATACCCCACTCACTATCTTCTCAGAATGCACTCCCAAAGACCCAGATATGGCACACGCAACATAAGAATGAGTAGATTCAATATCCACCAAGGCGATATCGGCATATTAGAAACTAAAACGTACCGTTATGACATCAAAAGCGTCGCCTCCTCTCGACGACGATTTGCATACACCAACGCCGGTTGTCGAGCCTCAAGATTTCGGCTCCCCCAGCGCCCTTGACCTCGACCATTTCCATTCCCATTTCCGCCCCTACCTTGTCCACGTCCTCTCGGTGGTTGTGGTCCACCTCTCATGGGTTGAACAACCCTCTGTACAGCAACCTGAGCCTGATCAGCTCTCTGTGGACAGTCCTCAACTCTGTGCTCCATAGATCCGCATCGGAAACAAGCACCCGAACGTTTCCTACACTCACCTAGGTGTACCTTACCACAGTCCCCATAGATTGGCGGTCTAACCACATTCATCGGAACGGCACGAACTGGCTCATCCACTCTCGCCCTTTTGACATTCTTGTTTGCTCCACCCAAAGGTCCAGAATCCCTCCGGATATGGTTCCGATCTTTTTCACGGTTCTACCTCTCAGTACGTTTTACCTCCTCAGCAATCTTAGCTTTTTCCACTAGAACCGCGAAGTCACGCTCCCTCTGCGGAGCAATCAGCACCTTAAGGTCATCTCTGAGTCCATCCTCAAAGCGAACGCTACGCTCATACTCCGTAGAAATTATTCCCACAGCATACCTACTCAGCCTCAGAAATTCAGCCTCGTACTCAGTAACAGTTTTGCCTCCTTGGACCAGATTCAGGAATTCTTTCCTACGGACGTCCACATAACTTGCCCCGACGTACTTTCCTTTAAAGGCTGTCTTAAACAGCTCCCAAGTAACCCTATCAGCTGGGGTTCCATCATCTCACAGCAACGATACGGCCCCCTTCAGCTTCTACTCCACAGAACAGTCCAAGTCATCCATAATTCGTTCCGCGGCCTCGAACCAATATTCTGCCACATTCGAGGCTACACCAGATACACCCCTAAAGATCTCCGCTCCGTTAGCCCGGAGTCGTTCAGAAATCGATCCTCAAATTCCGTTGCCCAAACTTACCCCGGCAACCCTTTCCAGAACTCGAAGCATTGCCTGCGACAGGGCGTCATCCCTGGTACCACGATCATGTGATTCCCCTTCTGTTGCCGAAGGTACCGGTGCTTCTGCCGTTGGCATATGTCCTGAAGACGAAGATCCCGCTCGAGCTCTTCCTCGGCCTCGTCCACGGCCTCTACCTCGAGGTACTCGCGTACTCATATCGTATTATCTGATTACAAATTTTATGCATGAATATCATTCCAATGTTTATTACAGATGTTTTATGATTCAGACAGTAATTCAGAATTGGTTTTCACAGAATCGATGTCGAGCTACAGTCTCAGTCTTTTAGCAAGCTTTTCTAGGATTTCAGTAGCATCCTATCTAGAGTATTCTAGTAAAGTTTCAGTACAGACAGATAATTCAGAATATATTCAGAAAAATTCAGAATACTTACAGGCTTGGGCCGGAGATTCAGAATGCCACCTTCAAGAGTCCAGATTTTTTTTTTAAAAACTGATTTTTTTTTGAAAATCTTCGTTTTTGTAAACCAATTCCACAGCCTAGTTGTTGCAACCTAGGCTCTGATACCATTAAATATAACACCCCAAACCCGGCCTAGACATTATGACTGGATCCGGTGCGCCACATCGATGCGTTCAAATCGTTCCGTTTTACTTAGTTTGGAAAACTTAGTTGGGGTTGTAAAAGATACTTTTTAAAGCAGGTTAAGGTGAATAGAAGCTATGCACCAGGTAGGAAACCAGGAAGAAGAGGAGGTGAGTCCGTCGGACTGCTTAAGTACCAAGCTCCCTTCGGATCCAATCCTAGACATGCACACCACCATTGCCACACCTTAACGACTCATATAATTTTGAGAAAACCATTTGGTTAAGTCCATCTTAATAAAGTGATTAAGTTTGAAAACTTTTGCTTGGCGAAAATCTTACTTGTAATCGTGTTATTTTGAAATCACTTAATGTTTTTGGAAACGCGTCCTAAAGCTAACCCATTTTCCTTAGTTATCATAGTTTTTTTTCATCACAATAAAATAAAATAATAAAAGTAAAACAAAACCATAAAAATAGTTAAGCGGCCTTATTACACTTAAAACCCAAAACCATAAATAAAATTAAAAGGGTGTCCAGTTTACCAGAAAGAAACCAGGTTCGTAGAAACATGTGGCCAGTCCGAATCCCTCACAGCTCCAAGCCCACTATGGTTGAGGATTACCCGCGAGGATGAAAATAAGGGGTGAGTTTTGGGAAACTCAGTGTGTAATTCAACCCAACCATAGCCTAAATCAGTTCTAACCACAGAGACAGAATAAGTTGGCCTCAGCCCAGAACAGATATCAGAATAAAGCCCGTAGGCCCAGAATAGACCAGAATGGATATATCATGCTTATGCAGAAACCCAACCATATCCAACCACATACACCCCCATACCATCCTTTCACCATGTGGGGAGACTACTCGACCCACCCAACCGCTACACGCCATAGAAATATGCAGCATGGCTGCCAGATACAAAAAATGTGACAGAGTCACCAGATACAGATATTTTGTGGCAGTACCACCAAAACAGATATACGTGGCAGGGCCACCAGAACAGATAATTTGTGGCATAGCCACGAGGACGCTTCCTCCATAATATAACCCATGTCCCTATGCAATAAATATTCATTCATGGCATACATCATACAGATTTAATTCATCATGCTTTTTAGACAAAATTAACCCTAGGGGTATAAAGGTCATTTTGCACAAATAGGGGTATAATGGTAATTTTGCATACATAGGGGTATTCTAGTAGATCTAACTATTTCTAAGGTTTTCATGCATATCGTAGCCATTACGTTTAGCTAGAAACACTTACCGAGCGTTCTTACCAAATTGGGCCCGTTGGCCCATTAACCCAGTTTTGGCCCATTAAGCCCAAAATATCAAAACGCACGAAATCGCGCGTACCACAGTTTTATCACTTCCGATTACCAGTAATAATTACCCATACGTCTTATGAGCATTCGCACACTCGCAAGTGCCCAAAATACCGATTTTTCGGCATTTCGGCTTTTCGGCTTTTGCCAATCTAGCCTATGAAAGGGTGTCAGTTACACACCTTTTTTGGGATTTCCTCGACGAGATCCACACGAACTACCTACAATTGAATCACTTAATATTACTCCAAATATCGAAATAAGATTGAGTATATAGTCCCCTACCACATTCGGCCAAACATGCCTAAAACCCTTATTGCTCTTACCTTACTGCCGAAAGATGGTTAACTCCAAAGATCCGATCGTTCCACCTGTCCAAGCCCTTGATCAACCGCCTCTAAATCACGCTATTACCAAAACAAAATAGTTATTACGACCCCTCAGGGTTACAAGTCCAAATCGACAACCTCCCTAACTTTTAGGGATTTCGGCTTTTCCTAAAATATGTAAGAAGACTAAGTTTTGGAGAAGACTTACGACCGATTCCTTAGTGAATGATTCCAATGAGTTTCCCACTCGATCCCGATGTAGATCTAAGCCCTCAGATGATAACAAAAGTCGAGCTTTCAGTGACTCCAGTATTCGGCCAAGTCCCTTTTAATGTGGGGTTTTCAGCTTTTTGCAACTTGTGTTTAGAAAGGTAAAACGAGAGGGTTTTGCTATGGTCTTGTCGTCAAAACTTGAGGTTTTAAAGGGCTGGTGAATCATCTACAAATGATGAAGAGAAGAGATGTGGTTTTGGTTATAAGAAATCGGCACAAAAATAATCAAGCTTTCAGGATTTCGGCTTTTTATGGCCAAAGGCTATGAAGGTTTTGAAACGGTTGAAGGGAAAAATAGAGATGAACAAGATGGTAGGAAGGTTCGGCAATGGAGGAAAGGAGATGAAGAAAAAAGGTTGATGAGGAGAGAAGAAAAGAAAAGATGAGGAGAAAAGTCAGGAAACGGCACCAACTACCCTAAGTGCCAAATATATACTAGCTCCTTAACCTAGCCGAAAATTGCCCCCTTAAAGAATCCCTTGGCCGGCCACCTCTTGCTGTTTAAGAGTCCAACATTCAGCCAACACATCTCTCCCTAATCAGCTCCTAATTTCTCTCCCTTATCCCCTCATTGCTCCATCTCTTGAGCAACTCAAACTTTTGTTAACAGTCTTTCACTTCATTTCCATTACCTACCTTTTCTGTTCATAAAAATTAATCCCTTGTTTCGCTATCAATGTGACTTGAACCTGGGTCCTCCTTAGCTTCCATACGCCACTTATAGCCTTCCCTGTGGCGTCACATGCCACTTCACCACTTGCTTCCTTGTGATCTATTTTACACAATTAATTCCTCAAAGTCCAATTTACCAGAACCCCTTTCTCTTATGGAATTAAAATTAATTAAAACTATCGGGTTATCCTAAGCTTGGGCCATCTAGAGGCCCACTATCACAATTAAACCTACACTTAACAAGTAGAACACAGAATTTTTAATTTTACAAAAATTTTTTTTTCAGAATTCCCAAAAATTTGGGGCGTTATAGATATATGGGAAAAGGGAGTAAAGCATATCTTGCATATGTACTTAGTCACAAAGAGTCAGAAAAGAAACTTGAAAAGGTACCAGTGGTTTGTGAGTATCGAGATGTTTTTCCTAAGGAGTTACCGGGATTACCACTCGTTCGAGAAGTAGAATTTGGCATCGAACTTGTACCTAGGACTACACCAATTTCGATAGCACCGTACCGCATGGCACCAACCGAATTAAAGGAATTGAAAGCTCAGTTGCAAGAGTTGACGGATAGAGGTTTCGCTCGACCGAGTTTTTCACCATGGGGTGCACCAGTATTGTTTGTGAAAAAGAAGGATGGAACCGTGAGGTTGTGCATCGACTATTGTCAGTTGAATAAAGTGACAATAAAGAATAAATATCCATTACCGTGTATTGATGATTTCTTTGATCAATTGAAGGGAGCCTTAGTGTTCTCAAAGATAGATTTGAGATCAGGTTATTATCAGCTGCGAGTTCGAGACTCAGATATACCTAAAACTGCTTTCAGGACGAGATACGATCACTACGAGTTTTTAGTGATGCCGTTTGGGCTCACTAATGCCCCTGCGGTATTTATGGATTTGATGAATCGAATCTTCAGGCAGTATTTGGACCGGTTTGTAGTTGTGTTCATAGATGACATCTTGATTTATTCACATGATGAAACTGCACACGCTGAGCACCTGAGAATAGTGTTACAGATTTTACGGGATAAGCAGTTGTATGCTAAGTTCAGTAAATGTGAGTTCTAGTTGAGAGAAGTTAGCTTTTTAGGGCATGTAGTATCTGCATCGGGAATTCGAGTTGAACCGAGCAAAATTTCAGCCATACTTGATTGGAAACCCCCGAGAAATGTTACTGAAGTTCGAAGCTTTTTGGGGCTTGCTGGTTACTATAGATGGTTTGTAAAGGGTTTCTCGATGATAGCCACACCAATAACGAGGCTACTTCAGAAAGATGTTAGGTTTGAATGGTCAGAAAAATGTCAGAAAAGTTTCGATCAGTTGAAAACTTATTTGACTGAAGCTCCAGTACTAGTGCAACCCGAATCAGGCAAAGAGTTTGTCATTTACAGTGATGCATCCTTACTTGGGTTGGGTTGTGTATTGATGCAAGAAGGTCGAGTTTTAGCTTATGCGTCTAGGCAATTGAAGTCACATGAAAAAAATTATCGAACCCATGATCTCGAATTAGTTGCCATCGTATTCGCTGTGAAAATATGGCGACATTACTTATTTGGTGAGAAGTGCCATGTATTTTCGAATCACAAAAGTCTCAAATATTTTATGACTCAAAGAGATTTGAATTTGCGACAAAGACGTTGGCTTGAGTTGTTAAAAGATTATGAACTTGTCATTGACTATCACCCGAGAAAGGCTAATGTGGTTGCGGATGCTTTAAGTCGTAAATCACTGTTTGCTTTACGAGCGATGAACGTACATTTGTCTGTTCTATTCGATAATGTGTTAGTAGCAGAATTAAAGGCCAAACCATTGTTGATTCATCAAATTCATGAAGCTCAGAAAGTCGATGATGAATTGGTTGCAAAACGGGCTGAATGTGTTTCGAATATGGAATCAGAGTTTCAAATTGATGATGACGATTGTTTGAGGTTCAGAAGTCATTTATGTGTTCCAAGAAATTCAGAACCTATTTCGATGATTTTGAACGAAGCTCATTGTGGCCGAATGTCAATTCACCCCGGGAGTACGAAAATGTACAACGATCTGAGACGTCAGTTTTGGTGGCATGGTATGAAACGAGAAATTTTCGATTTTGTTTCGAAGTGTTTAATATGTCAACAAGTGAAAGCGGAACATCAAGTGCCTACAGGTTTACTTCAGCAGATCATGATACCTGAATGGAAATGGGATCGAGTCACGATGGATTTTGTATCTGGGTTACCATTATCGGCAAGTAAGAAAGATGCGATTTGGGTTGTTGTTGATAGACTGACTAAATCGACTCATTTTATTCTCGTACGTACGGATTATTCACTGGATAAACTAGCTAAATTGTATGTTTCTCAGATTGTAAGATTACACGGGGTATCTATTTCTATTGTGTCGGATAGAGATCTGAGGTTCACCTCGCGATTTTGGAAGAAATTGCAAGAAGCTTTGGGTAACAAGTTGCATTTTAGCACCGCTTTTCATCCCCAGACTGATGGTCAATCTGAGCGGATAATTCAGATACTCGAGGATATGTTGAGATGTTGCATCCTTGAGTTTAGTGGTTCATGGGAGCGGTATTTACCATTGATTGAATTCGCTTACAACAATAGTTTTCAGTCAAGCATTAAGATGGCACCTTACGAGGCCTTATATGGTCGTAAATGCTGTACACCGCTGTTTTGGACCGAACTTAGCGAAAGTAAAATCTTCGGAGTCGATTTGATTAAAAATGCTGAGCAGAAAGTAAAAGTAATCAGTGAAAGTTTGAAGGCAGCTTCAGATTGTCAGAAGTCGTACGCGGATTTGAAAAGAAAAGACATTGAATGTCAGGTCGGAGACAAGGTGTTTCTTAAAGTCTCACATTGGAGAAAGGTACTCAGATTTGGCCGTAAAGGCAAATTGAGTCCGAGGTTTATCGGACCGTATGAGATTCTGAACGAATTGGACCAGTCGCATATAGATTGATTTTACCCCCTGAACTTGAAAAGATTCACAACGTTTTTCATGTCTCGATGCTTCGACGTAATAGATCCGATCCATCACACATAATTAATCCAGTAGAGGTTGAAATTAAATCCAATTTGAGTTATGAAGAAGAACCGATTCGTATCCTAGCTCGCGAGATGAAAGAGTTGCGAAACAAAAAGGTTCCGTTAGTGAAGGTATTATGGCTCAAACAGGGGATTGAAGAAGCTACTTGGGAAACTGAGAACTCTATGAAAGAACGATACCCAAACATTTTCATTGGTAAGATTTTCGAGGACGAAAAATTCCTTAAGTGGGGGAGAGTTGTGACAGCCCTAAATTGACCCTAGTCGGAAAGTGGTTTCAGGACCACGAAACCGAGTCTTATAAGTAATTAAAAGTTATATTCTGTGTTTATGATGTGAGTAAATGCATGTGTGAAAGTTTCATGCATTAATTTGATCATTTTTATGTGAATTTATTAAAATGGACTTATATGAAACATTGTTGGAAAGTGATAGGTTAATCTTACAATGGTCTATTAGTACATGCATTGAAAAGAGTGGTTTTGCATGTCAATTTACCCATAATAAACATAGTGGCCGGCCAAGAAATGATAATGCTTCACTAATTCAAATTTAAAATAATTTTATATTAACAAATGATTTAATAATTGTAATAAAATGAATTAAATAAAAGAGAAGAAAGAGGATGGTGTTCATCTTCTTCTCCTACCTCTCTCAAAGCCGAAACAAAGATGAAAAATAAGGGAAAATTTACCTAGAGCAATTCGGCATTCATCTTTAGCTATTAGGAGGTAAGCTTTGAATTTGTTGATTTGGTTTTATAATATGCTAAGTTAAATTGTGGATGCACTCTTGGTAATGTCAAGAAAGTTGAGATTTCTTATGGTGATTTGGGCAATATGCGAATGATTAAGTGTTAGAATTAGGGTTATTTTCATATTGTATGGAACAATAGGGAATGACTAGAATGGGGTAAAGATTTTTGGATGAGTAGTTTAGAGGCACCTTGTACATTCGGTCAAAAAAAAATTAAGTTTATATAGAATGTTAATTTCTTCCTCTATGATTATTTTCCTTGCATGTTAAATGGTTCTTGATAGGGGCGAATGAGTTATGAAAGTTTTTATAAATGTATGAAGTTCAAGGTGCAAAATTTTAGTCTTGATGTTATGAATAATTCGGTTGACATATGGAGAATGGGAGTTGTCATTTAGGTTAAGATCAAAGGAATGATAAATAGGCACTAAAAGGTTAAATGGGTGAAATTTAAGGTATAAGAACCTATAGGTAATTACATAGGTAATGTTAAAAAAATTAATGTGGTATAATCGGCCATGTAGAGTATATCCTAGAGATATTATATTTAATTCCCTATAATCGGCTAAATGGGTGATAATGGTTTATAATGTTGAATTGAATTATGATTATGTACATTAGAATTAGATATAACGAAACTATGTGAATTTGGATGTAATATTACATTCGACCTAGAGGCATTAGATGAACATTTGTGGAAATTTCAAAGTCTTGAATAATGGTGATTGTAAGATGATGTAAAAATCATTGAATTATATGTATAAGTATTTAGCAAAGTGATTAAACTACAGAATTTAATTATCCTAGATCAAGAACCCAAAGGAGGGGAGTCAAGCAAAGGCAAAAACAAAGAATATTGAGTAGACGGTTGGAAATCATTTGAACTATATAAGGTAAGTCCATAAGCTTTCATGAGATTGATTATACATATATATATATATATATGCATTTATAATTGTGGCGTATGTGCCAATTGAGTTAATTAAATTGCCTTACTATAAGGAATCGATACTAGCACTACGTGTGCATAGTTGAAAGGCACTATGTGTCTTGATTTGAATGTTAAATTGTGATTGAATTTTCGGGCACTAAGTGTGCGGTGTATCTTGGCACTATGTGTGCGAAAATCCTTGTGCACTATGTGTGCGAATTCGGTTGATGGTTTAAGTAGCATATGGAAAGCATATAGTGTTTGTGCTATTAATCGAAATATCAAAATGAGGCGTGAAACGAATATGCATGAGTGTATATAATTTGACATTGTTTTATACATTGAGAGAAGGTTTTAAAGCATTTGGTTGGTTGATAGTTGATTGATAGTAAGCCTTGGCCTGTGGTTGGGTCAGTAAAATATGTGAATGTAACATAATTCGGCATGACTGAAGTTGATTGATTTTATATTATTTTTCTCGTAATCTCATATCAACGGTATGTATATTATTGCTTATGACTTACTGGGTTGAATACTCATTTTTTTTGTTTGTTTGTGTTTGTTTGTTTTCTATTTAGATTTCCTTGACCCATTTTGCGTGTTTGGATCATCGTCAAAGTCATCACACCAGCTTGCAATGTTTTGGTATCTTTTCTTAGTTATATAGGTGAACATTACGGCATGTATAGGCTATTATGTTTTGTTTGAACCTCAATATGTAAACTTTTTGCCATGCGAATATGGCTTAAATGCTAAGTTTGAATTTAGCCTTATGGGTGCTTAGTTATAAGGTTCAGTAGATTTGGCCTTGATAATTCGGTTTTGATGGAGTAATAGTCTAAGTCTATTTGATTATTATGCCGTATGCCATGGCTGATCATATTTGGTGTTATGTATGTCAAATTACTAGCTAATCCATGGAAACCATGAAATAGGTAAATTTTACCATAAAATAGATTTAGATAGCAGTAGTGGTGTGAACTTGAAAAATCACTAAAGATAGTAGAAATGGAATTAAATAATGAATAAATTATGGAATCGAAGCTTGATGAGTCTATTTTCATATGGAAGAAGTAAAACAGATATATGAGCTATATTGTATGAGATATTTAAAATTTTGTGATACAGGGCCAGAACGATTTCTGGATCCCCTGTTTTTACTTTGGAAATTCACCATAAATTTTACAAAGATAATTAGAAGTCATTCTTTATATGTACAGATTCCTTATTGAGTCTAGTTTTATTTGAGACAAACGCCATAGTCATTGAATCTCTGTACAGGGAGATATCTGATTCGTAATACACAGAGGTCAGAGTAGTCGAACCCTGAAACAGAGGAGACTTTAACTAATAAACTGTACTAATTGGACCAACCAAAAATTATGGAAAAATTTTAGTAGATAGATAGATGAGTTTAGTTTTAGGAAAAATTTACGGAATTGGATTTCGAGTTTCAGAACTCGAGATATGATTTTTAAAGCAACTGGGATGCAGTTAGCCAGCTTGTCTAGAAAATTTTAAAATGAATTGCATGAGCTGTTTAAGTAATAAATTAAACCCGTTTACACCTTGTGTTCGACTCCGGCAACGGTCTCGGGTATAGGGTGTTACAAGAATACTATTCGAGTATTCGATGAGTTGTCTTGTACTCCAGACAAATGTATTAAATGCGTATTATCTTTACTTAGATATAACGCGTATCACTGGTGAAAAACGTTGACATCGGTGGTTCTTAGGGATCGAGTTACTTGGGAATTCTTACAAACTGAGTTTTGGAAGAAGTACATAAGCCAGAGGTTTCTCGATCAGAAAAATAAAGAGTTTCTGGAATTGAAACAAGGCCGGATGACCGTTACTGAATATGAAAAAGAATTTGTACGTTTAAGAAAATATGCTCGAGAATATGTGTCTACTGAAGAGATCATGTGTAAAAGATTTGCTGATGTATTAAATGAAGATATAAAGCTATTAGTTTGGATACTTGAGCTAAAAGAATTTGTAGTACTGGTTGAGAGGGCTTGTAAAGCTGTGGACCTCAACAAAGAAAAGAGAAAAGTTGATGTAGAGTCGAGAGATTCGAAGAAGAGATCAATGAATAAATCTTATCATTCCTCATCGAAGAAATCAAGAGATTACTTTAATCGATCAACAACTTCAACGGGATATCAGAATAGAGATCGCAGGAAATAATACACTAATCCTAAAGCTCAAGCCACATCGGTATCAAACGTTGGTAACATAAAATATGTTACGCCTGAGTGTCAATAATGTGGAAGAAAACATTTTGGAGATTGCTTGGGAAAAATTAATAACTGAGCTTGTTACAGTTGTGGTTCATGAGATCACTTTATAAAAGATTGCCCAGAGTTAGCTGAAAAAGATAATACTCAGAACATAAGGCCGAGTAACACTGCAGCTAGAGGTAGACCACTGAGAAACACAGGAAATGCGAGTGGTGGTAAAGGTGTAATACAAGACACTGCAGCTAGATCTGATTCTAAAGCACCTGTACGAGCGTATGCTATTCAAGCACGAGAAGAAGCGCCATCTCCAGATGTTATTACCAGTACTTTTACTCTCTATGATACTAAAGTTATTGCATTGACAGATCCAGGGTCTACTCATTCGTATATATGCATGAATTTAGTATCCAGTAAAACTTTGCCTGTAGAGTCTACTGAATTTTTAATTAGAGTATCAAACCCCTTAGGCAAGTGTGTTTTGGTTGATAAAGTGTGCAAGAATTGTCCATTGATGATTCAGGATAATTGCTTTCCTGCTGATTTGATGTTGTTACCATTTGATGAGTTTGACGAAATCCTGGGTATGGACTGGTTAACGTTGTATGATGCTATTGTAAATTGCAAACAAAAAATGATTGATTTGAGATGTTATAGTAATGAGATTATTCGAATTGAATTAGATGTTTTGAATGAATTGCCAACTCTGATTTCAATGATCTTAGCTCAAAAATATGTGAGACAAGGTTGTGAAGCTTATTTAGCTTATGTGCTCGACACGAAAGTGATTGGAAAGAACATTGAATTAGTGCCAGTTGTTTGTGAATATTTAGATCTGTTTACTGATTAGTTGCCAGGTTTACCTCCGATCTGAGAAGTTGAGTTTGGTATTGAATTAATACCAGGAACTACTCCAATATCGATAGCTCCGTATAGAATGGCACCGACTAAGTTAAAAGAATTAAAGTCTCAGTTGCAAGAGTTGACCGATAGATGATTCGCAAGATCGAGTTTTTCAGCTTGGGGTGCTCTTGTTCTGTTTTGGAAAAAGAAAGATGGCACAATGAGAATGTGTATTGATTATCGTCAGTTCAATAAAGTGACTATCAAGAACAAATATCCTCTACCTCGAATTGATGAGTTTTTGATCAGTTGAAAGGGGCTACTGTGTTTTCAAAGATAGAATTGAGACCGAGTTACTATTAGTTGTGAGTAAAAGATTCAAACATTTCGAAAACTGCATTTAGAACGAGGACATACACTATGAGTTTCTAGTTATGCCTTTCGGATTAATGAATGCATTTGCTATTTTTATAGATTTGATGAACAGAATTTTCAGAGTGCATTTAGATCGATACGATATTTTGATTTATTCGCATGATGAAACCAAACATGCTGAACATCTGAGAATAGTGCTACAGACTTTGTGAGATAAGCAATTGTATGCGAAGTTTAGCAAATGTGAATTCTGGTTACAAGAAGTTGGTTTTCTGGGACATGTGGTGTTGGCATCTAGTATCTGAGTTGATCCAAGCAAGATTTTAGCTATTTTGGATTGGAAGTCTCCAAGAAATGTTTCTGA
Source organism: Gossypium arboreum (assembly GCF_025698485.1). Classification (NCBI taxonomy): domain Eukaryota; kingdom Viridiplantae; phylum Streptophyta; class Magnoliopsida; order Malvales; family Malvaceae; genus Gossypium; species Gossypium arboreum. The sequence continues at coordinate 109,684,135 of NC_069072.1, read as the reverse complement.
AGTCTGCAGTTTTCTGAGACTTGCTGGTTATTATAGACGATTCATAAAAGGCTTTTCTATGGTTGTAACTCTGTTAACGAAACTACTTCAGAAAGATGTAAAGTTTGAATGGTCTAAAAAGTTCCAAAAAAGCTTCGATCAGTTGAAAGCCCTATTAACAGAAGCTCCAGTGTTAGTACAACCAGAATCGGGTAAAGAATTTGTGGTCTATAGTGATGCTTCGTTGAACGGTCTAGGTTGTGTTTTGATGCAGGAAGGCAAAGTCATAGCTTATGCCTGGAGACAATTAAAGCCGCATGAAAAGAACTATCCAATGCACGACCTTGAGTTAGCTGCGATTGTGTTCGCGTTAAAGATTTGGCACCACTATCTGTTTGGTGAGAAATGTCACATTTATTCTGATCAAAAAAGCTTAAAATATTTGATGACTCAAAAAGACTTGAATCTACAACAGTGAAGATGGTTAGAGTTTTTAAAAGCCTATGAGCTTGAAAATGATTACCATTCGGGAAAGGCCAATGTTGTTGCTGATGCTCTAAGTCAAAAATCATTGTTTGCATTGCGTGCGATGAATACTCAGTTAACTTTGTTTGATGATGGTTCAATTTTAACTGAGTTGAAAGCGAGACCTTTATTTATTCAACAGATTATTGATGCTCAAAAGGTTGATAATGGAATAACAGCGAAACGAGCTCAGTGTGATTTGGATTCTAATTCTAAATTTTGAGTTGATAATGACGATTGCTTTAGATTTTGAGATCGGATTTGTGTTTCAAGAAATTCAGAGTTGATTTAGATGATTTTGAATGAATTTATCTATACATCCAGGTAGTACAAAAATGTATAACAATTTGAAACAACATTATTAGTGGCTTGGAATAAAAAGAGATATCTTCGATTTTGTTTTGAAATGTTTAAGCTGTCAGCAAGTTAAAGCTGAACATCAGGTGCCATTTGGTTTGTTACAATCGATTATGATTCTGGAGTGGAAATAGGACAGAATCACGATGGATTTTTTATCGAGATTACCTCTATCACCGAGTAAGAAAGATGCAATCTGTGTTGTGGTTGATAGATTGACTAAATTGGCTCATTTCATTCCAGTTCATACAAATTATTCACTTGATAAGCTTGCTGAGTTGTAGATTTCTCAGATTGTGAGATTGCATGGTGTACCTATTTCTATTATTTCGAATAGAGATCCAAGGTTCACATCACGCTTTTGGAAGAAACTGCAAGATGCGTTAGGTACAAAACTACTCTTTAGTACTGCTTTTCACCCACAGACGGATGGTCAATCCTAGCAGGTTATTCAGATACTCGATGATATGTTGAGATGTTATATTCTTGAGTTTGAAGGTATGCGGGAACAATACTTGCCACTGATTGAATTTGCATATAATAATAACTTTCAATCAAGTATCAAAATGGCTCCTTACGAGGCTTTGTACAATCATAAATGTCGAACACCTTTATATTGGACTGAGCTGAGTGAGAAAAAGATATACAGGGTTGATTTGATAAAAAAGATTGAGCAGAAAGTAAAAATGATTCGTGATAGTCTAAGAGCAGTGTTAGATCGTCAGAAATCTTATGCAGATCTGAAATGAAAAGATATTGAGTTTGAAATCGATGATAAAGTGTTTTTGAAAGTATCTCCGTGGAAGAAAGTACTAGGCAGAAAAGGAAAATTGAGTCTGAGGCTCATCGAGCCATATGAAATTATCGAGCGTATTTGACCGGTTGCATATAAATTGTTGTTGCCACCAGAGTTAGAAAAGATTCATAATGTGTTTCATGTATCAATGCTTCGACTATACAGATCCAATCTCTGCATGTGATTTCTCCGTCTGAGATTGAGATTCAATCTGATATGACCTACAAAGAAAAACCAATCTGTATTTTAGCTCGTGAGATCAAAGAGTTGAAAAATAAGAAAATTCCATTAGTGAAAGTATTATGGCATCGACACGACGTTAAAGAAGCCACATGGGAACTCGAGGATGTTATGAGAAAACAATATCCATCCTATTCACTAGTAAGATTTTCGGGGACGAAAATCCCTATGGGAGAGAGTTGTAATAGCATGGTTTAGACCCTAGTTGGAGCAGTGGTTTTGGGCCTACAAATTCGAGGTCAGAAAACTATTTTAATATTATTTCTAGTGTTTATAATATGTGAACTCATATGTGTGAAAGTTTCGTGTGGAAATTTTATTATCTGTGTACTTAATTTGAAAAAAGGACCTAATCACGTAAAATGTAAAAATGGCTTTCTATTTGTTAAAGTGCCAAATTGACATGTCTTTATATATGTGGGATCCTTATGATGCAATTATACTTTTAAATGAAATGAAAAAGGTTAATTTTGTAATTAAAATATTATGTTATTATAATTAAAACAAAACATCAAACTGGTTCATTATTTTTGTTTGTTCTTGCCGAAAATATAAAAGAAAAAAAAGGTTGAAGCTCAACTAGGATTCGGCTATATTTAAGCTCAATTAGATCAAGAAAAGATGAATTCGGATTTAAATCGAGGGAAGTCAAAGATTATCGATTAAATGATCCGAATCGCCAATTTTGAGTACAAGGGAAGCTCGTATGTGATAAACGATGTTATAGTTTTGTTTTAATGATTTGATAATGCATAAATTGTATAGATATTTGATTATAGTTTGAGCATGATGATAATCGATTATGTTCGACACTAAGTGTGCGATTCGAAATAGATTTGGCTACAAATGGAACTAAGTGTGCGTGTTGGAATAGCTTTGGCTATATGAGGCACTAGATGTGCGATACTGAGATAGCTTCGGTTTATTAAAATGGCACTAAGTGTGAGAGTTTGTTAAGGTTTCGGAAAATCACTGATGCACTAAGTGTGCGAATTCTTAAAGCATGGAAAGACTTTCGAATAAACTAATGTATTTGAACGAGAGGTGAGAATGAAATGAAATTATACGGGAAAGTTTAGGTATGCCCGGTACCTATGTGGTAGATGATACTATGTGTATGAAGCTTGATGAATCCGTATGAAAATGTTATATGAGATAGAATAGAATTAATGGATGAATTGTGAACTACTAAGTGTTTGTTAGTTGATGTTTTGTATATTATAAACTGTTGTTTATTTATGGTACGAACCTACTAAGCTTTAAAGCTTACTGTGTGAAATGTTCTCTGTTTTACAGTGTTATAAGGCTAGCTCGGATCTAGGGATCGTCAGCGACATCAATCACACAATCGGACATATAATTTGGTACCATTTTGAGAGTGGAATATATGGTATATGGCATGTATAGGCTAGTGTAACACCCCAAACCCAGCCCGGAAGTTTGGCTCGAATATGGCGTGTCACATTGAAGTGTTTTTTGAAAATCATGTTTCCATTAAAAACCCTTCTTAATAATTAAAAACTTATACCGTTTTTAAACCTTATTAGAAAACCTCAGCTGAATAACATTTTTAACAACCTTGTAAAAATCTTGGCAATTGCAGAAGCTTAATTTTAAAAACAATTACAGATATGTGATGTTTTGAACAACAGTAGTTGCTTTGGAAAACCATGTTCTAATACTAGCAATTATAAGAACAATAAATAAAATTCTAAATTTGAAATCCAGAAAATTAGAACGGCTTTACTACAACCCACATAAAAACATTTAAAAGTAATAATCAAAACTGTAACATAAACAGTGTGTGTGACTTCCTCTGAGCCCCTTGCAGCTCCGATCCGTCTAAGGCTGGAAATTACCGGAAAGGTTAATAAGCGGGGTGAGTTTACGAAAACTCAGTGAAATCCCTACTATATAAAAGGAACAATCAGGTCATAAAAGAATTAAAAGTTGGCTCCAACCCTACTTACGGCCAATATCAATTAGGCTTTAGCCCATTATAACAGACAAGACATCAGATGGGCCTTAGCCCATTATAGAATAAGAAACATTATCAGAACTAGAATCAAAATGAGAATCAAAATCGAATCGTAATCGGTGACGTAATCGAATCGTAATCGAATCGTAATCGAAATTAGGTAATGTAATCGAATCGATGTCGTAATGTAATCGTAATATGAATGCAAACCCAACCCAATCCATCCGTATACACCCCGCACCAACCTTACACCATGTGGGAGACAACTCGACCCACCCATCCGCTACACACCACGTAATTTGCGGCGAGGTCGCGGATATTGTGACGAAATCACCAGATCTGAGATATTGTGGCTAGGCCACCGTAATGATATAAATATATATGTGGTGAAGCCACCGATTGCAAATGAGATCGCGGATATTGTGACGAAGTCACCGAATCGATATATGTGGCGAGGCCACCAGATTGCAAATGAGGTCGCTGAACGCTCTGCATCAATATAACCCATATCCCATGCAATATGTCATGTATGCGTAATGTCATGCCCATATTTGAATCAAACAATCACAGTCAAGTCATTCATATCACCAACATATATTCACAATCAAATTCGTCAACCACACAGTCCAAGTCAGTCACTTGCCCACAAGGGCAAAACAGTCATTTTTCATATTATAAGGGTATTTTCGTAATTTTACCAAAAATAAGGGTTTTCCATGTTCATTACAATTGTCAATATTTTCAAGTGTTTAAACAATGATCTTTAACCCACCTATCAAATTCGAGCTTTTGGGCCCAAAAACCCCTAATGGGCCCTACGAATACTGATTTAGCCCACTAAGCTTGCTTAACCCAAATTTTACAACAATACTAACCGTGTTAACATGCAACTTTTCCAAATTCCATTTTCTATCAATTTTACCCAAATGGGCCCAAAAGCCCATTTGGCCCAATTCCTGCCCATTGAGGCCCAACTTACCATCGTGCACAAAATTGAGTTCTTACCCGTTCCATCGATCCAAATACCGATCTTATCGTATTTATCGCATCTATACCCACACGCAACATTACAAGTTCCCGAAATGCCGGTATTTTAGCATTTCGGCTTCTCAGCAGATATTAATCGAAGCTACTACGAGGGTTAGTACACACCTGTTATGGGTTGAAGTTGAAACGTTTCCATAATAAATCACCTACGATAACCACCACCTGTCACTCAAACTTAACTAATCCAATATCAATATATGTAAATCCTAAGCACATCAATCATACGGAACATAAGGGCATATTCGTCATTTTACCATACAAGGGTATTACGGTCACTTTGCCCTACAGGGGCTTTACGGTCTTTTTACCTATTAGGGGTATTTTAGTCATTTCATCCTACAAGGGTGTTTTGGTAAATCTACAAACCAAGGGTATTTCAATAAATTTGTAAACCAATGGTATTTCTATAATTTTTAGAAAGTCAAGGGTATTTCTGTAATTTAGTAAATTAGGGGTATTTTGGTAATTTTACAAATTGAGGGTATTTCGGTAATTTTACAAACTAGGGGTATTTTGGTAATTTTACAAACTAGGGGTATTTTGGTAATTCTATCCTCTGAGGTATTTCAAGAATTTCACAATCGAGGTAAAACGATAATTTTGTAAACCGAGGTAAAATGGTAATTTTGTAAATCGAGGGTAAAACGATAATTTTGTAAATCGAGGGTAAAATGGTAATTCTATAAATCAAGGGTAAAACGGTAATTTTGTAAATCGAGGATAAAATAGTAATTTTGTAAATCGAGGGTAAAATGGTAATTTTATAAATCGAAGGTAAAACAGTAATTCTATAAATCGAGAGTAAAACGGTAATTTTTTAAATCGAGGGTAAAACGATAATTTTTTAAATCGAGGGTAAAACAATAATTCTGTAAATCGAGGGTACTTTGGTAATTTTACAAGTCAAGGGTATTTTAGTAATTTTACAGGTCGAGGGTATTTCAATAATTTCACAAATCAGAGGTATTTTGGTAATTTTACAAACTAGGGGCATTTTGGTAATTTTACAAACCAGGGGTATTTTGGTAATTTTATAAACCAAGGGTATTTTGGTAATTTTACAAACTAGGGGTATTTTGGTAATTTTACAAACCAGGGGTATTTTGGTAATTTGGTAAGCTAAAGTATTCTAAACAGGGATAACAATACGAATGGGCCTAAAACCCTTTCTCAGCCCAAATGGGCCCACACGCTCGTGTGGCCCTTTTAGCCCAAATCTAGCCACAGATATGAATTCACCTAGCCTATTCCAATATTTACTACACAATCAAACAACTTATCCAATTGGGCCCACATGGCCCTTTCGGCCCATCGCGGCCCGAAGTAGCCATCCTACAGCTAGAGTAGTGAGAAATACACACCTGATAGGAGATTGGAGTTAATCCGCGCTCCGAGCACTCTTAGCCGATGCCCAACCCAAACGAGCACGCCATAAAGCGAAAGGGATCAGCCAAGAAAGGTACCTTTACTCTCCTCATGGTTCTCTCTATTTAAAGCCAACTTCGCATCCACTCTTATGTTAGCTTCCCGATGTGGGATCCCTCCATCATCAGAGTTTAAATTCAACACCAACTCTTGCCGCCCCCTGTTAGCAAAATAAATGTTCTTTTATTGCCATGAGTTTCCAACCCTGGACCTCATTGCCAACTCTATGATGCCACATTCCTGCCTCTTATGTGGCGCTACTTTGCCACTAGACCACAAGGCTTTTTGTGGCACAATTTCTCCAACAATATTCTTAAGGCCTACCTACTACACCCAAGGTTTGATTTACCTTAAATCAAAATTTTTGCTAGAGTCCAGGTTTGAACCCAGGACTTCTCCAACACTTCTCAGCACACTTAACCACTAAAACAAGCCTTCAGTAACGAAATTTACATGCACAACAAAATATTATAAGTTGCCTTCAACCGCTTCCATGCTTAAGGCCCAAAACTTCTAGGCCCAAATTCAGGGTGTTACAGCTAGTGTCATTTTGGTATCTTTTGTGTTGTGATTAGCCATGATATTTGGCTTGTAAATATTGATATGTATGGCCTCTTAAGTTGGCCTAAATGGTGTTTGATAGGTAAGTCATATGATGTATCTAATGTTCATGTGATGGTTTGATTTTGGAATGTTGAATTGGCAAGTTTTGTGGTATGAAGTATGTGATAAAATATGAGTTTATGTATTTGAAACTTATGTAAGTTGTGATGACCTTGGTACATTGATTTGGTATGTTTTGGTTGTGAAATTGAGTAGTGATTTGGATGGTATTTGAATGGTATGATATATATACAAAATTCTTGAATTAGTTGCCTATGAATGTATGCAAATAATGCTAAAATGTTGTGGGTTTTGAGTGCTTGAGATTGGTGGGAAATGTGGCTTAAACCAAGCACAATTTCATCCCACACGGTTGAGCACACGGACTTGTGTCTCGACCGTGTGTCTATTGTAATTTAGCTATTCAAGTCAGTCTCGAGCATGGACTAGACACACAGGTTTTTCTGATGGTCGTTTGAGGCACACAGCCTTGGTACCTGGGCATGTGTGGCCATTTCGAAGGGTACACTGGCTAGACACAAGGGCATGTGGTCGGCTGTGTGACCCAAGTTAGTTTTGACCATGGCCAAGGCACACATGCGTATCTTGTGGCCATGTGGTTAAGTTAGTATGCATGCCCTATTTTGCCACGATTTAGACACACGGCCTGTTCACACGGGCGTGTGACCTTTGAAACTTTGAAAATTTTGTTAAGTTTTTGAGAAAATTTGTATGTGCTCGGTTTAGTCCCAACCCATTTCTAAAGCATGTTTAAGGTCTCGTTGGCCTATGTAGGGACTTTGTAGTGTGTGTGATGTTGATGCTATGATGATTGAGAAATGAATGTGAGATAATTAGATTTTTCCGATAACGCCTTTAACCCTAGTCCAGCGACGGATACGGGTTAGGGGTGTTACAAAAAGGCTATCAGTTTTTTTTAAAAAGATTAAACTAATTTTTATGTTGTGTTCTTTTCCATCTTTTTCCTTTTCTTTTCCCCTAATTTTATCCTATCCCCTTCTATTTTCTCTCAATTTTCCTTCCTTTTTTCCCCTTTTCTTCCCTTATTTTCTCTTCACCCTTCTGTCACCCCTTTGTGTTCTCTTCTTCTTCTTCTTTTATTCTTTCTGAATTACTGATTACTTTGGCCAAATTCATCTGTACTACTCAGATTTTTCATTGGTTCTTCGAATCTATCGTTCCAATAGAGTAAGTAGCTTTTCTTTCGATCTGATCTTATCTCGTTTCCTTCTTCCTTTATATTATGCTTTGGCTGAATGTTACTAGTGCCATAGCTGAACATTCTATACTAACTTTTGAGTGTTATTTTGATTCAAGGACCAAATTTGAGCATTATGAATCAATAGTGGCATCGGAACTTGTTCATGTCTTCATTATATATCGAAATAGAATTCGATCTAAAGCTGTTTAGATCTAAGTTGTAGAAGTTATGGTTACATTAGTGCATTAGATTCGTGTAAATCAGGTGTGGATGTAACCTTTGGGTGTTTAATTAACAATAATTAATAATGTTATATGCATGATAAACCAAAATACATGTTGATTTGTGTGTGGCTGAATGGTCATGAGTGGATTCAGAATTGTCGATTAAGGTAAGTACTAAAAAGGGGTAGTGGTCGAATGCTTAAAGGCTTTAATTGAGATGAAATGATTGTGTGGGTACCGAATGTAATTACTTTTAATGTTTTTTGTGATTTGTGTGACATGATACTATTAATGAATGCGTGATTAAGCATGCCATTGAGATTGTTAAACCAGAAGCATGATAAGCATGCTGCTAAAATTATTAAACTAAAAGCATGATAAGCATGCCGTTGATATTGTTACTGTTACCAAATAGCATGATATGCTACATGATTGATATGCCATATTGCATTGTATGAGTTTGGGTATTGATTGGGTGACAGAAGAGTTCTATGGAGTATTGGTGGTTTGTCCACAACATTAGTTAGTCAATATATTGCACCTGAGAGTATTGTGGAGTACTGGCGACTTATCACATCCTATTGGAAGCTTGTCTACATTTTACTAGCAGTTTTATATGCATACTATTATTGGTGGTTTAACATACCGAGCTTAGGCTCTTATTGTTTTGGTGCTCGGATGACGAGTTTTGAGGAACTCGTGGTGTTTAACGAATGGATGGGTAGGACTATTGCACTATATCACTGAGCATGTCATATACATATGTTGATATGCCATGGTAAATTGTATGAATTGTATGTTATTTGTATGCTTTATTGACTAATTGTATGCTTATTTTTGCTTAGACTTATACTAAGCTTTTTAAGTTCACCCCTTAGTTTACTCCTAACAAATAACCCGTACGATTAGGATCATCAAACTTGGCATACAAAAGTCTCGTCTCAAATTTTCTCATAATAATGTATTTTTAATTTTAATTTATTTATTTTGGTTTTATTTTGGAATTATAATATGGACTGTGGTATGGGTGATTTTTATTTGGGATTTTGTATGCATGAAATATTTGCATGAAAACTGAACAAACTTAATAACAGATCTAACACAACTTAAAGTATGGATTTTATACAAAATGGAATGCAACAATTTTTCCGCTACCTAATAGTAAAACGAGGTTTTTAAAAGGTTGTAGATAGAGTCAACTAAGGTTATATTCAAACGACTCGATCTTCTCATAAATTGAACCTAAATTATAGATAACCTAACAAACTAGTGTTTTTAACAAATCATATGCAACCACACTAATTTTTTTGAAAATTGAACAAAAGAACGATTTTTCAACCGGACGTTCTTACTTGATCATTTCAGTGTCTAATGTAACCTTTGGGATTCGGTTATAATGTTTAGGCCAGGTTTGGGAGGTTACATGATTGAATGTTTGATTGATTGATTGATTGTGAATTTGACGGTAATAGCTCCAGCGATGAATGTGACATCTCGTTTCTCAAACCTGACGATCGGGTTAGGTAAAGGGATGTTACAAGATCTCATTTTCTATAGTAAGTTTTAAATATAATTTTCTTTCCATTAATAATAATAAATAAATAAAATTTTATGCATATTTCATATTAAAATTTTATCCATATATCATATACCACCAATTTTCTATTTAAACAAATTCAATATTTATTACTTCATTAAATAAGAATCAAAATTGTAAATATTGTTTCATGTCTGATCAGCTGTAAACATTACAACAAAAATGTGCAAGCGTACACTATCGATGTAAGTATAATAGACAGATGTGTAACACCCCATACCCGAGACCGTTGCCGGAGTCGGACACGAGGGGTTAACGGGCTTAATCCACTTACTTGCACAGTTCATTTTAAAAATTTCCAGACAGCCGGCTAACTGTGTCACTGTCACCTTAAAAATTATATCTTGAGTTCCACAACTCGAAAATCAGTTTCGTGATTTTTCCTGAAACTAGACTCATATATGCATCTACAAATTTTTTCTAGAATTTTGGTCAGGCCAATTAGTACAGTTTATTAGTTAAAGTCCCCATGTTACAGGGATCGACTACACTGACCTTTGCGCATTACGACTTGGATATCTCCCTGTACAGGGCTTCAATACTGATGACGTTTGTTTCTACAGAAACTAGACGCGAAAATGAATCTGTACATATATGGCATGGCTTCTAATTATCTCTGGTCAATTTATAATGAATTTCCAAAGTCGGAACAGGGACTCCAGAAACTGTTCTGGCCCTGTCTCACGAAAACTTAAATATCTCTTAACATACTGTTCATATGATCGTTTCGTTATTTTCCTATGAAAATAGACTCATCAAGGTTCGTTTACATAATTTATTCACTATTTAATTCCATTCCTACTATTTTTAGTTATTTTTCACATCCACATCACTGCAGCTGTCAGCATCTGTCTTTAAGGTAGGCTTTACCTATTTCATAGTTTCCATGATTCAACTAGCCCTTTAACATAAATAGCACAAAATATGATCATGATTAACCATCCCAATGGCTAATCATTTCCAAACATTTCCATACCTCTTAATGAACAACATACAATGATTATAATACCATGCCCAAAGTATACTTAAGCCATTTTCGCATGGCTATCCAAATTTACACAAAACCGAAAGGTACATGACCTACAACAAAAGGGTAGTCCTATACATGCCATTTCAAAGTTCAACCAAAAATATACCAAAAGGAGCTTTGATAGTGTGGGCGACTTCGACTTCAAAAATCCTAAGTCCGATAGCTGAAGAACCAAAATCTATAAAACAGAGAATCAAAGAAACGGAGTAAGCATTTAATGCTTAGTAAGTTTGAGTCATAAATTTAGACACAACCAAAGTATAGTATTTATGTAGCTAAACAAATAATTTCATATGCACAAATTCTCAATATCATACTTACTTCACATTACCAACCCTTATATTCATACACAAAGATCAACTTAGCCAAAGGCCGGTAGCTCATTTATCAACTGAGCGAATACTTATTTGTAAGGGCTCAACTAATTCAAAGCACATACGAAACATACCTCATTGTTGGGATTTCACAAGCTTATTAACTGAAATTTTTACAGCAAGTTAATTCATTCCCGAATCACGTACCTTCGGAGTTTAACCGGATATAGCTACTCGTTCAAATGCCTTCGGGACATAGCCCGGTTATAGTAACTCGCACAAATGCCTTTGGGACTTAACCCGGATTTAGTAACTCGCACAAATGCCTTCGGGCTTAGCCCGGAATTAGTAACTCGCACGAATGCCTTCGGATCTTAGTCCGGATATAGTCACTTAGCACAAAGCCTTCGGGACTTAGCCCAGACATCATTCGAATAACCAAGCACAATTATCAATAAATCATGACACATTCGTATTTCATTTTCATTAGCAAAACTCAAACACAAGACACTTATCACACTTGCAATTTCGGCTCAATAGCCACACACAAAGAGCATGATTTTGATTTTGCTTAAAACATGATCTAATCAAATCATAATCCAAATTCCATTACTCGAAAACTTACCTCGGATGTTGTCGAACGGCTTCAACGGCTATTCGATCACTTTTTCCTTTCCCTTATCCAACTGTGGTCCCCTAAGCTCTTGAGCTAATTCAAACAAATTTAACTTATTAAAGTCTCATTTTGCTAGCTTATGGCCGAATATGACAAGGAGTTTGATAGGTCATATGGCCACCTTTTAGCTCAAATACACAATGATCATACACATTTTTAATCACATCAAGCAATTTAATACAATTCATTCGAACATCAAAAGAGAAGCTCAAGGTACTTAGCCCATATATACATTAGACATTAGAGTCACATATGTACGAAATCACGAATCAAATTCAACATACTAGCTAATATTTCCCCTTAGCCGAATTTTCTAAGTCAAGCTAAAGCTATCAATAGGCTACCAATGGCCGAACATACCCATAAACTCATGTACTCATTCATGTGGCCGAACATACACATCTATGCTAAGGCCGATTGCAACACTTAATACATTCTACAAGTATGGTCACTTGTATTGACTAAACACCATTTGTTTCTAGTTCAAAACTTGGCTAATACACATATATACACTATTAAAGCATCCTCTCCCTTTACACTAATTCAACACATGCATTACCCATAATATACAAAATTATATTCGGCCTTAGCACACAACTTGCTAGCCGATTCTTCTCCATTTAGCAACTAATGCACATACGAGCTCATTTGTTAGACTCTACTTCATCTAAAAACAACCTTATTTCTCTTATATTTCCTACCATGGCCGAATGCATCACAACACCTTACCATTTCGATTTTGGTCATGGTTGAACAAGGAATTTAATGTCTCACTCAAGGATGCTAAAAAGGAGATTCAAGAGTTATCAATCCACCATCACTTTTTAGCATGCAAATAACATCAACACAAATCCACCTTAGCCGAATATCATCTCCATGACATAGTAAAGATTTGAACCATGGGCTAGTTAGAACTCAAGCTAACAAAAAAAAACATGCATGAATCTCATGGCACAACATCAAACTTACCTTCACCTAGCTACAAGCATGGCCGAATCTCTTCAACATTTCCTCTCTTCTTTCTTTTGAATTTTCGGTCAAGAAAACCAAAGAACACAACTTGTTTTCTCTCTTCCTTAGAACATTCGCCAAGAGCTATGAAGAAAGATGGACACTTTTTTTCTTGTTTTCTTTCTTACACTCACGGCAATGGGGAGGGGAGAAACAATCTCTCCATTCTTTTTTCCATTTTTTATTACTAACTTTAGTTTATTGTTTCCTCCCATGATGCACCAACACAACATGCCTATGACATGTTTTGCCCATCATCCTTTGTCCACCCTAATGTCATGGCCGCCACTACTAGATGGGGGAAATTTGACATGCAAGTCCTCCCTTTTGATTACATGCACTATTTGATCCTTGTAGATTAGCCTATCATATTTCAAAAGTGTCACACAAGTCCTATGTACTACATTCACATGTAATTAACTAAATCGAAGCTTAAAAATTTTCGCACATTCATATTCACATATTTTAGACCATAAATATCACATTCAAATAATTTGGTGACTCGGTTTAGCGGTCCCGAAACCGCTTTCCGACTAGGGTCACTATAGGGCTGTCATAAGATGTGAGTCTATAGGATATCGATCCCACATGATTGGTTGTCTTTTGTCAATTAAAGTTGGTGTAATAACTAGATAGAAACGAGATAAATTGTAAATATAGTTGTTGAAGCAATAACTAAAAAATAATAAGATAAAGTATGCTATGAATAAACTGGATCTTGTAACAACCCATTTTTCAATGAAACTGGAACAGTGGTTTCGAGACCACAAATTTGACCCAAAAATAAAATTTATTTTTATTTTATCGATTAAGTGTTTAATTACAAGGACAAAATCGTATAAAATACGAATGTTAAATTCTAGTAGCTATAAGGATTAAATAGCTAAGGAATTCAAATCTAAAGGTCCTTATATCATCTTATTTTGTCATCTTCAACCCCAAAATTATATGAAAACCCTAGGAGATAGAGAAGAAACTTTCAAGGCTTAATTGGGTAAGTTTCCTTGTCCTGTTTTTAGTAATTTCGATATTTTTGAAACCGGGATAGCTTAAACTATCTATTTAGGGGATTAAATTGAAAAGCTATCAAATTGTAGAAAATGGGTCATAGATGTATTAGAACTTTATGGTAGAAAATGAAAGGTTGTTGATAGATAAACAACTTTTACAAAGTGATTTTTGATGAAAACATGATTTAGGGACTAAAATGTAAACTTGTGAAATTGAAGAAAAATTATGAATTTTTATGAATACATGTGTTGTAAATTTTGTAATAGGATTTTGGTTCAACTTCGAATAAGGAGTAAATTGCACAAGTTCCATTTTTCGAGCCTAGGGACTAAATTGAAATTTATGGAAAAATAGGGGCAAAATGGTAATTTTGCCTAGGATGTAAATTGAGTTCAAATAAATATTAAATAAGTGAAATTGATGATTAAAGCTTTTTATATAGATTCAGACAACACAAATTTGAGGCTAGACCGAGGAAAAGAAAATGTTCGGATTAGTAGATTTTATACGCGAACAAGTGTCGAGGTAAGTTCATGTAACTTAATTGGGCATGAAAATATGTTTAATTGAATGTTGTGTTGTATGGGATATGAATTATATGGATGTAGATTACTTGAATGCTATAATGTGAAATTTAATATATGCTTGATATGGAGACAAAGGGTTAAGTCCCGATTAAATATTGAATTCCGATAAATACATGCGCTTTCCCGAAACGAATAAGGTCCTGCATTTGTTGCGAATGGGATTTAGCTCAGACGAGTAATCCTATTGACCTTGTTATAAAAAGGATTTAGCCCGGACGAGTAATCCGTATATAATACCTCTCTAGGATACATTATGATTAGGGTTTAGCCTGGACTGGTAATCCTTATTGAACTCTTTTGAGCATACATTATATAAACGATTTAGCCTGGGCTAGTAATCATGTTATACGATATGTGGCTCGAGAGTGTATTCCTTGACTAAGTGCCCTAATGGGTACCCTCGAATAAGAATTGACGGATTATGGAACCGTACACCTCGAGTGTACTACTTGAGTATCCATTGGAATTTCAATGATTCAATGGAAATAAAACTCTTGACATGGTATGAGAATTAGGAGATGAAATGATTATGACTTGAAAAGAAATATTGCATGATGAGCTCATCTATGTTTACTTGATTGTTATGAGGATTTTTGGTGACTAACATGTTTGATTGAATGGATGTGTTTAGGCAATATTGCTAATGGATGGTAAACATGATATTGTGTGCTTAGATTTAATAAACGCGATTGGTAAGGTTAGTTTCCGTTATACGAACTTACTAAGCATGTAATGCTTACTCTGTTTTATTTTCCCCTATTTTATAGTGCTCTGAAGCTCTCGAAGGTTGGAGATTATTAGAGCATTGTCACACTATCATCTAGCTTATTTTGGGTATACTTAGTAAAATCATTTTGGTATAATGACATGTATAGGACAACTTGGCCATTAGTGGCATAAAAATAATGATTTGTAACCTAGCCATTGGAATGGCTGGTAATGGCTTATTTTGGTATGATTAAGTAGGTTATTATGATATGTTCATATGTGATATATTAAGTTTGTGTGATCAAATGATGTTAATGCCTAAGTTAATCCAAGGTAATTTATAAACACATATGCATGTAATGGTATGCCATGATGAATAATGGAATTGTTTAATTTGAATGCTTGGAATGGTTGGTATTGGATGTGTGTTTCAAGTGCAGGCCTTGGGTGAACTTTTGGGTGAGCAATGAAGCTAGAAATGGCTTCATTTTTTCCATAGAGGCAGACAAACGGGCGTGTGTCTAGACCGTGTGTCTGGTAACATGGTATGCGGTTAGGTCGTGTGTCCCTTGCACCTTAATTTTGAGGAACAAAATGCTCAGAATTGAGCACACGGGTAGAGACATGGGCATGTATTTTATCCGTGTGTGCTACATCGCCTAGAATGAAACCTGCACCTAATTTCAAATTGAATTAATTAACCACACGGCCTAGCACACGTGCGTGTGGCATGGCCATGTGCACAAGTCAGAGAGTTACACGGGGTCGAACGTGGCCTGTAGCACGAGCATGTCCTAGGGTCACATGGGTGTGTCCCTTGGACCACACGGGCGTGTGAGCCTTGCACCTTAGAAAATTTTTAAAATTCTGCGAAAATTTTTTAGAGCTCCCGATTAAGTCCCAACTTGATTCTAATGCTCGTATTGGGCCTCAAGGGTCCAATCAAGGGATGTTTTGAATGATCTCGGTTAATGAATTGTAATTTACATAAATTGTTTGTAAAATGTTCTGAAAGTTCTAGTAATACTCTTTAACCCTGTTCTAACAACGGATACCGGTTAGAGGTGTTATATTTAGTAGTATCAGAGCTAAGGTTTAGCATATTCTCGAATTTGATGTAGCAAACACAAGTTTAGCTATGCATGCCATTATATAAATTATGATAGTGTGATGAGTCCTGATCATTTTAAATGTGTTCTTCATATAGTAATGTCATCCAACTAAGCTAGAGTTGAATTTAAGGAAGCTGAGAGCAATGCTTCAGCTTCAGTTCAAAGAGTTGCATCTGGTTCAGGTAGTGAAAGGCCATATCTGAGGGCCGAAGTTAGGAGGCAAAACAATCCTTCTTTCAAATGATGAATAAATGGTTTACCCAATACTGAAGAATAAACCCCGCTGTACAACGACCTCCCCCACCTGCTCCTCAACCGGTTCCTAAGGTACCACAGGGTGCTGAACCTATTAGAATTGGTAAGTCTCTGATAAATAAAATCCGCAAACATAGGGTGGATGAATTTAGAGATACTGTAGATGATGATCTGGAAAGGGCTAAGCTTTGGCGAGAAAATACTATTCGGGTTCTTGATGAATTATCCTGTACACCTGCCGAATGTCTGAAATGTGTAGTATCTCTACTGAAGGATACAACTTATCATTGGTGGAATACCATAACTTGGTTGTACCAAGAGAGAACGTTACATGGGAGTTCTTCCAGGCTAAATTCAGAAAGAAATATGTTAGTCAGAGATTCATGGATCAGAAAAAGAAGGAATGTTTAGAACTCAAATAGGGAAACATGATTGTATCCGAATATGAAAAAGAATGGGTTCTAACTGAGGATGAGATGTGTAAACGCTTTGAAGAGGGTCTAAATGAAGATATCAAGTTATTGATCAAAATTCCCGAAATAAGGGAATTTGCAGTGTTAGCCGATCGAGCATACAAAGCTGAGGAATTAAGCAAAGAGAAGAAACCAGCTAAAAGAGAGGCTCGAGTTTTTGGAAAAAGAACTATGAGTAAGTCACAATCATTTGATTCTAAGAAATTAAAGAGGTATTATGATCATGTTACCACCTCTACGGGATATTCTGGAAGAGAGAAGGGCTCTCAACATTCTAACTCAAGGTCTTCATCTCCATCTGTGACCAATATGGGTAGTGTCCATAATCCTAAAACAAAATGCAAACATTGTAACAAATTTCATCATGGGGAATGTCGGTCTAGAAGTGGACCTTATTTTGGATGTGTTTCACTTGACCATTTTCTCAGAGATTGTCCCGACTGAGTTGAAAAGAAATAGAACCAGCTCCAAGGCCTAGTAATCCTGTTTCGAGAGGCGACCACCCCGTCACCCTTGCAATGTTAGTGGTAATTGAGGTACTACTAGGAATACAACAGTTAGATCTGAGGCACGAGCACCTGCAAGAACATATGCTGTTCATGCTAAAGAAGATGCCTTTGCACCAGACGTCATTACTAGTACATTTTCTCTACTTGATACTAATATTACTGCTTTGATTGATCCTGGTTCAACACATCCATACACATGCACAAACTTAGTGACTGCTAAAAATTTACTTGTTGAATTAACTGAATTTGTGGTTAAAGTTTCAAACCCCCTGGGCCAGTGTGTTATGGTGGATAAATTTTGTAAGAATTGTCCATTGATAGTAAAAGGTTATTGCTTTTCAACTGACTTGATGTTATTGCCATTTGATGAATTTGATGTGATTTTGGGAATGGATTGGTTAACCCAATATGATGTAGTGGTGAATTGTAAACATAAATATATTATATTGAAATGTTAGAGTCGTAAATTACTTCATATTGGATCTGATAAACTGGATGGATTACCTAATAAGATTTTAACAATATTAGCATAGAAATATGTCAGAAAGGGTTATTATGCTTATCTAGTATATGTGTTGGATACTAAAGTATTTGAGTCAAAGATTCAGTCAGTGCCGATTGTATGTGAATTTCCTGATGTATTCCCAGAAGAATTACATAGTTTACCATCGGATAGAGAAGTGGAATTCTCTATAGATCTTGTCTCGGGTACAACTCCTATATCTATAGCACCATCTAGAATGGCTCCTATTGAATTGAAAGAGTTGAAAAAATAGTTGGAGGAGTTGATTGACAGAGGTTTTGGCCAACCTAGTTTCTCCACTTGGGGTGCGCCGGTTCTATTTGTAAAGAAGAAGGATAGATCATTGAGGTTGTGCATTGATTGCAGATAGCTCAATAAGGTTACAATAAAGATCAAGTATCCATTGTCTCGTATTGATGACTTGTTTGACCAGTTAAAATGTGCCAGTGTATTTTCAAAGATTGATCTCCCTTTTGGTTACTATCAATTACCGGTAAAAGATTCAGATGTGCCAAAGACAACTTTTAGAACCAGGTATGGACACTATGAGTTTCTTGTGATGCCATTCTATTTGAAAAATGCACCTGCAGTGTTTATGGATCTGATGAATAGAATTTTCAGCCCGTATTTAGACAGGTTTGTGGTGGTATTTATAGATGATATTTTGGTTTACTCTTGATATGAGAATGAACATGCAGAACATTTGAGAATAGTGTTGCAAACATTGCGAGAGAAACAATTGTATGCCAAATTTAGTAAATGTGAATTTTGGCTACGGGAAGTTAGTTTTCTTGGGCATATGGTATTTGCTGACGGTGTTAGGGTAGACCCGAATAAAATTTCAGCCATTGTTAACTGGAAGCCACTGAAGAATATGTCTGAAGTCTAAAGTTTTTTGGGGCTAGTTGGTTATTATTAGAGGTTTGTAAAAAATTTTTCAATGATAGCTTCTTCGATGACTCATCTACTATAGAAAGATATAAAGTTTGAGTGGACTGATAAATGTTAGTAGAGTTTTGACAGATTAAAAGCTTTATTAATAGAAGCACCAGTATTAATTCGGCTAGAACTGGGTAAGGAATTTATAATTTACAGTGATACGTCATTGCATGGTTTAGGTTATGTTTTGATGCAAGACGGTAAATTAGTAGCTTATGCTTCACGACAGCTAAAGCCACATGAAAAGAACTACCCAACACAAGATCTTGAATTGGCAGCCATAGTGTTTACATTGAGAATCTAGCAGCATTACTTATTTGGTGAAAAATGTCACATATTCACTGATTATAAAATTCTGAAATATTTGATGTCACATAAAGATTTGAATTTGAGATAGCGCAGATGGCTTGAGTTATTGAAAGATTGTGATCTTTTTATTGACTATCATCCGCGAAAAGCCAACGTAGTGGCAGATGCTTTGAGCAGAAAATCCCTAAATACTTTGCGAGCAATGAACACCCGATTGTCATTGTCTAATGATGGTTGAATCATAGCTGAGTTAAAAGCTAGGCCAATGTTTTTGCAACAGATATCTGAAGCTCAAAAAAATGATAGTAAGTTGCAAGCAAAATGAGTATAAAGTGAATTGACTCCTGATTCAAAATTTCAGATCGAGACTGATGGTTGTTTGTTATTCAGAGTTAGAGTATGTGTACCGAAAAGTTCAGAACTAGTACAGAACATTTTGAATGAAGTTCATAATGGTAACATGTCTATGATGTATAATGATTTGAAAAAGATGTACTGGTGGCTAGGAATGAAATGGGATATTTTTGAGTTTGTATCTAAGTGTTTGATATGTCAGCAAGTAAAAGCTGAACATCAATTGCCCTCTGGACTATTACAGCTAGTTACGATACCAGAATAAAAATGGGAAGGAATTACTATGGACTTTGTATCAGGATTACCCCTATCTCTAAAAAAGAAAGATGCCATTTGGGTAATTGTTGACTGGTTGACAAAGTCTGCATACTTTATTCCAACACGTATGGATTTTTCCTTGGATAGATTGGTTGAATTATATGTTTATGAGATTGTCAGATAGCATGGCGTGCTTGTCACCATTATTTCAGATAGAGACCTTCGGTTCACATCTCGATTCTAGAGCAAATTGCAAGAAGCTCTAGGTACTCAGTTACACTTTAGTACTGCATTTCATCCCCAGACAGATGGTCAATCTGAACGGGTAATACAGATCTTGGAAGATATGCTTCGGTGTTGTATACTTGAGTCTAAAGGTAATTAGGAAAGGTATTTGCCTTTGGTTGAATTGGCTTATAATAATAGTTATCAGTCTAGTATTAAAATGGCACCGTATGAAGCTTTGTATGGACGCAAATGTAAAACTCCATTGTATTGGACAGAACTCAGTGAGAAAAAGTTACACGGAGTTGACTTAGTCTGAGAGACTAATGAAAAAGTGAAAGTAATTTGAGACAGTTTGAAAGTAGCCTATGATCGTCAAAAGTCTTATGCTGCTCTGAAACGAAAAGAAATAGCAAGTCAATGACAAAGTATTCTTGAAAGTATCGCCTTGGAAGAAAGTTCTCCAGTTTGGACAAAGGAAAACTGAGTCAACGGTTCATTGTACCATATGAGATTACAGAAAGAATTAGACCAGTTGCATATCGGTTAGCTTTACCACCAGAACTTGATCTGATTCATAATGTTTTTCATGTGTCTATGCTACGGTAGTATTGATCCGATCCTTCACATGTTATCTTCTCGACAGAGGTAGAGATTCAGCCTGATATGACATATAGTGAAGAACCAATCAAAATCTTAGCTCGGGAAACAAAAGAATTAAGAAATAAAAAGGTAGCTTTAATAAAAGTTCTTTAGCAACGACATGGTATTGAAGAAGCTACCTGGGAGCCAAAGGATACTATGAAGAAGCAATACCCGAACCTTTTTACTGGTAAGATTTTCGAGGATGAAAATCACTAAAGGGAGGAGAGTTGTAACAACCCATTTTTCAGTGGAACCGAAACAGTGGTTTCGGGACCACAAATATGACCTAAAAATAAAATTTATTTTTATTTTATTAGATGGTCCGTATTATGATAGACATGTCATGTGAAAATTTTGATACAAAAATTTTATCGATTAAGTGTTTAATTACAAGAAGGACTAAATCGCATAAAATGTGAAAGTTGAATTCTAGTAGCTATAAGGATTAAATAGCTATGGAATTGAAATCTAGAGGTCCTTATACGGTAACTAGACCATTAATGAAACGTATGTTGATTTTTGGTTACTCATCCATGGAAAAATTAGAAACGAGTAGGGACTAAATTGGAAATTAAATTAATTAATTAATTAAAAGATGTTAAAAAGAAAATATCATCGTATTTTGTCATCTTCAACCCAAAAATTATATGAAAACCCTAGGAGATAGAGAAGAAACTTTCAAGGCTTAATTGGGTAAGTTTCCTTGTCATGTTTTTAGTAATTTCGATATTTTTGAAACCGGGATAGCTTAAACTATCTATTTAGGGGATTAAATTGAAAAGTTATTAAATTATAGAAAATGGGTCATATATTTATATGCTGAAAATTAGAACTTATGGTAGAAAATGAAAGGTTGTTGATAGATAAACAACTTTTACAAAGTGATTTTTGATGAAAACATGATTTAGGGACTAAAATGTAAACTTGTGAAATTGAAGAAAAATTCTGAATTTTTATGAATACATGTGTTGTAAATTTTGTAATGGGATTTTGGTTAGGCTTGGAATAGGGAGTAAATTACACAAGTTTCATTTTCCGAGTGTAGGGACAAAATTGGAATTTGTGAAAAAGTTGAGGGCAAAATGGTAATTTTGCCTAGGACATAAATTGAGTCCAAATAAATATGAAATATGTGAAATTTATGATTAAAGCTATTTATTGATCTGGACAACACAAATTCGAGGTTAGACCGAGGAAAAGAAAATGTTTTGAATTAGTAGATTTTATACCCAAACAATTGTCGAGGTAAGTTCATGTAAATTAATCGGGCATGTAAATATGTTTAATTGAATGTTGTGTTGTATGGAATGGGACTTATATTGATGTACATTACTTGAATGCTATAATGAGAAATTTAATATATGATTGATATGGTGAAAAAGGGTTAAGTCCCGATTGAATATTGAATTTCGATGAATACATGCGCTTTCCTAAAACGATTAAGTTCTTGCATTTGTTGCGGACGGGACTTTGCTTGGATGAGTAATCCTATTGACCTTGTTATAGAACGGATTTAGCCTGGACAGGTAATCCGAATATAATACCTCTCGAGTATACATTATGATTAGGGTTTTGCCTAGACTGGTAATCCTAATTGAACTCTTTTGAGCATAGGTTATATAAAGGATTTAGCCTGGACTGGTAATCCTGTTATACGGTATGAGGCTCAAGGGTGTATTCCTTGATTAAGTGCCCTAATAGGTACCCTCGAATAAGAATTGACGGATTATGGAGCTGTACACCTCCAGTGTACTACTTGAGTATTCATCAGAATTTCAATGATTCAACGGACATAAAACTCTTGACATGGTATGAGAATTATGAGATGAAATGTGTAACCCCCAAACCCGGCCCAGACGTTATGGCCAGATCTGACCTGTCACATGGACTTATGACTTAGCATGCATTCGTTGGTTTAAGTGATTGGGGTGGTCTTTGTAAAAACAACGATTGAATGAAAAGCCCGTTTATCAATCTTTAGGCTATCCATTTGTTGTGCTTGTTGAGTCTTGGAAACGTTTATTAATTTTGAAAACCTGCGCAGCCTAACACTAGCAGTTTCAACATAGTATAAATATAATCAGAAAATAAAACCATAGCGGAAAAAGAAATTTAAATAACGACCGTATACAACTTAAAACCCAAAATTAAATCGAATATAAAAATAATAAAATAAACTAACTTAGAAAAACCAACTTTGCGGATGATGTGGCCACTCAATCCCTCACGGCTCCAAGCCCACTATGGTTGGGGATTTCTGCAGAGATGAAAATAAAGGGTGAGTTCGGTAAACTCAGTGTGTAACATAACCCAACCATAGCCCAAAACAGATCAAACCACAGAGTCAGACTTATCTGGGCCTTGGCCTAGTACAGATATCAGAATGAAACCCATAGGCCCATAGCAGATATAGAACAAATATATCATGAATGTAGAAATCCCAACCCAGATCCATCCATAACACCCCCGTACCTACCTTACACCATGTGGGGAGACTACTCGAACCACCCAACCGCTACACACCACAGAAATTACAGGGAAGCTGCCAGATATTGTGACGAAGTCACCAGATACAGATATTGTGGCTAGGCCACCAGAACAAATATATATATGTGGCGAATCCACCACAGAAATTGCAGCGAGGCTGCCAGATATTGTGACAAAGTCACCGGAACAGATATATGTGGCGAGGCCACCAGATTGCAGCGAGGCTGCCAGAACGCTTCTTCCATCAATATAAACCCATTTCCCATGCAACAGAAATAATATGTCATGGCATACGTATACAGAAACATAACATCATGCTTTTCAGAAAAAAATAACCCTAGGGGTAAAATCGTAATTTTCCATGCATGAGGGTATTTCAGTAATTATTACCTATTGCTAAGGTTTCATGTTCATTCTAACGTTTACCAAGTAATCAGAAGTACTTACCTCGTCTTTTTACCAAAGTGGGCTCGTTAGCCCTTTGGCCCGTTTTCAGCCCATTAAGCCCAAAAATACCGTTGTGTACGAAAATGCACACTCTGCACTCTAATCATCCAAATGCACCATATTCATTAACAACTGTCTCATGAGCGCTCGCACGCTCACGAGTTCACAAAATACCAACGTTTCGGTATTTCAGCTTTTACCGATTCAGTCTAAGGGAGGGTGTCGTTTACACACCTGCTTGATGACGATTGATGACTATATCTTCTACGCGATAATCCTACAATCGATCACTAACACATTTAGACTTGCAAATTAATGATAACTAACATAAATCCATGTCAACTAACCCAATCATCACACAAGTTAGTCATTTACGCACGAGGGGCAAAATAGTCATTTAACACCCTAGGGGTAAAATGGTAATTTTACCCCACAAAGGTATCTCGGTAATTCTACCCTATAGGGGTATTTCGGTATTTCTACCCTATAAGGGTATTTCGGTAATTCTATCCTATAGGGGTATTTCGATAATTCTACCCTACAGGGGTATTTCAATAATTCTATCCTACAAGGGTATTTCGGTAATTCTATCTTACAGGGGTATTTCAGTAATTCTACAACTTATCCACTTGGGCCTACGGATTCATTGGGACCACATGGCCCATTTTAGCCCATCGCGGCCCGAAATAGCCGTCCTACTGCTAGAGTAATGAGAAATACACACCTGTTAGGAGACTGCACTTTAATCTGCGCTCCAAACACTCTTAGCTGACACCCAACCCAAACGAACACGTCACAGAGCGAAAGGGATCAGCCAAGAAGGGTATGCCTACTCTCCTCATGGTTTGCTCTATTTAAAGGCAGCTCTCCATTTACTCTTATGTTAGCTTCCCGATATGGAATCCCTCTATCACCAGAGTTTAAAACCAACACCAACTCTTGTCGTCCCAACATAACAAAATAATCAACCTTTGCGTGCCAAGGGATTCAAACCAAAGTCCTCTCACATGCCAACTCACGCCACCACCACTAGGCTATCAACTCATTTGTGTCATAAATCCAACACATTAAACTTTAAAGCGCACCTACTTGCTACCAGATTTATTGAAAAGAAAAACCAAAATATATTGCAAGAGCCAAGACTTGAATCTTGGACCCCTTGCTTCCTCTATGGCGTCACTTCCTTGTCCCCTAAGTGGCGCCACCTTGCCACTACACCACACTCCTTTTTGTGTCTTCTTTTACCCCTTTGCTCTTAAAAGCCCAAACGCCAATTGCATCACCTGTTCATAAAATTAAAATTCCGAAGACTACCACGGATTTAACTTAAGTTTGGGCCTTCCAAAGGCCCACTAACCTACTAAAATATATATTTTAACCAACCAGAACACACACAAAGTTTAAAAATCACAGAAACACAGAAAACCCAAAAAATTGGGGCGTTACAAAATTATAATGACTTGAAAAAAAATATTGCATGATGAGCTCATCTATGTTTACTTGATTGTTATGAGGATTTTTAGTGACTAACATGTTTGATTGAATGGATGTGTTTAGGCAATCTTGCTAATGGATGGTAAACATGATATTGTGTGCTTAGATTTAATAAATGGGATTGGTAAGGTTAGTTTTTGTTATACGAACTTACTTAGCATGTAATGCTTACTCCGTTTTATTTTCCCTATTTTATAGTGCTCAAAAGCTCACGAAGGTTAGAGATCCTGTATGTCTAAGAAAGCTACAAATACCTTTCACATTTGTCGGTGGGGATAATTTCTCGATGATTTCCACCTTAGATTTATCTACTTGAATACCATGATTAGAGATGTGATGGCCCAACACAATGCCTTCAGTTGCCATAAAATGACATTTTTCCTAATTCAAGACAAGATGAGTTCCTCACATTGCTTTAGTACTTTATCAAAATTGTCAGCGCAATGATCAAAATCATTCGCATAAACTGAAAAGTCATCCATAAAAACCTGTAAAGAGTCTTCGATCATATCTGAGAATATTGCTATCATACACCTTTGAGATGTGGCTGTTGCATTGCAAATACCGAAAGGCATACGACAAAAAGCAAAAATACCAAAGGGGCAGGTAAAAGTTATTTTGTCCTAATCTTCTGGTGCAATAGCAAGTTGGTTGTACCTGGAATAGCCATCTAGGAAGCAATAATAAGCTTTTCCAGCAAGTTGATTTAACATTTGGGAAATGAAGGGAAGTGGAAAATGATCTTTTGTTGTGGCTATATTCAATTTATGATAGTCTATACAGACTCCCCACCCCGTGGGGATGCGTGTTGGTAGTAATTCATCCTAATCATTGCAAACCACTATGAGACCACTCTTTTTTGGGACGCATTGCACTGGACTCACCCACTTGCTATCAGAAATCAGGTAAATAATTCTTCCATCGAGCTACTTTATGATTTCTTTCTTGACCACTTCCTTCATTTTCTTGTTTAACCTTCTTTATGATTCAATTGACTTTTGGCTTTCATCTTCTAACTTGGTTTTGTGCATGCTAAAAGAAGGACTAATACCTTGAATATCCGTAATAGTCCAGGCAATAGCTCATTTGTGCTGCTTGAGTATATGAGTCAATTTCTTTTCTTGTGTTTCATCCAGTATTGCAGAGACAATAACTGGTAGAGTATTGTGATCACCCAAGAAGATGTATTTAAGATGAGAAGGTAGTGATTTCAATTCCAGAGTGGGAGCTTCTTCAATTGATGGTTTGAAAATTGGAGTGTTTCTGTTGGTTAGGTCTAAGGATTCAATTTTGCATCTGTGCTTCACTTCAACAATACTAGCTTCAACCGTGCTATCACAATTGTCTACGGATTTAGCCTCAGATGTCATTGCAATTTCATTAGCAAGGATTGTGCTTTGGTTGTTTAATTCTTCCTCAATCAAATCATCAAGCACATAGACAATATAGCACTTTGCTTTATCCTTATGATGAATAGACTCAAAAACACTGAAGGTAACTTGCTCATCATTTAGTCGCATGGTGAGTTCTCCTTTATAAACATCAATGAGAGTTTGGTCGATGGCTAAAAATGGTCGTCCCAAGATTATGGGAATCTCCTTGTCTGCCTTGCAGTCAAGTATGATAAAATTAGTCGAAAAAATGAATTTACCCACATGAACTAAATATCTTTGATTTGCCCTTTAGGTTGAGCTAAAGATTGATTTGCCAGTTGCAATGTCACTACAGTGGGTTTCATAAGACCAATCCCATCTTTCTAAAACTAGATAGTGGCATGAGGTTGATGCTAGCTCCCAAATCGCATAAAGATTTGCCTAAATATTGATTTCTAATTGAGCATGGAATGGTAAAGCTTCTAGGATCTTTCAATTTAGGGCAACTTGTTTGTCAAAGCAACACTACAGCCTTCTGTGAGTGCAATAGTTTCAACATCAGTGAGTTTTTTCTTATTGGAAAGGAGGTCTTTCATAAATTTCCCATAACTCAAAATTTGTACCAGAGCATCCACTAAAGGAATGTTGATCTGCAGTTGTTTTATTGTATCCAGAAACTACTGATATTGTTTATCATTTTCATTCCTCTTGAATCTTTTTGGAAAAGGTACATGTGGAAGTACATCTGGTTGCGGCGATACTTTTGGTTGCATCCATAATTTCGAGGGTCAAATATAAGGCATATGAGTGACAGTTGGTGGTACTTCTTTTTTTGGTACATCAGCAAGCTCTTCAAAATCAACATTCCCATCAAGGCTATGTCACTAATGTCTGGGGATGCTATAGAAGAATCGATAATCAGCTCACTAGTTCTGTAACACCCCTAACTTGAGCCCATCGAGAAAATAAGGTTACACAGTATTATCAGAGTTTAAAATTCAAATGGACAGAAAATTCAAACATTTCATATCATATAAAATTCATGTAAAAAATAAATAAAAAACATACATACTATTCCTTACCCAAGCCTTCGACGCCCAAAATATGCATTAGAAAAAAGTCGGGACTAAATCAGATACCCAGAGAATTTTTCAAAAAACACTAAAATTTTTTAAAGTTGTAGGGGTCACATGGTCATGTGGGCATTCTAAACAGGGACACACAACTATGTCTTAGCCCGTGTCCGTGCCTATATAACTCTTTGACTTGGTCACATGGCCAAGCCACATGCCCGTATGCTAGGCCGTGTACCCTTCGAAGTAGCCTCACACCCCCATGTGCCATGCCGTTTGCTAGGCTCTGTAATAGCCTGACTTGCAAACCTTTTTAAAGCTACAGGGAA
The DNA here is from genome assembly GCF_025698485.1 of Gossypium arboreum. Taxonomy (NCBI): domain Eukaryota; kingdom Viridiplantae; phylum Streptophyta; class Magnoliopsida; order Malvales; family Malvaceae; genus Gossypium; species Gossypium arboreum. The sequence continues at coordinate 109,656,000 of NC_069072.1, read as the reverse complement.
CACACAGCCATGTCACCTAGTCATGTGTCACACACAGCTGAGACACACTCCCGTGTCTCTGCCTATGTGGACAAAAATAGGCCATTTTACAAGCCATTTTTCTCTCCCAATTTGGCATCAACCTACACCCAAAAATGCACACATATACAAGCTATAATCAAGCATCCAAAACAAGCAAAATCAAGCCTTAAACATGTAGTATTTTCACATACAACCGATATGCCCTTACGCACCTCAAATAACAATATGTAAACATGTATATTCATGTATACAATTTAACCAAATAAGTCAACAATTTACCAGACCATTTTTCATCATTTCATGCCACATCACTTACCTACCATGTAACACCCCTAGCCCGTATACGTCGCTGGAATAGGGTTTCAGAGCATTACCAGAACATTGAGAACATTTTTCCATTAAACTTCGTAAATTATTATTCATTTACCAAGATCATTTATAACATCCCTTAATCGAGCCCTCGAGGCCCAATACGAGCATTAGAATCGAATCGGGACTTAACCGAGACCTCTAAGAATTTTTCATGAAATTACAAAATTTTCCCACCGTGCAGGGCTCGCACGCTCGCGTGACCCTAGGACACTGATACGTGATATTCATAACAGGTTTTAAAGATTTATAAATGAAACATTCTTGAGACTAACTTATTATCACGATTAAGGCAAGTGTACCTATAGAATAGTAGTATAGCTCAGCACGCTCGAACAGTAGTATAGAACAGTAGATTAACTTATTCTTGAGACTAACGTGATATACATGATATTCGCACGCTCAAACCCAAAGGAACTACGAGTACTAGTATTTACTTCCTTTTTATTATCTAGCTTAAAATTTAAGAGGTTTGGTTGTCTAAACTAATTACTAACTAAGAATGCATAGAAAGAAAAACTTGGGAAAATACTTTTGGGAAAATTAGATTGATTGAGACAATACCTAAGGACAAATCCACCTAGATTTCACTTGTTATTTGACTCTCAATCAGACGATTTATTCATTTGAATTGATTCATAGAAATCCCTAAGTTATATTATTATCTTTCTCGAGACTAATAACGTCTAACCCTATGTTGAATAATTGAAATCTCTTTCAAATTAACACCCTAGAATTGCATTAACTGGATTTATGGATTCCCTTATTAGGTTTCACCCTAATTCGACAAAATCTTGTCACCTTATCTCTAGGCGCGCAATCAACTACGCTTAATTATGACAAATTTACTATTAGACAGGGTCTATTCCTCCTCTGAATAAGAGCTTAACTTGAATCAATATCCTAGAATATCAAAACAAGAAGTAAAAACACATAATTAAGAACAAGTCAAATATTTATCATACAATTCAGATAATAATAACAAGATCTGTCTTAGGTTTCATCCCCTTAGGTATTTAGCAGTTTAGTTCATACTTATGAAAGAAAACATCTAAAAAGTATAAAGATAACAAAACATAAGAAAACCTAAAACTCCTGAAGGAACTTGAAGGGAGATATCCAATCTTGATGATGAATCCGGCTCTTGAGATGGATCAATCAGCTTTCCTTGAGTAATTCCTTGAGTAAGACCTTGAGTAATGCCTAAGAGCCCTCAAAATTGGCCTTTTTCAAATTGGACTAAACTTGGGTTCAGCAGGGACACGCCTGTATGGCACGCCCATGTGCAATTACGAAAGGCCGTGGTCAAGACTATTAAATGGGCACGGGTGTGTAATCCACCCGTGTAAGTCGTGCTTCGATCCTGCCAAATTGACACGCCCGTGTGGCATGCCCGTGTGAGGAAGTCCAGGCCGTGTTGTTTTCCCATATAGGTCCATTTTCTCCGTTTTCGGCTCGTTTCTCGCTCTTTTTACTCTTCTATGCTCTTCTAAGTATAAAACATGAAATTAAAGGATTAGGAGCATCGAATTCACCAAATCTAAGAAGAAACCATCCATAAATGCGTTAGGTATGGGGTAAAAATATGTATAAATTACGGTTTATCAAATACCCTCACACTTAAGCATTTGCTTGTCCTCAAGCAAAACCCTCAACTCACAATCAAAATAAATTCTTCTTAATTTATAATTCCTATTAATAATATCTCAAAATAATCCATAAGTAATCATACATTGAGAATTTGACTAAGAGAACATCAAAGTTCCAAAACATTCCAAGTTGAGTATTTTATCATGAAAGCATAGGTGTCTCCCCTCATCTTAGTAATTACCTTTGACTCAAAATATCATAGAGTTTCACATCCTTACTAAAGATTCACTCAAATCACTCGAGGTGTTTAAGGACAATACATGAAGCACTCAATAGTCAATAATGAAAAAGTCATTACCATAGGCTTGCATGAAAATCAAATCTCCATCACTATATATTGAAATGAACATCAATCAAATGGTCTTTAAAGGGTTGTAATGTGGCTTTGGTTAGGGGGTGTGGTCACAAGCTGAAAAAAAGGTTAGAATCAAGATTGATTTGAAAAATTGCCTAACTAGAAAAAGTAATTAAACATCAATTGAGTACAAGTGAGCTTCTTCTCAGAAGATGGAATTTAGATACTGCAGCTCAACACTACCGAATTACTACAATATGTAAGTATGAATGTCTTCTTTTTAAGAACAATCCAAATACATAGAAGAGCAAAGCATAGCTAAGCAGTTAGTTCAAATCAAATCTCGACAAAAATAGGGATCAAATTAGGGGGTTTCAATAATAATGGTTTATGGGTTAATATTGAGAGTAATGGCTTGTTAGCCTCAAAGGGTTTTACTAAGGGTTAATTATAAAGGTAGGCTTTTGTGGAGTGAGTGGGTTAAACCTAAGTGCCTTTATCATTTTGACATATCAAATCAAATGGTGTGGTCTTGACATGCATAGTCAAGCAAGTTCTAGAATAACAATTCAATACTGACGCACTTAAAGCAACAATAAAAGTGAGCATGAAAGAAATAATAGATGCTCTAAAGGCTCAAAATCTCACAAAAATTATGGTTTTTTGATGTTTAAACCTGTGAATTTTAACTCAAGATAATACCTAAACTTGGGAGAAACAACTTATAAAATTTTAAATTCAAAAGTCAACTTATCATGCTTGATTCTTTAATATCTTAAAGTTTAAACAATCAATGCATGAATGCCTAATTTTTAATTCAAGACATATTAAAAAAAATCATAAATTAATTAAAATTCATTCTAATCATGGCATGAGAAGATCACATGAGAAAAAGACACAATTCAGGTATTTCTAATGACAATAGGAAAGACCCCCCACACTTAAGATGTACATTGCCCTCAATGTACAAAGATAGATATATTGAAAAAGATAGATTGATAATCATAAGATAGGGATAGAAGTGAAACTCCTGAATGATGAAAGAACTCCTTGAATTGGGGTTATGGAGAATAATCGGCCAAAGCAATGATGAGGGTGAAGGAGGATACTCCGGTGGTGGTAGAGGTTGGGTGCCACAAATGCTGCGCCAAAAGAATATTATATCTCAAGTTGGCTATGGTCGTGGTCGAGCAGGGTATGGCAGTCATGGAGAACCTTTCTCAGTGGAGTTTCAAGTTCCTGAGTAATAGTGAGCTTTGGAGCTCTTTATAATTGTGATAGAATCAGGAACTTTAAGGAAGCATAATTATTCGTAATGAAATAGCTGAAATTGAAAATTGTAAAAACTCAAGATAAAATAGTATAAACAGGAAATAAAAAGTAATTTCAAAATATAAAGATAAAGCTAAGATAGATAAAAGGTGTTTATAGTGAAATTGTGGTACACGGCCGTGGGGCATGCCCGTGTTAAATTGACAGGTTTGCCCACAGTTTCAAAACACGGGCGTGCGATCAGTTTCACGCATGGCCATGTCGTACGGCCGTGGCAACTTATCACATCCTGTGTTGGGGAAGAAATTTTTACCCTGTTTTCACATGGCCGTATCGCACGGCCGTGTTTCATCCCGTGGTATGTGTACGGCCTACGGCATGCCCATGTTCCTGGCCGTGTGGTTCTAAAAATCCAGTGTTCAGTGACTCAGTTAGTTAATTAAATGTTAAAGACTAAAATTTAAAGAAGTTAGCATCGTTAGTGCTCGGGGTGCCTTCCAAGAAGCACTTATTTATAGTCTAAGCTTGACTTACCTCTTTGGTGGATGGTCATGGGGGTTCGAGGAGTTTATACTCCTCATTCCTGCTATGAATCCCATCAAAATAAGGTTTTAGGCTACCTATTGTTTACCTTAAAAGTGCCGAATTTGGGATGACTTACCTCGACTGTACCAAATTGGAAAATGCTAAGTACCGTAAGAGAAATTTCTTCATTCAGTTTGGCAGTGTTAATGTGAGGATCTGTAGCATCTAATGAAACTTTATCTCCAACCTTAAGTTGATTTGATGAGGCATTGAACTCATTCTGGCATTGTTTTGGTTTATCGCGTTTTCTCGGTTTAAATGTCAACCATTCATCTAACTCCTCGATTCACAACCTTCGTTCTTCATGGGTAGATTCTTTGTTGTGGATTGAACATGGCTCATGTGTGTCCTTCGAACTTATTTCCTACAAAATAAGTTTCACTGTATGATCAATCTTAGTAGAACAATTTGTACAATAACCTTCAATTTTCGATGTGTTGTTCGGGTTGCGAGCTTGAAGGGTGATTGTTTCGTCTCTTACACGAAGTGTGAGTTCACCTGTGCTAACGTCAATAATTGTTCTAGCAGTTATTAAAAAGGGCCTTCCCAAAATTAAAGGAACGTTACTATCCTCTTCTATGTCTAAAACAACAAAATCAACTGGGAATATAAATTTGTCAATTTTAACGAGTACATCTTCAATTATACCCCTAGGAAATCTAACAATTTTATCTGCTAATTGAATGCTCATCCTTGTTTGTTTGGGTTTCCCTAGACTCAGTTGCTTAAACAATTTGTAAGGCATAACATTGATACTAGCCCTTAAATTAGTCTACACATTATTAACATCTAAACTACCAATTAAATAAGGAATAGTAAAACTCCCTAGATCTTTTAGTTTGCTGGGTAGCTTATTCTGAAGAATGGCTGAGCAAACCGCGTTCAGCTCCACATGCGACCTTTCATCTAACTTTTGTTTATTTGTTAGAAGCTCCTTTAAAAATTTGACTGCGTTCGGCATCTGCGAAAGTGCTTCAATAAACGGTAGGTTAATATGTAGTTTCTTTAAAAGTTTAATGAAATTACCACATTGTTCGTCTGAGCGGTCTTTCTTGGTCGTATTGGGGTATGGCACACGAGGTTTATATTATGTACTTCCCAATTTTTGTTCGTTTTGGCCTACCTTACCTTCGCTTACCACCGGTTCTGGCCTTGGTTTTGCCACTAACCCTTCCTCATCTTGAATGGCAATTACGTTGAGTTGCTCCCTTGGGTTAGATTCAGTGTTGCTTGGAAGCTACCTTGTGGTCATTCAGGAATCAACTTGGTGAGTTTTCCGATCTGAGTTTCGAGCCCCTGGATTGATGCTTGTTGATTTTTGAGTGCTGTCTCGGTATTCTGAAAACGAGTCTCTGACACCGAGATGAATTTGGTTAGCATCTTCTCAAGGTTTGGCTTTTTCTCCTACTGGTGTGGTGGTTGCTGAAAACCTAGAGGGGGTGGTGGTTTCTGATTTCCTTGGCCTCCCCATAAAAAATTTAGGTGATTCCTCCAACCTGCATTGTAAGTATTTCTGTAAGGATTGTTTTGAGATCGAGGATTATTACCCATATAATTTAACTGCTCGTTCTCCATGTTGTGGCTACAAGGTGGGTATTCTGAAGTGCTCAATCCACCTCCATTTGCTTCGCACTGCATTACTGGGTTAACCTATAAAGAACTAAGAAAACCATCTATTTTCTTATTCAAGAGTTCTACCTGATTAGAGAGCATGGTGTCCGAATCGACGTTGTAAAGACCAGCTATTTTCGTTGGCTTTGTCCTCATAACTTGCCACTGATAGTTATTCAGTGACATCTCCTCTATAAATTCATAGGCATCTTCAGGTGTTTTATTATTGATGGTTCCGCTAGCAGCTGCGTCAACCATTTGTCGAGTCGAAGAATTCAGGCCTGTGACACCCCGAATGTGACCCTAGTCGGAGAGTGGTTTCGGGACCACGAAACCGAGTCACAAGAATAATTAAGTGTTATATTCCGTACTTATTGTATGTGGAATTGGTATGCGTAAATATTTCGTGTCTCGATTTTTATTAATTAGGTGCTAAATTATAAGAAAGGACTTAGTAGTGAACTTTGAAAGTACGATAGGGAAATAGGTGATGACTAATTAAAGCATGCATGCAAAATAATGGACTTGCATGTCAAATTCCCCCTTTCTACAAGTAATGGCCGGCCATGACAAAGAAATATGGGTCAAACATGTCATGAAACATGTTTTGTTGGGCATTAGGGAGAAATAGTAAACAAATAAGCATGGGTAAGAAAAGAATGAAAAAAAAATGTGTGAGAGAGTGGCATACCCCATTGCCGTGAGTTGTAGAGAAGGAAAGAAAAAATTTTGTTCATCCTTTCTTTGAGCCAAAACTAAGGAAGAAGGAGGATTTTTGCTTCATGCTTGGTTTGGAAGAGATCTAGAAGGAGATTTGGCTAAGTTTGCATCAAGATTAAGGTATGTATGAGGTTGTGTTGGGAGTTTCATGCATGTTTTGGTTGCTAACTTGATGTGCATGTTAGCCATGGCTCAAATCTTTGGTATGCCATGGAAATGGTATTTGGCCAAAGTTGTTATAGTGATAAAGCCATTGCATGCTAAGTGTGAAGCTTGATGATGATGCATGCAATGATGGATTTTCTACTCATGAGTAAGATTTTGAGTTTTCTCTTTGTTTTATCATGATTAAAGTTGAAAAGGAGCATGATTGTCATACTTGGCCATGATGCATTCTTGAGCATGATTCATGCTTCTTGCATGTTAGTTAAAAGTTTGTGTTTTGGATGGCTATGGACACCTTGAAAATTCGCCATGCTCATATATGCATATATATGATTGCACATTATGTTTGGTTATGAACTAAGTGATGAATATATTGATTTAAAGAAGAAAATGTGGAAGAATGCTTGTGAAATTGCAAGCACAATTCGCCTAGCACACATATAAGTGCTTGATGCTATATTATAAGTTTTGGGCCACAATGTGCAAAGCATAAATTAGTAGATTGCATGCTGTTTTTGTGAGGTATTAAGTGCAAAATTGACCTCAACATGTACATGAATATTCGCCTTGGGTAGCCTATTGAAGGCCTTAGCATTTCCTTGATGCTCAAATAAATTGTATTGAATTGCTTGATGTAGTATAAAATGTGCATGACCATTGTGTATTCAAGCTAAAGAGTGGCCATATGACCATTTAAAATCCTTGTCATATTCGCCATAAGCAAGCACAATGAGGTTTTAATAAATTGAATTTGTTTGAATTAGCTCAAGAGCTAAGAGGGCCACAATTGGACAAGGGAAGGAAAAGGTGATCGAATAGCCGAAAAAGCCGTTCGACAACATCCGAGGTAAGTCCTCAAGAAGTGACCTTACTTGAATTATGTGAGATGAAATATGGATGTGTATGATTATTGATTATGTGTGTATGAGTATTTGAATTCCACCGGGCTAAGTCCCAAGGCGAATATGCTAATGATATTAATTGTGTTTGAGCCTTAGTAACGAAAATGAAATATGTATGTCCAATGATTATTGATGTATGTGTGCATGAGAAATTGAATGATATCCGGGCTAAGCCCAAGACAATTATGCTGGAAATTATATCCGGTTAAGACCAAGGGCAATTGTGCTAGTGGTTATATCCGGGCTAAGGCCCAAGGCATTCGTCGAGTTATTCTATCCGGCTAAGACCGAAGGCATTTGTGCACGTGATTATATCCGGTTATATTCGAAGAATCTTGGGCTGGAGGTGAGTGTTGGTTGCTGAAATGAATTTAATTAGTACACTCGGACAGCCCAAAGGATAAGGTACGTTATATGTGCATTGGAAAGTCGACGTGTTTGAGCAACATTCGCTCAATCGACTAATGAATTTCAGTTATTGAATTGATTGATGCTTTGCGAACTTATACAATGATGAAGTATGAAGTAAGAATGTGTATTAATGGAATGATGCATTTGGCTATGTGAATGTATTGCTGTAAATTATAGTTCATTATATTCCTTGAGACTTACTAAGCATAAAAATGCTTACCCGTTGCTTTGGCTCTTAGTTTTCTAGATTTCGCCGAGGCAATCGGATTTGGGATCGTTGAAGTCAAGTCATCCACACTATCAAGCCTCCATTTTGGTATAAATTTTTGGTTGAACTTGAGATGGCATGTATAGGACTACCTCTTGTTTGTTAAATACGTTGTAATGTAAGTTTGTATGGCCATGCGAAAATGGCTCGAAAAGGGGAGCATGAACTTAGACTTATTGTGGGTTGTATGTATATATATTTGGGGTCATGATGTGGCTATGGTTTGGAAATGGGAATGTTGGTCATATGATCAGCCATTGGCATGGTTAAAATGATCATATATGAACCTATGTATGGCAAGATTAGTTGAATCATGGAGACTACCAAATAGGTAAGTCCTACCTTAAAACAGATGCTGCCAGCTGCAGTGGCGTGAATGTGAAAAATCACCATAATTCATAGGAATGGAATCAAATAGTGAATAAGCTATGTAAATGAACCTTGATGAGTCTATTTTCATATGGAAGAAACGAAACGGTCATAGGAGTTACAGGTTAAGAGATATTAAAGCTATTGTGAGACAGGGCCAGAATGGTTTCTGGGTTCCCTGTCGCAACTTTAAAAATTCACTATAAATTATCCAAAAGAATTAGGAGATATACCTTATATGTACAGATTCCATTTTGAGTCTAGTTTCATTAGAAACAAACGACACCAGCATTAAAGCCCTGTGCAGAGAGATATTCAAGTTATACCGCGCGAAGGTCAGAGCAGTCGATCCCTGTAACTTGGGTAACTTTAACTAATAAACTGTACCAATTGGCCCGACCAAAAATCCTAGAAATAAATCCATGGATGTATATATGAGTCTAAATTCAGGAAAATTTACGAAACCAGTTTCCGAGTTTTGAAACTCGAGATATGATTTTAAGGCGACAGTGACGCAGTTTTCCAGCCTGACTGGAAATGTCAAATTGGTGGGCAAAAACATGTGAACTTGGTTTGTTAACCCTCGGGTCCGACACGGCGATGGTCTCGGGTTTGGGGTGTTACAATTTTATTGGTATCGAGCCACGGTTTAGTCGATTCTAGGACTACCGTGATGTGTTTGGGGTCTAGCTATACATGCCATTAAATGATGAATCGATAGTGTGATGAATTCGACAATTTGACTTCATGTTTGTTTATAGCAATGGATCCCGATCCCAACCGAGCGATAGCTGATGATGTGGAGAGTGTGGCGCTTGCTCCGCGCAAGGGGACAGCGCCATGACTCTCAACCTATGGCCAGCAATCCTAATGACGAGGCTAAGCAAGCCTTTTATAGTGTGATGAGCGAATGGTTTAATCAATACATTCGAACCAACACTACTGTTCCACCACCTCCATTCCCGATTTAATGCAACCCCAGACCTACAATACCTCCGTGATGACCCAATAAGGTCGGGTAAGCCCCATCGATAGGATTCAAAACATGGGGCCACTGAATTTAAGGCTACGGATGATGATGATGCCGAGCGAGCTGAATTATGGTTAGATAACACTATCCGGTGCTTGATGAGCTATCCTGCACCCGATGAGTGCTTAAAGTGTACCATCTCCTTGCTACGCGAGTCCGCCTACTATTGGTGGAGTACTCGACTTGTGGTGCCTAGAGAGCAAGTGACTTGGGAATTCTTTCTAACCGAGTTTCAAAAAGTATATCATCGAGATTCATCGACCAAAAGCGGAGGGAGTTCCTTGATCTTAAGCAAGGTTCTATGTCCGCTATTCTGACTCTGAACGAAAGTTTGTGAGGCTTAGCCAGACGCTGAGAATGTATTTCGTCCGAAGCTATTATGTGCAAACGCTTGAGGATGGGCTGAATGATGATATAAGGATGTTTGTTGGCATTCTCGAGATACGAGAGTTCGTAGTACTTGTTGAGCGAGCTTGTAAAGTCAAGAGCTTAGAAAGGAGAAACAAAAGCTGATGTGGGGATTGGAGAATTCGAAGAGGTCCTCGGAAAGTCTCTTCAACAAGCATCGAAGAGATTTCGAGATGATGCGAGCCGGTCTAGAGGCGTTTGGGATTTTCTAGACGAGGACGCGATCGACCCCGTGACCACACGAGTCACCTCGATTGCTTGTGGCGGAAATGATCGCCGAGAGGGACGGAGTGTCCACATTGTGGCAAATGGCATTCGGGAGCTGTTGGTTTCGTGATCGCTCTGCTATAAGTGTGGATCGGCCGACCATTTTATGAAGGATTGCCCGAGGATGCATGAGCAGAATGCAAGTCGAGTGCAAACCCGGTGCTACCATCGCCGAGGTAGGCCACCTAGAAATATGGGCAATGTCGGTGGCGGTCGAGAGGATCTAGAGATGCTACCATCGATCCGAGGCTCGTGCTCTGCTAGGACTTATGCCATCTGCCGCACGCCGAGGATGCTTGCCTCTCCGGATGTTATTACCGGTACTTTCACTCTTTTCAATACAAATGTAATTGCTTTGATTGACCCCGGTTCTACTCATTCTTATATATGTGAAACCTTAGCATCCAAAGAAGACTTTGCCCATTGAGTCTCTCGAGTTTGTAATTCGGTGTCAAACCCTTGGGTCATTACGTGCTTGTTAACAAAGTGTGCAAGAAAAGTCCCCTAGTGTTCCGAGGTTCTTGTTTTCCGCGGACTTAATGCTTTTGCCATTCGATGAGTTCGATGTTATTCTTGGTTTGGATTGGTTGACCATGCACGATGCGGTTGTAAATTGCAAGAGCAAGACTATCGATTTGAGGTGCGCGAATAATGAAATAATTCGGGTTGAGTCCACGGACTTAAAGGGTTGCCACCGTAATATCGTGATGTTGGCCCGTAAATATGTAAGAAAAGGGTGCGGCGTACCTTGCGTCGTACTCGATGACAAGGAATCGAGAAGAAACCCGAATCGTGCCGTGGTTTGTGAATACCGGATGTTTTCCCAAGAATTGCGGGTTTACCACATGCTCGAAAATAGAATTTGGCATCGAATTGGTACCGGTACCACCCCAATTCGATAGCTCCGTATCGTATGGCACCAACGGAATTGAAGGAGTTGAAAACTCGGTTGCAAGAATTGGTGGATAGAGGTTTTGCTCGCCCGAGTTTTTCGCCTTTGGGTGCGCCGGTGTTGTTCGTGAAGAAGAAGGATGGAACCATGCGACTATGCATCGACTATCGTCGACAACAAAGCGACGATAAAGAACAAATATCCGTTGCCACGTATTGATGACTTGTTCGATCAATGAAGGGAGCCTCGGTGTTCTCGAAAATAGATTTGAGATCGGGCTACTATCAATTGCGAATCCGAGATTCGAGACGTGCCCAAGACGCCTTCGAGCGAGATATGGTCACTATGAGTTCCTGGTGATGCCGTTTGGGCTCACTAATGCCCCTGCGGTATTTATGGATTTAATGAATCGAATCTTTAGACCATATTTGGATCGATTCGTAGTCGTGTTCATTGATGACATCTTGGTCTATTCAAGAAATGAGACCGAACATCTTGAACACTGCGGTTAGTGCTGCAAATTTTACGGGACAAGCAATTATATGCTAAGTTCAACAAGTGTGAGTTCTGGTTAAGAGAGGTAAGCTTCTTGGGTCATGTGGTATCTGCATCGGGTATTCGAGTCGACCCGAATAAAATTTCAGCCATACTAAATTGGAAGCCTCCGAGAAATATTACTGAGGTTCGAAGCTTTTTGGGGCTTGCCGGTTACTACCGACGATTTGTAAAAGGCTTCTCAACGATAGCCACGCCGATGACGAAGCTTACTCCAAAAGGATGTTAAGTTCGAATGGACGGAGAAATGCCAAAAAAGCTTCGATCAACTGAAAACTTATTTGACTGAAGCCCCAATTCTAGTGCAACCCGAGTCCGGCAAGGAGTTTGTCATCTATAGCGACGCCTCTCTACTTGGGTTAGGTTAGCGTATTAATGCAAGAAGGTCGAGTTGTGGCCTATCGTCGAGGCAATTAAAGCCACATGAGAAAAATTATCCGACTCATGATCTCAAATTGGCGCCATCGTATTCGCCTTAAAGATTTGGCGACATTACTTATTTGGTGAAAGGTGCCATGTATACTCGGATCACAAAAGTCTCAAGTATTTGATGACCCAACGAGACTTAAATCTGCGACAAAGACGTTGGCTCGAGTGTTAAAGGATTATGAGTGATCATTGACTATCACCCGGAAAGGCGAATGTAGTTGCGGATGCCTTGAGTCGTAAATCGTTATTCACTTTACGAGCGATGAATGTGCACTTGTCTATCCGATCCGACAGGTGTGTTAGTGGCTGAAATGAAAGCCAAACCATTATTGACACACCAAATTCGAGAAGCTCGAAAAGTCGATGACGAGTTGGTTGCAAAACGGGCTGCGTGTGTTCGAACAAGGACTCGGAGTTTCAAATCGACGATGACGATTGTTTGAGGTTCAAAAGTCATCTGTGTGTCCCAAAGAATTGAACTCATTTCGATAATTCGAATGAAGCCCATTGTAGCCGAATGGCAATCCACCCGGAGTACGAAGATGTACAATGATTTGAAACGTCGATTTTGGTGGCATGGTATGAAGCGGGACATCTCCGACTTTGTTTCAAGATGTTTAATATGTCAACAAGTGAAAGCGGAACATCGGTGCCTTGAGATTACTTCACCAATCACGATACCCGAGTGGAAATGGGATCGAGTCACAATGGACTTTGTATCCGGACCGCCATTGTCGACAAGTAAGAAGGATGCGGTTTGGGTCGTGGTAGATCGATTGACTAAGTCGGCCCACTTTGTCCCCGTGTCGTCGGATTTTTCAATGGACAAATTAGCGGAATTGTACGTTTCTCGATTGTGAAATTACACGGGTGCCTATTTCTATCGTGTCGGATAGAGATCCGAGATTTACCTCGCGGTTTTGGAAAAAGTTGCAAGAAGCTTTGGGTACCAAGTTGCATTTCAAGACCGCCTTCCACCCCAAACCGATGGTCAATCCGGCGGTAATTCGAATCTTGGAGGATATGTTAAGATGTTGCGTCCTCGAGTTTAGTGGTTCATGGGAACGGTATTTGCCGTTGATTGAATTCGCTTACAACAACACTTTCAATCGAGTATTAAGATGGCACCTACGAGGCTTTGTACGGCGTAAATGCCGTACACCATTGTTTTGGACCGAGCTTGGTGAAAGCAAGATTTTCGGTGGATTTGATTAGGGATGCCGAATGAAAGTGAAAGTAATCCGTGAAAGTTTGAAGATAGCCTTCGATCGTCGAAGTCGTGACGCGGATATGAAGCGTAAGGATATCGAGTATCGTGGGTGATAAAGTGTTCCTCAAGGTATCGCCTTGGAAAAAATACTCGAGTTCGCCGTAAGGGTAAGTTGAGCCCGAGGTTCATTGGGCCATATGAGATATCGAGCGAGTCGGTCCAAAGGCATATCGTTTGATTTTGCCCCGAACTCAAAAGGTTCACGATGTCTTCCACGTTTCGATGCTTGACGTTATAGATCCGATCCATCGCACGTGATTAGTCCATCGAAATTGAAATTCAAGCTAATATGAGTTATGAGGAAGAACCAATTTGTATCCTATCACGAGAAGTGAAAGAGTTGCGAAACAAGCGGGTTCCGCTAGTGAAAGTGTTATGGCTCAAGCACGGGATAGAAGAAGCTACTTGGGAGACCGAGAACTCAATGAGAGAGCGATATCCGAACCTATTTACGGTAAGCTTTTCGGGACGAAAATCTCTTGAGTGGGGAGAGTTGTGACACCGAATGTGACCCTAGTCGGAGAGTGGTTTCGGGACCACGAAACCGAGTCACAAGAATAATTAAGTGTTATATTCCGTACTTATTGTATGTGGAATTGGTATGCGTAAATATTTCGTGTCTCGATTTTTATTAATTAGGTGCTAAATTATAAGAAAGGACTTAGTAGTGAACTTTGAAAGTACGATAGGGAAATAGGTGATGACTAATTAAAGCATGCATGCAAAATAATGGACTTGCATGTCAAATTCCCCTTTCTACAAGTAATGGCCGCCATGACAAAGAATATGGGTCAAACATGTCATGAAACATGTTTTGTTGGGCATTAGGGAGAAATAGTAAACAAATAAGCATGGGTAAGAAAAGAATGAAAAAAAAATGTGTGTGAGAGAGTGGCATACCCCATTGCCGTGAGTTGTAGAGAAGGAAAGAAAAAATTTTGTTCATCCTTTCTTTGAGCCAAAACTAAGGAAGAAGGAGGATTTTTGCTTCATGCTTGGTTTGGAAGAGATCTAGAAGGAGATTTGGCTAAGTTTGCATCAAGATTAAGGTATGTATGAGGTTGTGTTGGGAGTTTCATGCATGTTTTGGTTGCTAACTTGATGTGCATGTTAGCCATGGCTCAAATCTTTGGTATGCCATGGAAATGGTATTTGGCCAAAGTTGTTATAGTGATAAAGCCATTGCATGCTAAGTGTGAAGCTTGATGATGATGCATGCAATGATGGATTTTCTACTCATGAGTAAGATTTTGAGTTTTCTCTTTGTTTTATCATGATTAAAGTTGAAAAGGAGCATGATTGTCATACTTGGCCATGATGCATTCTTGAGCATGATTCATGCTTCTTGCATGTTAGTTAAAAGTTTGTGTTTTGGATGGCTATGGACACCTTGAAAATTCAGCCATGCTCATATATGCATATATATGATTGCACATTATGTTTGGTTATGAACTAAGTGATGAATATATTGATTTAAAGAAGAAAATGTGGAAGAATGCTTGTGAAATTGCAAGCACAATTCGCCTAGCACACATATAAGTGCTTGATGCTATATTATAAGTTTTGGGCCACAATGTGCAAAGCATAAATTAGTAGATTGCATGCTGTTTTGTGAGGTATTAAGTGCAAAATTGACCTCAACATGTACATGAATATTCGGCCTTGGGTAGCCTATTGAAGGCCTTAGCATTTCCTTGATGCTCAAATAAATTGTATTGAATTGCTTGATGTAGTATAAAATGTGCATGACCATTGTGTATTCAAGCTAAAGAGTGGCCATATGACCATTTAAAATCCTTGTCATATTCGCCATAAGCAAGCACAATGAGGTTTTAATAAATTGAATTTGTTTGAATTAGCTCAAGAGCTAAGAGGGCCACAATTGGACAAGGGAAGGAAAAGGTGATCGAATAGCCGAAAAAGCCGTTCGACAACATCCGAGGTAAGTCCTCAAGAAGTGACCTTACTTGAATTATGTGAGATGAAATATGGATGTGTATGATTATTGATTATGTGTGTATGAGTATTTGAATTCCACCGGCTAAGTCCCAAGGCGAATATGCTAATGATATTAATTGTGTTTGAGCCTTAGTAACGAAAATGAAATATGTATGTCCAATGATTATTGATGTATGTGTGCATGAGAAATTGAATGATATCCGGGCTAAGCCGAAGACAATTATGCTGAAATTATATCCGGTTAAGACCAAGGCAATTGTGCTAGTGGTTATATCCGGGCTAAGGCCCAAGGCATTCGTATGAGTTATTCTATCCGGGCTAAGACCAAGGCATTTGTGCACGTGATTATATCCGGTTATATTCAAGAATCTTGGGCTGGAGGTGAGTGTTGGTTGCTGAAATGAATTTAATTAGTACACTCGGACAGCCCAAAGGATAAGGTACGTTATATGTGCATTGGAAAGTCGACGTGTTTGAGCAACATTCGCTCAATCGACTAATGAATTTCAGTTATTGAATTGATTGATGCTTTGCGAACTTATACAATGATGAAGTATGAAGTAAGAATGTGTATTAATGGAATGATGCATTTGGCTATGTGAATGTATTGCTGTAAATTATAGTTCATTATATTCCTTGAGACTTACTAAGCATAAAAATGCTTACCCGTTGCTTTGGCTCTTAGTTTTCTAGATTTCGCTCGAGGCAATCGGATTTGGGATCGTTGAAGTCGAAGTCATCCACACTATCAAGCCTCCATTTTGGTATAAATTTTGGTTGAACTTGAGATGGCATGTATAGGACTACCTCTTGTTTGTTAAATACGTTGTAATGTAAGTTTGTATGGCCATGCGAAAATGGCTCAAAAGGGGAGCATGAACTTAGACTTATTGTGGGTTGTATGTATATATATTTGGGGTCATGATGTGGCTATGGTTTGAAATGGGAATGTTGGTCATATGATCAGCCATTGGCATGGTTAAAATGATCATATATGAACCTATGTATGGCAAGATTAGTTGAATCATGGAGACTACCAAATAGGTAAGTCCTACCTTAAAACAGATGCTGCCAGCTGCAGTGGCGTGAATGTGAAAAATCACCATAATTCATAGGAATGGAATCAAATAGTGAATAAGCTATGTAAATGAACCTTGATGAGTCTATTTTCATATGGAAGAAACGAAACGGTCATAGGAGTTACAGGTTAAGAGATATTAAAGCTATTGTGAGACAGGGCCAGAATGGTTTCTGGGTTCCCTGTCGCAACTTTAAAAATTCACTATAAATTATCCAAAAGAATTAGGAGATATACCTTATATGTACAGATTCCATTTTGAGTCTAGTTTCATTAGAAACAAACGACACCAGCATTAAAGCCCTGTGCAGAGAGATATTCAAGTTATACCGCGCGAAGGTCAGAGCAGTCGATCCCTGTAACTTGGGTAACTTTAACTAATAAACTGTACCAATTGGCCCGACCAAAAATCCTAGAAATAAATCCATGGATGTATATATGAGTCTAAATTCAGGGAAAATTTACGAAACCAGTTTCCGAGTTTTGAAACTCGAGATATGATTTTTAAGGCGACAGTGACGCAGTTTTCCAGCCTGACTGGAAATGTCAAATTGGTGGGCAAAAACATGTGAACTTGGTTTGTTAACCCTCGGGTCCGACACCGGCGATGGTCTCGGGTTTGGGGTGTTACAAGGCCATTATGAAAAGTTTGAACCTGTAGCCAGAGTGGTAACCAATGGTGAGGGCATCTTCAAAAAAGGTCTTTATATCTCTCCCATCCATCGTAGAGTGTCTCTAAATCCATCTGCACAAAAGAAGAGATATCATTACGTAATTTAGCCGTTTTAGCCGGCGAAAAATATTTTAGTAAAAAATTTTCGGTCATTTGTTCCCAAGTAGTGATTGACCCCTGTGGTAATGAATTCAACCACTTTTTAGCTTTGTTCCTCAATGAAAAGGGAAACAATCGAAGACGTATGGCATTATCAGAAACGCCATTGATTTTAAATGTATCGCAGAATTCCAGGAAATTCGCCAAATGAGCATTTGGATCCTCATCTTGCAAACCATCAAACTGAACAAACCGTTGTATCATTTGAATTATGTTAGGTTTCAATTCAAAATTATTTATGGAAATAGCAGGTCTAACTATACTCGATTCAGTTCTTGTTAAAGTAGGTTTAGCATAATCATACATAGTGCGTGGAGTAGGATTCTGATTTACTTGGATTAACAGCAATCGCAGGAGGTATCAGGTTTTCCTGATTTTAAGCCATCTCCTTGGTTGTGGTTTGAATATCGTCCTCTTGTTC
The DNA here is from genome assembly GCF_025698485.1 of Gossypium arboreum. Lineage (NCBI taxonomy): Eukaryota > Viridiplantae > Streptophyta > Magnoliopsida > Malvales > Malvaceae > Gossypium > Gossypium arboreum. The sequence continues at coordinate 109,638,221 of NC_069072.1, read as the reverse complement.
GTCCTCTGTATCTTAAGCTTCGCCTTAGTTCTCTTTAGTTTCTGCGAACTGTGCGATAGATCTCACTATCAAAAAGTAATGGTCCTAATGGGTTTCTTCAAGTCATAAACTATAAGAACCTGTCAGAAAAAGGGAAAAAGAAGAATTAGTAATAAAAATTAGAAATAAATTTAAATTGCAGTAAAAGTAAATGGATAAATCAATAAAAATCGAGTGTTCCTAATATCTTAGTTCCTCGGTAACGACGCCAAAAACTTGATACGTGATATTCGTAATAGGTTTTAAAGATTTATAAATGAAACATTCTTAAGACTAACTTATTATCACGATTAAGGCAAGTGTACCTATCGAACAGTAGTATAGTTCAGCAAGACCGGATTATCAAACCCAAAGGAACTACGAGTACTAGTATTTACTTCCTTTTTATTATCTAGCCTAAAATTTAAGAGGTTTGGTTGTCTAAACTAATTACTAACTAAGAATGCACAGAAAGAAAAACTTGGGCAAATACTTTTGGGAAAATTTGATTGCTTGAGACAATACCTAAGGACAAATCCACCTAGAATTCACTTGTTATTTGACTCTGAATCAGATGATTTATTCATTTGACTTGATCCGTAGAAATCTCTAAGTTATATTATTATCTCTCTTGAGACTAATAACGTCTAACCCTAGGTTGAATAATTGAAATCTCTTGCTAATTAACACCCTAGAATTGCGTTAACTTGATCTATGATTCCCTTATTAGGTTTCACCATAATCCGGCAAAGTCTTATCACCCTATCTCTAGGCGCGTAATCAACTCCGCTTAATTATGACAAATTTACTCTTAGACAGGGTCTATTCCTCCTCTGAATAAGAGCTTAACTTGAATCAATATCCTAGAATATCAAAACAAGAATTAAGAACACATAATTAAGAACAAGTCAAATATTTATCATACAATTCAGATAATAATAACAAGATCTATCTTAGGTTTCATTCCCCTTAGGTATTTAGCGGTTTAGTTCATACTTATGAAAGAAAACATCTAAAAAGCATAAAGATAACAAAACATAAGAAAACCTAAAACTCCTGAAGGAACTTGAAGGGAGATATCCAATCTTGATAATGAATCCGGCTCTTGAGATGGATCAATTAGCTTTCCTTAAATAATTCCTTGCTTCCCACTGTCCATCCCCCCATCTTCTCCTCTTGTAGGGTGTATTTATAGGCTTTGGAATGTCTGAGAGCCCTCAAAATTGGCCTTTTCCGAATTGGACTAAACTTGGGTTTGGCAGGGACACGCCCGTATGACACGCCCGTGTGCGATTACTAATAGGCAGTGGTCAAGGCTGTTAAATGGGCACGGGCGTGTGATCCACCCGTGTAAGTCGTGCTTCGATCCTGCCAAATTGACATAGCCGTGTGACACGCCCGTATGAGGAAGTCCAGGCCGTGTTGTTTTCCCATATGGGTCCATTTTTTCTGTTTTCGGCTCGTCTCTCGCTCTTTTTACTCTCCTATGCTCTCTTAAGTATAAAACATGAAATTAAAGGATTAGGAGCATCGAATTCACCAAATCTAAGGAGAAACCATCCATAAATGCACTAGGTATGGGGTAAAACTATGTATAAATTACGGTTTATCAGACACGCCCATGTTGGAGGCCGTGTTTGACCCCGTGTAACTCTCTGACTTGTACATACGGCCATGCCACACGCCCATGTGCTAGGTCGTGTGGTTAATTAATTCAATTCAAAATTAGGTGTAGGTTTCACATGGCGAAGACACACGCCCGTGTCTCTGCCCGTGTTCCAAATTCTGGGCATTCTATTTCTTAAAATTTAGGTGCAGGGGACACATGGCCTAACCACAAGCCTGTGTTACTAGGTCGTGTGTCACACACGGTCTTTTGTCTAGACCGTGTGGACAAAATGAAGCCATTTCTAGCTTCATTTCTCACCCAAAAATTCACTCAAGACCTACACTCGAAACATACAATCAATACCAACCATTCCAAGCATTTAAAGTAGGTAAATTCATCATTTAACAAGGCATACCATTACATGCATAGGTGGTTTTAAACTTATCTTGTATTAACTTAGGCAATATCAACCTTTGATAACATATTCATAACATAACACATGTGTATATGTATAACATAATAATCTACTTAATCATACCAAAATGAACCATTACTAGCCATTCCAATGTCTAGGTTACAAAATAAAATTTCAAGCCACTATTGGCCAAGTTGTCCTATACATGCCATTATACCAAAAATGATTTCACTAAATATACCCAAAATGCTAGTTGATAGCATGACAATGCTCCAATAATCTTCCAACCTTCACGAGCTTCCGAGCATTAAAAAACCAAGGGAAAATAAAATGAAGTAAGCATTACATGCTTAGTAAGTTCGTATAATAGGAACTAAACTTACAAATCTTGTTTATTAAAATCTAGGCATACAATGATATGTTTCCATCCATTTGGCTAAATTGCCTATTCACATACATTCCATCAAACATGTTAGTCCCCAGAATACTCATATCAATCAAGTAACATAGATGAGCTCATCAAGAAATATTCTTTCAATTCATTATCATATCATATCAAGATTTTCCTTCCATGTCAAGAGTTTTATGTTCGTTGAATCATTGAATTCCGATGGATGCTTAAGTAGTACACTCAAAGTGTAACATCCTGAATTAGGGTGTAGTCAGAACAGTGGTTTTGAGACCACAAATTTGAAATAAAAATAATTATTTTATGATTATTTGATGGTACATGACATGATTTCATGTTTGTGTGAAATTTTCATGAAGAAATTCTATGCCTAAGATGTCCAATTTGACTTTAGGGACCCAATTGAATAAGTTGTAAAACTTGGGTTCTAGAAGCTTCAAGCATGAAATTGCATTAAATTATTAATTAGAGGTCCTTAAATGGCAATTTGACCAAGTTCTAAAATTTTGGACAAAAATGGGCATGAATAGGAAAATTTTGAAAGAAAAGCCTTAAGGGCATTTTGGTCATTTGGTTAATAAAAGAATAAAAAGGAAAAATCAAGTAAAAATCTTATCCATCTTCTCCCACCTTGGCCAAAATTTACAAGGACACCATAGCTACGATTTTCAACATTCCAAGCTTGATTGTAAGTGCTCCCAAGCCTCATTTTTAATGTTCTTTACATTTTTGAAGTCCTTGAAGCATGATTTATCCATTTCTAGCCATATTTTAAGGTAGGGTTCATGTATGAAATTTGACCCATGTGTAACATGGTTGTATTTTGATGTTTAATGGAGGAATATGAATGTTTGATGTGTGATAAACATCTTTTACTGAATGATTTTTAGTAAAAACACCTAAAAAGGACTTGTTTGTAAAAGGTGTACAATAAGTAGTAGAAATGTGAAATAAAGGAAAATATGGGCTAATATGAGATAGAATATGAATCGGCTAAGCTTGGGTAACCAAGAAATTGCATGCATTTCATTTTACGAGCCTAGGGACTAAAGTGTAAATAAGTGAAAATTTAGGGGTAAAAAGGTAATTTTACCAAAGTATACGTGTATTAAACAAGTTAAATTTGGCATTATAGATCGAGAAAAAGGTGATTTGGGTCTTGATCTGGGGAAAAACAAGGTTTACAAGGATTAGGCTCGTTTCTATCATTTTTGTATCAAGGTAAGTTCATTTGCAAATAATGCAACATATACCATACTTTAATATTGCATGTATGGTAAGTACATATATATTTAGTGTGATGTTGTATCATGTGTTTATTGCCTAAATTGTATCATGAATTATGCTTTGATTTCTCCATGAATATGTGATTGATGCTATGAGCCATGAAATCGACGTTATGAGCAAGTTCTACAGAAATATGGTATCGAAGAATCCCGTTTGAACCTTATGAATAGTTTAGGATACAAGTGACGTGTCACTAGGAATTATGTAATCTAAACTCATTGACTGGTGGTTTGAGTTCATGATATATGTGACATTCGAACTCATTGAGTTATGGTCTGAGTTCGTGATAAATGTGACACATATTTTGGCATTCGAGAACTGGTCTCTTATATTGTACTAATGGAGAGGTAGTCTGGCATCTGTTGCGGATACCTGACAGCCTGCATGAGTAGACCCGTGAGCAGCTTGTAAACGAGCAACATGTGATCTGAGATATGACGTAACATTGGCTACATATAAGGCACTTAGGTGCAAACTCCTATGTATTCGATAGTATTCTAAGTGTTCAATGGGGAGTTCAAAGAAGTTCTATGAGTAATCGTAATGATTGCAACAAGGCACGAAAGTAAGTTATAATGTGCAAGTGGGCACAGGTATGTACATCAAACTCATGTGAATGGCATGAAATATGATGAGCTCATGGTAAGAACATGTATTTATATACATACGAGGAATAAGTTTATGAGAATTAATAATATGCAAGATTATGTTTGTTATGTTAAATGCATGATTTAAGCTTTTTAAGTTACATTTTATTTGCATGTGAAGTTACTAAGCTTTATGCTTGCCCCTTTTCTTTTCCATCTCTTATAGTTTCGCCAAGCTAGCTCGGGGATCAGAGAACGTCGAAGACTCGATCACACTATCAAATGAACATTTGGGTATAGTTAGTTTTATCATTTTGGATATGGCATGTATAGGGACTTGGTCTTTTTATTATGTGTCATATTGATTAGCCAAATGTGTTGGATCATGATGATGTTATGATTCATTTTGTATTTGGCCGTGAGAGGTGGCCCATGTTGATTATTTGGGTTGTAACCCTAATCATTTGTGCATGCATGCAAATGTGTTTAATCTTGTTGTGGTTTTTTGATGGATGTGTGATGAGATGTGGGTTACATACTAAAGGTATGTGTTTGATGAGGCTTATGGTTGATTATATTAATGAGTGTGATGGATGGCAAGTATAATTAATGTATGAAATATGATTAATGAGCATGGCAATAAATGTGATATAATGATGAATAAATATGAAATTGGTGTGGAATGCCATATAAAAGCTTAATGGTTTAAATATGTGATATGTTGATACTACTAAGTTATAAATTAACCATGTATGTGAATACTTGAGTAACTAAAGGTGCCATGTTGCATGCCATGAAGATAGTTTAGGTAGGTGAGAGTTTAAGGGTGGCAAATGGCTTGGAAAATATCTTAGAAATTGTCCACACGGTTAGACACATGGGCATCTGCCTAGGCCATGTGTGACACACGGTCCACCCCATAGGTGTGTGGTCTGGTTGTGTGTCCCTTGCACCCTATTTAATGCAAAACAGAATGTTCAATAGTAAACACACAGGCAGAGACATGGCCGTGTGTCTTAGCCGTGTGAAGGTCACGGCCATAGGACATAGGCGTGTGCCCAGGCCGTGTGAAGTCTGTATTTAATTTTTGGAATTTAATTCTCCATATGACCTAATACACGGGCGTGTGACTTGGCCGTGTGACCCTAATTGTATGATGACATCATAGTTAGAGAGTTATACGGGTAGAAGACATGGGCTTGTCGCATGTCACACGGGCGTGTGACTCCCCATATCAAGAAAATATTCTAAATGTTAAACAGGTTCCGAAAGTTCTTGGTTTAGTCTCGAACCACTTTTGATGTATGTTTCGAGTCTTTTGGACCCTTATATGGGACAATTTGCATGTGATTGAAAAGTTTTAAATGTGGATGAAACATTGTGGCTCGATTTTGCATGTTTATTTACGTTTAAGTCTGATAATGCCTTAAACCCTGTCCCGACTTTGGATACGGGTAAGGGGTGTTACATTTAGTGGTAATAGAGCTATGCTTTAATCGGTTCTCAGACTAACATAGCATGTGTATGAGTCTAGCTTTACATGCCATATACATTATGATAGTGTGACGACTCCTAACGATTTAAAAATGTGTTTTCATATAGTAAATGGATCCTGATAGAGCAGCGGTGAATGATGTCAAAAGTAACATACCTGCTCCCACTGAAAGAGCAATGTCATTTGATAGTAGACCTACGACTTTTAGTAAAGGAGAAGGAGGTAGAGAAGCCTTTCTCCATATGATTGATGCCTAGTACACAGAGTTCATTCGAACGAACCCAAACGCTCAACCTCCTCCACCCCTTTCAAATCCCCAACCCGTACCTCAAGTGCCTCAAGTTATGGATTTTATGAGATTTCATAGAACCAAAGTTGATAGAATTCGAAAGCAATGAGCTGAGGAGTTTAGGGCCAATGTCGAAGATGATCCCAAAAGGGAAAAATTTTGGCTCAATTCCATTCAGGTATTCAGTCAGCTATTCTACACACCTAATGAATGTTTGAAGTGTGCTATTTCCTTGTTGAGAGATGAAACATATCATTGGTGAAAAATGCTAGTTTTGACAGTATCGAGAGAAAGGGTCACATGGGAATTGTTTCAAGAAGAGTTTTGAAAGAAATATATCCATGAGCCATTCATCAATCAGAGGCATAAGGAATTTCTCGATTTGAAACAAGGTCGCATGTCAGTTACTGAGTATGAAATAGAGTTTGTTTGACTTAGTAAATATGCTCGAGAGTGTGTATCCTCCAAGGCTAAAATGTGTAGAAGGTTTGAAAATGGACTTAATGAGGACATTAGAGTGTTAGTGGGTATTCTTGAGCTGAAGGAATTTGTTGTGCTCGTTGATCAGGCTTGTAAAGCTAAGGAGCTGAAAAAGGAAAGGAGAAGAGCCAAAGCTGAGGCTAGAGATATAAGGAAGAGGCCGATGAGCAAGTCACTTCGATCTCAGTCTAAGAAATCCAGAGATATGTATTCTCTTTTTCATGTGTCGGCTGGGCATTCATACAGAAACCGTAAGAAGCAAAATTCTGGTTTTAGATCTCAGGCTACATCTATGGCTAGTGCAGGTAATGATAGAGCTCCCAGACCTGAGTGCCAACAATGTGGTAGAGATTATTTTGGCAAGTGTAGGGTGAGCGATGGATCTTGTTTTTGATGTGGTTCTCAAAATCTCCATATCAAATATTGTCTTGAGGTGGTTGAGAAAGAAAATTTTCAGAGTACAAGGCCGAGTAGTATGGCTACAAAAGGGAGAGCCTTGAGAAATGTAGGTAATGGGGCTAGTAGTAAAAATGTCACAAGGGATACAGCAGTGAGATCCAAAGCTAGAACTCTGGCTAGGGCCTATGCTATACGTGCGCGTGAGGACACAACTTCTCCCAATGTGATTACAGGTACTCTTTCTCTCTATGACACTTCTGTTATTGCCTTGATTGATCTTGGTTCTACTCATTTATATGTGTGCATGAAATTGGTATTTAGTATGAATATGCCTGTTGAGTCTACGAAATTTATGATTAAAGTGTCAAACTCATTAGGAAAGCATGTTTTAGTTGATAAGGTATGTAAGTAGAGATCATTATTTTTCGGCTGACTTGATGTTATTTCCATTCGATGAATTTGATGTTATATTGGGCATGGATTGGTTGACACTTCATGATGCTATAGTGAATTGTACACAAAAAGTTATTGAATTGAAATGTGAAAATGGTAAAATTCTCCGGGTTGAATCAAACGAGTCAGATAAGTTGCCAATTGTGATTTCTTTGATGTCTGCTCAGAAATGTATTAAAAAGGGACATGAAGCTTATTTGTATGTGTTCAATACGAAATAGTTTGAATCAAAGATTGAATCACTGCCTGTTGTATGTGAGTATCTGGATGTTTTCCCGGAAGAGCTACATGGATTACCTCTTATTAGGGAAGTTGAGTTTGGCATTGAGTTAGTCTTTGGTACAGCACCTGTCTCGATTGCTCAATATAGAATGTCCCTGACCGAATTGAAAGAACTCAAGTCACAGTTGTAAGAATTGACTGACAAGGGTTTTGTGAGACCGAGCTTTTCACCATGGGGTGCTCCGATATTATTCGTAAAAAAGAAAGGCGGATCTATAAGGTTATGTATAGATTATTGACAGCTCAATAAAGTAACAATTAAGAACAAGTATCCTTTTCCAAGGATTGATGACTTGTTTGACCAGTTGAAAGGAGTGACATGGTTTTCAAAGATAGAATTGAGGCCCGGTTACTACTAGTTGAGAGTGAAAGACTCGGATGTACCGAAAATTTCTTTTCGGACGAGGTATGGTCATTATGAATTCTTGTCATGCCTTTTGGTTTAAAAAATGCTCCTGCTGCATTTTATGGATTTGATGAACCATATTTTTTGATTGTATTTGGATAAACTTGTTGTCTTTTTTATTGATGACATATTGATTTATTCTCGTGATGAATCCTAGCATGCCCAACACTTGAGGGTTGTTCTACAAACCTTGAGAGACAAGCAGTTGTATGCTAAGTTTAGTAAAAGAGAGTTTTGGCTTTGAAAAGTTGGATTCTTGGGCCACATTGTTTCAGGTGATGGTATTAAAGTAGACCCGAGTAAGATATTTTGGCTATTGTTGAATGGAAACCGCCAAGGAATGTAATTAAGTTTAGAAGCATTATAGGCTTGGCCGATTATTACAGATAGTTTTTTAAAGGATTGTAACACCCTGAATTTGAGCCTAGAAGTTTTGGGCCTTGAGCATGGGAGCGGTTGAAGGCAGCTTTTAATATTTTGTTGTGCATGTAAATTTTGTTAATGAAGGCTTGTTTTAGTGGTTAAGTATGCTGAGAAGTGTTGGAGAAGTCTTGGGTTCAAACCTGGACTCTAGTAAAAATTTAAGGTAGATCAAACCACAGGTGTAGTAGGTAGGCCTTAAGAATATTGTTGGAGAAATTGCATCACAAAAGAGCTGTAGTAAAGTGGCAAGGGTGACGCCACTAGGCTCCTAGAAAAGTGGCGTGTGGAGCTTTGGGAAGGCAAGGATCGATTCCTGTGTTGGCAAATAGAGGCATTTATTTTTAAGTGCGGAGGGGCAAGTGTTGGAGTTCAGGTGGATTCTGCTAGAGGAGAGTTGGATCAGTTTAAATGCTTGGATTAATGAGGGATAAGGGGAGAGATTTAAGGGATATGGATTAGGCTAGGAGTTGGCCAAATTATAGGAATTGAAGAGGGAAAAATCGGCAGGGGGTATTAGGTTGGTATTTCGGCACTTAGGGTATTGAGTGGTGCCGTTTTTCTTCTGCTTGAACACCTTAGGGTTGTTTTTCCTCTCTTTTTCCTCTCTAGCCGAAACTACCACCTCCCCTATTCTTCTTCTTCTATTTTTCTTCTTCAAAACTATTCATCATACCTACTATTCATCAATACTTTTGCGAATCCATAAAAGCCAAATCTCGTGATCACCGCTTGCCGATTTCTTCAAAGCCGTGTTCTCCTATGTTCTTTTGCTTTTATTAATTTACAAATTATCTTTTCTTAATCTGGATTCTGACCGTAATTCTACTTCAAGGTTGTAGCCCCGCATTATCATCTCCTTCATCACACAAAAGCCGAAAAACCATAGAATTGGGGCTTATAGCCGAAACTTTAGAACTCCGGGAGTCGAGTTTTTACCATCGTTTGAAAGATAAATCGCACCAGATTGCGTGGACATCAAAAAGGAGTAAGGGTAAGTGTTCATCATCTCGATCTGTTCTTATTTTGCAAAGTTAAGAAAAGCCAAATCCCTAAAATATAGAGAGGTCATCGAATTGGGCATGTGGCTCTAAAGGTTTTTAACCGACGTTTTCATCAATGATTAGTGTCTTCTTAAGTGTTGGATTGAAAGCGTGAATCATTGGAACAATCGGATTCGAGCTAGCTATCGATTGTGGCAAAAGGTAACGCTTCAAAGGCTTTTAGGGACATGGTTCGATCATGGGTGAGTAAGTTTTGGAATTTAGTGATTATGGTTTGTAAATAAGAATTGTGCTAATCAATTGTAGGATATCGAAGAGATCTCAATGAGCGATCGTCGCGAATCGTGTGTATCTTGAACACCCTTTCTTAGTTCAATTCGGCAAAAGCCGAAATGCCGAAATTCCGGCATTTCATGGTCATGTGAGTATGCGAATGCTCTCAAGTCATAGAGTAATTGTTAGATCTGGCACCGCAAGGTGGTAAGCACGTTCGCGTGACGTTTTAGCGTATTTCGGAAAAAGGGGCTCGATGGGCCAAAACTGGGCCCAATGGGCTTACGGACCAATATGGGTAAGAGATGGGCAAATTAGCTTCATTAGGTAGATGGTGGAATCAAATTGCATAAAACTGATAAAAATTACTGAATTAGCTTGTGTAGTAGCGTAGATCACGAAATTACCCCTAAAGAGCAAAATTACTGAAATTACCCCTAAAGAGCAAAATTACCGATATACCCCTAGAGTTTTAAATTGGCTGAACTGCATGATTGATCAATGTTGTATTTTACATGATATGCTTTTATTAATATCTGTTGCATGGGGTTGGGATATTAATGGAGGAAGTACTGAAAGTGGTTCAACCACGTACTGGAGGCTTTGCCTCAACTGACTGAAATTTGAGCAGCGTTGCTGCAACTGTGGTGTGTAGGGCTGGGTGGGTTGAGATATTCCCCACATGGTGTGTAGGGTTGGTACGGGGCAGTGTAGCGGTTGGTGGGTTGAGTAGTCTCCTCAGATGGGCTTGTATTCATTATTACTGTTGTTACTCATGCTACTGAACTGGGCCTATGGGCCACACTGTTATGTAAAAAGGGGCTAAGGCCTTGCTACTGTATTCTAAAAAGGGCTTCGGCCTATTGTGTACTGTTAACTGAATAGGGCTTAGGCCCAATGGGCTCGAGCTGAATTGGGCTTTGGATGGGTTTCTGTATACACTGAGTTTTCCCAAACTCACCCCCTTCCTCTTCCATCCTTGCGTGAGCCCTAGAATTGGTGGACTTGGAGTCAAGGGATTCAGAGTGGCCATGAAGATTGATTGCCGATTTTAAATAAATTTAGCCTTTAATTTGGATTATTTTATTTTTATTATGCTTAAAGTTGTAATAAGGCTGCTCTTTTTAATTACTTATATTTTGGGGATTATTAAACTGGCTAGCACTAGGGTTCATTTTATAAAATCTACTTGTTTTTAAAAAGATCACGATGACGTGCAAAGTTTCCGCAAAGTAAATGTTTCCCAAGAAAAATAAATATTTTAAGCAAACGATTTGCAACCTTAATCATTTTCTTAAGCTGGTCATAATCAAACGGTTTTCTTAAAATTATACGAGATGTTAGAGTGTGGCAATGGCGGTGTGCATGTCTAGGATTGGATTCGAAGAGAGCTTGGTACTTAAGCAGTCCGACGGACTCACCTCCTCTTCTTCCTGGTTTCCTACCTGGTGCGCAGCTTCCGTTCACTTTAACTTACTTTTAAAAGTGTCTTTTACAACACCAACTCAGCTTTTCCAAACTAAGTGTTTTGAACGCATCAATGTGGCGCATCAGATCCGGTCATAACATCCAGGCCGGGTTTGGGGTGTTACAAGGATTCTCCATAATTGCTACTCCAATGACGAAGTTGTTACAAAAAGATGTCAAGTTCGAATGGACAGAAAAGTGTCAATAGAGTTTTAAGAAATTAAAGGCATTGTTGACTGAGGCCCCGATTTTGGTAGAACCCGAGTCAGGAAAAGAATTTGTGATTTATAGTAATGCTTCCTGGAATGGTTTGGGATGTGTACTTATGCAAGAGGGTAAGGTCGTAGCTTATGCTTCAAGACAGTTGAAGCCTCACGAAAAGAGCTATTTGACACATGACTTAGAGTTGGCCGCCATAGTGTTTGCCTTAAAGATTTGGCGACATTATTTATTTGGTGAGAAATGCCATGTCTATATCGATCATAAAAGTCTCAAGTATTTGATGACACAAAAGGATTTGAACTTAAGGCAATGAACATGGTTGGAACTGCTAAAAGATTATGAGCTTGTGATCGATTACCATCCGAGTAAGGCAAATGTGGCCGCTGACTCTTTGAGTAGGAAGTCATTGTTTGCCTTGAGGGCTACGACTACACGGCTGACTTGGTCTGATGATGGTTCGATGAGCTAGATTGACTTTTCTTCAACAGATTTGTGATGCTCAGAAAGTTTATAAAGAGCTACAAGCTAAGAGAATTTAGTGTGAGTCCAGCAGTGAACTGAATTTTCTGAGTGACTCCGATGGTTGTTTAAGAGATCGTGGTAGGATTTGTGTTTTGAAAGACACTGAGTTGATTCGGAATATTTTACATGAAGTGCACAATAGTTGTCTGTCAGTTCACCTAGGCAACACAAAGATGTATAATGACTTGAAGAAAATGTATTGGTGGAATGGTATGAAAAGAGATATCTCAGAGTTTGTATCGAAAAGCTTAGTTTGTCAGCAAGTAAAGGCTGAACACCAAGTACCCTTAGGTTTACTGCAACCCATCATGGTCCCCGAATGGAAATGGGACCGGATTACTATGTATTTTGTGACAGGGTTGCCTTTAACTTCGAAAAAGAAAGATGGCATATGGGTTATTGTCAATAGACTGACTAAATCGGCTCAGTTTATCCCGGTACATACCAATTTCTCACTTGACAAGTTAGCCGAATTGTACATTGGTAAAATTGTGAGACTTCATGGAGTACCTATATCGATTTATCAGATAGAGATCCAAGGTTCACATCATGGTTTTGGAAAAATTTACAAGAAGCTTTGGGTATAAAGCTGAATTTTAGCATTGCTTTTCATCCACAGACTGACGGTCAGTCTGAGCGAGTAATTCAGATTTTGGAAGACATGCTCCGGTGTTGTGTATTAGAATTCCAAGGTAGTTAGGAAAAGTATCTACCGCTAGTGGAGTTTGCCTATAACAACATTTATTAGTTGAGCTTGAAAATGGCGCCTTATGAAGCACTATACGGACGTAAGTGCCGAACACCTTTGTATTGCACTGAGCTGAGAGAAAATCAGATTCACAGAGTTGATCTAGTGAAGGAAATCAAAGAGAAAGTGAAGGTGATTCGTAATTGTTTGAAAGTAGCTTTGGATAGACAGAAATCTTATGCGGATTTGAAACGAAAGGAAATTGAGTATCAAGTCGTGATAAAGTATTTTTGAAAGTGTCACTATGTAAAAAGGTTTTGAGGTTTGGCAAGAAAGGCAAGTTGAGTCCTCATTTTATAGGGCTATATGAGGTCACCGAGAGAATAGGGCTAGTTGCTTATCGGTTGGTTTTACCATCAGGGTTGGAGAAGATTTATGATGTATTTCATGTGTCTATGCGCCGCTATAGATCAGATCCTTCATATGTAATTTCACCGACAGAGGTTGAGATTCGACCGGATATGACTTATGGTGAAGAACCGGCTAAGATTTTGGCTCGAGAGGTCAAACAATTCATAAATAAAAGCATTTCCCTAGTTAAAGTGTTATGGAAAAGACATTGGGTTGAAAATACTACATGGAAGCCTGAGGAGGCCATGAGAAAATAGTACCTAAACCTTTTCATCGGTAAGATTTTCGAGGACGAAAATCCCTAAAGGGGGAAAGTTGTAACACCTTGAATTAGGGTCTAGTCAGAACAGTGGTTTCGAGACCACAAATTAGAGAATAATTATTTTATGATTTTTTGATGGTCCATGACATGGTTGCATGTTTGTGTGAATTTTCGTAATGAAATTCTATGCCTAAGATGCCCAATTTGACTTTAGGGACCAAATTGAATAAGTTGTAAAACTTGGGTTCTAGAAGCTTCAAGCATGAAATTGCATTAGATTATTAATTAGAGGTGTTTAAAAGGAAATTTGACCAAGTTCTAAAATTTTGGACAAAAATGGGCATGAATAGGAAAAATTTGAAAGAAAGGCCTTGAAGGCATTTTGGTCATTTGGTTAATAAAAGAATAAAAAAGGAAAAATCAAGTAAAAATCTTGTCCATCTTCTCCCACCTTGGCCGAAATTTACAAGGACTCCATAGCTAGGGTTTTCAACATTCCAAGCTTGATTGTAAGTGCTTCCAAGCCCCGTTTTTAATGCTCTTTACATTTTTGAAGTCCTTGAAGCATGATCTATCCATTTCTAGCCATATTTTGAAGTAGGGTTCATGTATGAAATTTGACCCATGTGTAACATGGTTGTATTTTGATGTTTAATGGAGGAATATGAATATTTGATGTGTGATAAACATCTTTTACTAGGTGATTTTTAGTGAAAACACCTAAAAAGGACTTGTTTGTAAAAGGTGTACAATAAGTAGTGGAAATGTGAAATAAAGGAAAATATGGGCTGATATGAGATAGAATATGAATCAGCTAGGCTTGGGTAACCAAGAAATTGCATGCATTTCATTTTACGAGCCTAGGGACTAAAGTGTAAATAAGTGAAAATTTAGGGATAAAAAGGTAATTTTACCAAAGTATGTATTATGGGTCGATATGAGCAATGTGTGTATTGAACAAGTTGAATTTGACATTATAGATCAAGAAAAACATGATTTGGGTCTTGATCAGGGGAAAAATAAGGTTTACGAGGATTAGGCTCGTTTCTATCATTTTTGTACCGAGGTAAGTTCATTTGCAAATAATGCAACATATACCATACTTTAAATTCTTTAATATTGCATGTGTAAAACCCCTAACCCGTATCCGTCACTGGACTAGGGTTAAAAGGCACTACCAAACCATTCATAACATATTACAAACATATCACATACATAGCTTTCACATTATCAAATCACATTCAATCATATTCACAATGTCCCTTAAATAGGTCTTACGAAACCTTAATACATGCTTAGAAGTGGTTCAGGACTAAACCGATAACATTCAAAAAATTTCAGAAACATAGAAAATTTTTAAAGGTATAAGGGTCACACGCCCGGGCGAATAGGCCGTGTGCCCCACACGGCTACCAGACACACCTGTGTCACAGACCGTGTGAAAACAGGGCATACATACTGACTTGAAACACACGGCTAAGGACACGCCCGTGTGTCAGGCCGTGTGAAATCTAAAGGGTTACTGACTTAGGTCACACGGCCAACCACATGCCCATGTGCTAGCCTGTAACACCCCAAACCCGAGACCATCGCCGGTGTCGGACCCGAGGGGTTAACAAGCCAAGTTCACATGTTTTGCCCACCAATTTGACATTTCCAGTCAGGCTGGAAAACTGCATCACTGTCGCCTTAAAAATCATATCTCGAGTTTCAAAACTCGGAAACTGGTTTCGTAAATTTTCCCTGAATTTAGACTCATATATCCATCCATGGATTTATTTCTAGGATTTTTGGTCGGGCCAATTGGTACAGTTTATTAGTTAAAGTTACCCATGTTACAGGGATCGACTGCTCTGACCTTCGCCCGGTATAACTTGAATATTTCTCTGTACAGGGCTTTAATGCTGGTTTCGTTTGTTTCTAATGAAACTAGACTCAAAATGGAATCTGTACATATAAGGTATGTCTCCTAATTCTTTTTGGATAATTTATAGTGAATTTTTAAAGTTGCGACAGGGAACCCAGAAACCATTCTGGCCCTGTCTCACAATAGCTTTAATATCTCTTAACCTGTAACTCCTATGACCATTTCGTTTCTTCCATATGAAAATAGACTCATCAAGGTTCATTTACATAGCTTATTCACTATTTAATTCCATTCCTATGAATTTTGGTGATTTTTCACATTCATGCCACTGCAGCTGGCAGCATCTGTTTTTAAGGTAGGACTTACCTATTTGGTAGTCTCCATGAATCAACTAGTCTTGCCATACATAGGTTCATATATGATCATTTTAACCATGCAAATGGCTGATCATATGACCAACATTCCCATTTCCAAGCCATAGCCACATCATGACACCGAATATATACATACAACCCACAATTAGTCTAAGTTCATGCTTCCCTTTTCGAGCCATTTTCGCATGGCCGTACATACTTACATTACAACATATTTAATAAACAAGAGGTAGTCCTATACATGCCATCTCAAGTTCAATCAAAAATTTATACCAAAATGGAGGCTTGATAGTGTGAATGACTTCGACTTCAACGATCCCAAATCCAATTGCTTCGAGCGAAATCTAAAATAAAACTGAGAGCCAAAGCAACGGGTAAGCATTTTATGCTTAGTAAGTCTCAAGGAATATAATCAACTCTAATTACAGCAATACATTCACATAGCCAAATGCATCATTTCATTAATACACATTCTTACTTCACACTTCATCATTATATGATTTCACAAAATATCAATCAATTCAATAACTGAAATTCATTAGTCGATTGAGCGAATGTTGCTCATACATGTCGACTTTCCAATGCACATATAACGTACCTTATCCTTTGGGCTTTTCGAGTGTACTAATTGAATTCATTACAGCAACCAACACTCACCTCCAGCCCAAGATTCTTCGGAATATAACCGGATATAATCACGTGCACAAATGCCTTCGGGTCTTAGCCCGGATAGAATGTCTCGCACGAATGCCTTCGGGTCTTAGCCCGGATGTAGCCACTAGCACAATTGCCTTCGGGTCTTAACCCGGATATAATTTCCAGCATAATTGTCTTGGATTTAGCCGGATATCATTCAATTTCCCATGAACACATACATCAATTATCATTGGACATACATAATTAATTTTCGTTACTAAGGCTCAAACGCAATTATAGTCGCAAGCATATTCGCCTTGGGACTTAGCCCGGTAGAATTCAAATACTCATGCATACATAATCAATAATCAATACACATCCATACTTTATTTCACACAATTCAAGTAGGGTCACTTCTTGAGGACTTACCTCGGATGTTGTCGAACGGCTTTTTCGGCTATTCGATCACTTTCTCCTTCCCCTTGTCCAATTGTGGCCCTCTAAGCTCTTGAGCTAATTCAAACAAATTCAATTTATTAAAACCTCATTGTGCTAGCTTTTGGCGAATATGACAAGGAGTTTAAATGGTCATATGGCCACCCTTTAGCTTGAATACACAATGGTCATGCACATTTTATACTACATCAAGCAATTCAATACAATTTATTCGAGCATCAAGGAAATGCTAAGGCCTTCAATAGGCTACCCAAGGCCGAATATTCATGTACATGTTGAGGTCAATTTTGCACTTAATACCTCACAAAAACAGCATGCAATTTACTAATTAATGCTTTGCACATTGTGGCCCAAAACTTATAATATAGCATCAAGCACCTACATGTGTGCTAGGCCGAATTGTGCTTGCAATTTCACAAGCATTCTTCCACATCTTCTTCTTTAAACCAATATATTCATCACTTAGTTCATAACCAAAACATAATGTGCAATCATATATATGCATATATGAGCATGGCCGAATTTTCAAGGTGTCCATAGCCATCCAAAACACAAATTTTAACTAACATGCAAGAAGCATGAATCATGCTCAAGAATGCATCATGGCGAATATGACAATCATGCTCCTTTTCAACTTCAATCATGATAAAACAAAGAGAAAACTCAAAATCTTACTCATGAGTAGAAAATCCATCATTGCATGCATCATCATCAAGCTTCACACTTAGCATGCAATGGCTTTATCACCATAACAACTTTGGCCAAATACCATTTCCATGGCATAACAAAGATTTGAGCCATGGCTAACATGCACATCAAGTTAGCAACCAAGACATGCATGAAACTCCTAACACAACCTCATACATACCTTAATCTTGATGCAAACTTAGCCAAATCTCCTTCTAGATCTCTTCCAAACCAAGCATGAAGCAAAAATCCTCCCCCTTTTTCCTTAGTATTTTCGGCCAAGAAGTGAAAATGGATGAGCAAAATTTTTCTTTTCTTTCCTTAGGACATTCGGCCAAGAGCTATGGTGAAAGATGAACACTTTTTTTTTTCCTTTTTTTCCATACTCTTATTTTATTATTTCTAACATGCACCACTAGCAAAACATGTTTAAGACATGTTTTCTTTTGCCCATATTCATCACCATGGCCGGCCACTATAGTCAAATTTGGGGAATTTGACATGCAAGGACAACATTTCCTAGTGTGCATCAATAGGCCACTTCCACATTTGCCTATCTCAATTCTAAATTTTCTCACACAAGTCCTTTCTAGTGAAATTCACCTTTATAACACTAAATCAATCATCAAAAAATGTCATACATGAATACTCACATATTATAGGCATCGAAATAAATTTTAAATTATTGTTATGCCTCGGTTTTGTGGTCCCGAAACCACATTCCGGCTAGGGTCTATTTTGGGCTGTCACATAGCCCGTGTGCCACACACAGCCAATAGACACAGCCGTGTCAAAACTGTAGGGTATACTAACTTTAAATCGAAGGATACCCTAAGGGACACATGGCTGTGTACCATGACAGTGTGTCGCACACGGCTGAGACACACGCCCATGTCTCTGCCCGTGTGGACAAAAATAGGCTATTTATAGGGCCAACATGCCACCCAAAAAAAGGTTATCTTTACAAGCATCAACCAAAGCATAATTCATGACCAAATAGCAGCCAAAACCATACCCAAACATGCATAATTCAATCCACAATATCACCAATTAATTTCATACTCAATTTCATATCAAAGCATACCAATTTCATAAGCTAAAATAATACCAATCCATTTGTCCCAAATAACATATAACCAAACTCAAAATCATATCAAAACCTTACCATTTCAACTACCAAACCATACCAAGATGGCCATTTACACAAGACAATATATAAACATCAATTAAATCATTTTTCCATCACATAGTCTATACCAAAACCAATTCCATAGTTTCAATCATATTCATACCATATCACATGGCAAGAAATACACATAACACATATCATAACATCACTAGCCTATACATGCCATATATCAATATTTACAACTTCAATATTACCAAAATAATGTTCAATAGTGTGACGACAATCCTTGACGATCCTCGAGCTCACAGTAGCTTTGATAATCTATAAGACAATGAAAAATACACACAAAGTAGGATTTCAAAAGCTTAGGAAGCAATATACAATTAAAATTAAAACATAAGATAATTATAAGCCAACTTATCCATGGAATCCATAGCAAATCATATACACAAGCTTCATAATTCACATGTCACCATTAATAAACATACTCACCTTTTATTCTTGAATAACATATATATTCCATACGTACCTAAATCGGATACTCATTAACATTTTCATTCCATTCTTGATATTGGCTGTTGAACCTTTTGAAATTGATAAGGACACTTGGATAGCTAGTAAACTCGTACAATGCCATATCCCAGATATGGTCTTACACGTTACCAAATATCGATCCCACTATCCCAAACACGGTCTTACACGAAGTCATAAAAGATGCCAATGTCCCGGACATGGTCTTACATGTAATCTCAGATCGATGCCAATTGGTCCCAAACATGGTCTTACACGATATCACATCTTGGAATCCTAATGTCATGACACTCGTATCCTATACTATTCCTATGGTTCATACGGGACTTTTGGATATCGTAACTTCATCGGTTCTTGCTCGTATTTGCTCGTTCAACATTCATGGCAATTCAATGACTAATAAACATTTGTAAATCAATTTAAAGGCATTCATTTGTATATGAACTTACCTCGTAGTCAGAATAGACAAATTGGATCAATTACTCGATAACTTTCGATTTTCCCCGATCTAAATCCATTTTCTTTCGTTCTTGGTCTATAGACATTCAAAATTAACCCTTTTATTCATCAACACATTCAATTTCATCCTCAAACACATATTTGGACATTTTTGCACTCCAAAAATTACACATTTATTCAATTTAGTCCGTATTTCATAAATACACAAAATTCACAAAATTTGACAAAACTTATGCTTAGCCAAATTCTCTATAGGTCCTTAGCAGTCCATATTTTTCATTTATTTCACAATTTAACCCCTCAATTTACACTTTTCACAATTTAATCCTTTTAAAGCATTTTTCACTAAAAATCACTTTACAAAACATAGATATCTATCATCAAGCTTTAATAATTCATCATCAAACATTCAAAAACACATGAATTCATCAATTGAAACTTTCAAAATCACCAAAAAATTCAGAAATTAAGGTACGGGCTAGCTAGTACTCAAAACAATTATCACAAAAACATAAAAATCATGAAAAACTGAGTTCAAAATATACCTCAATTAAGCTTAACCATGGCCGAATGCTCAAACCCTATTCATGGCTTTTCTAACATGCATTTTTAGTGGAAGAAATGGGGAAAAACGGGCACAAATTTGTTTGGTTTTTTTTTTTTTTGTTTGATTTTTTTATTAACTTTATTTCATCAATTACTAATTTAACCTTAGTAATAACATTAAAATACCACATCTCATGTCCATCTATGTCCATTCATTAAAAACATGGTCTAATTACATCATAAGGACCTCACACTTAATTCATCATCGCAAACAGACACTTTTAACTTATAGAATGCAACTTTTGCATTTTACGCGATTATGTCCTTTTATCAAATCGAACACACAAACGATAAATTTTCACACGAAACTTTCACACATATCAATTAACATGCTGCAAACACCAAAAATAATATTAAAATAATTTTACGACCTCAAATTTGTGGATTCAAAACCACTGTTTTGATTTAGCTAAAACTAGGCTATTACAGCATGTATGGTAAGTATATACATATTTAATGTGATGTTCTATCATGTGTTTATTGAATCACCATACTATACAGACATGGGCTGATGGATAGTGTGAGTGATCTCCACCAAGCTTCCAATCCAATGACCTTTCGATTTACTCTAAAACAAGGGGAAAAAACAGAGTAAGCATAAAATGCTTAGTAAGTTCGTATAACATGGTACTTAACTTACCATTCATCCTATTTGAGGTAATTAAGTAAGGCATATTCAACCACTTTGATCTCAAGCCCTGCACACATCCTTATACCCTTGTTAGTCATATATTCCATAGTAACATCAAGACATGTATGGGCTCAACAACAATCAAGTTCCAATGTACATATGCTTTCCACAACATGTATTTATTTAACATGTATAGACCATCTCTTATTATTACGAGTATAGCTTCATAGTAGTTTGTTTCGAGTTCAGATCATTTCATATCAGGACTTTACTCATATTATTCGAGTATTAAGGTCACACAAGTAGTAGTACATTCAAGGTGTACGGGTCTATGATTAGAGATGAACATTCTCATCAAGTAATTTCCATATACAAATATCATCCTTTACCCAAGCCTAGCAAAAATATACATACAACTTTTACAGCACATACATTTCACAAATTTCAGTATTTTCCATGGATTTTCACCATTTTTCATTTTAGTTCCTAAATCAAGTTTTCATGAAAAATCACTTTGTAAAAGTTGTTTATCTATCATCAATCTTTCATTTTCTACCATAAATTTCAAATTTCCAGCATATAGATCCTTGACCCAATTTTTATACCATGATAACTTTTCAAATTGATCCCCCAAATAGATAGTTTAGGCTATCTCGGTTTCAAAAATATCAAAATTACTAAAAACAGGACAAAAAAACTTACCCAATTTGGCCATGAAAGTTTCTTCTTTCTCTCCTAGGGTTTCCATGTTTATTTTGGGGAAGAAGATGAGAAAATATGATTTTTATTTTCTTTTCATCTTTTAATTAATTAATATTTTCACTTTCCAATTTAATTCTTGCCCTTTTTCTAAATTTACATGGATGAGTCAACAAAAATATCTACATACTTTTTATTAACGGTCTAATTACCATATAAGGACCTTAAATTTTGAATTCCATAGCTATTTGATCCTTCTAGCTACTAGAATTCAACTTTCGCATTTTATGCGATTTAGTCCTTCTCGTAGTTAAGCACATAACCGGTAAAATATTCTTTTCAAAATTTTCACATGACATTTCTAACATAATACAGTCCATATAAAAAAAATAAAAAATAAAATTTATTTTTCAGCTCAGATTTTCGGTCCCAAGACCACTATTCCTATTTCACCGAAATTGGGTTGTTACAAAATCTACTAAAATAGTTGTTGGATAGTGTGATAAGTCTCTGATGAGTTTCCAATCGGTCTAGCTTTTGATAATCTACAAAAAAAATGAAAGGAACTATGTAAGCAACGAGTTCTTAGTAAGCTTGTATAAACTTAAACATAACTTACCATGTTATTTATACAATTCATATATTAAGCATAAATCATTAACAATGCCATAAACCTAGTAAAAGCCTATACAACATCATCAAACTCACAAGTTAGTATACTTGTCCATGATACAAATGAAATCAACCATAAGATATGTAATTTACCATATATAAGATAATATATAATTCATCAATGTTGCCATAAGATCATGATTCATCCCATTTGCATACTTACCATTTCATTTCCTTTTCTTACCCATTGAACCGTCTAGAAATACATCAAATACTCGGGAATGCTCACACATAGTGTGTCTT
The DNA here is from genome assembly GCF_025698485.1 of Gossypium arboreum. Lineage (NCBI taxonomy): Eukaryota > Viridiplantae > Streptophyta > Magnoliopsida > Malvales > Malvaceae > Gossypium > Gossypium arboreum. Next base: position 109,615,833 of record NC_069072.1, on the reverse strand, counting down.
TCCATATAACAGTAACATTTCCTTTACATCAATGCTCACACGAGCTGTGAAATGGGCCTGCTCACACGACCTGTGGGTTAGAACGTAAGCTACACGATGTTGTTCGCATGAGCTGTGGAGAATCTGCAACAAATGTAGGACCTCAGCCATCGGTAAGACATTCAAGACCAACACCCGAAACATGAAATCCCTAATGACATGTCATTTGTATCCTAAGAATTCTTAAGGTTCAAACATGACTTGTTATCTATCAATTCATCGTAGCATAGATACATTTATATATAGATTCATTTATATTAAAAGCAAACATAACAATTAGCCAATTTTGCTAACATTAAGACGATCATAGTTCACACGAACTTACCTCGACAACTAGGGGCATAGTAGTAGAGTTGAACTAATCTGAAGCTTTCGCTTTTCCTCGATTTAAGTCTGAATGTGGTTTATCTTGATTAAATAGATAATTTTAGTCAATTAAGTACTTGTAGTATTCAATTTAATCCATAGTTCATATTTATGCAAAATTACAAAATTGCCCCTAATACTTTGACTTTTCACAATTTAGTACTTAAGCTCATAACTTGAATATAACTCATTTTAACTTAAATCCATGTTAACCAATGTTACACCATTAATACCAACATTTCACAAAAAAAACTATGGATTTCTACTTTTAACAATTTAATCCCTAATTCCAATATTTAACAAGAGTCACTTAACAAAAAATGTTTATTTTACAATAAAAACTAATAATCTATCAACTAACATCAAAACACATTCAAAAACATTCATGGCAAATCCCTCAATCTTTAGCAGTTTTGCAAATTAACCCTCGGGCTACCTATATTAAGCTAAAAAGAACTCAAAAACATAAAAATGAATAAAAACAAAGCTTGAATTCACTTACATGCATAAATTAAATCCTAGCCGAAACTTTAAGCTCTACTCCCATAGATTTTCAGTTGAAACAAAAATGAAAGGAAGAACATGATGACATTGTTTCATCTTTCTTTACTTAATTTTTCTTTTAATTATTCAATTACCATTTTAAGCTTTAAAAATTATCAAAATTTCAATAAAACCTTAACCATAACTACCCACTAATTCATTAAATGATATATTTACCATTCAAGTCCATTAACTTAAAAATTCCATAGCCATTTGACCCCTTTAACTAATAGAACTCAACTTTTATACCTTTTACATTTTAGTCCTTTTCACGCAATTAACCATTCAAACATCAAAATTTCTTAACGAAATTTTAATACGACCTTAATAAAATCTTGTAGACATTTAATAAATATTAAAATAATAATTAAGTTGTCAGAATTGTGGTCTCAAAACCATTGTTTTTGACACCACCGAAAATGGGGTATTACAAAGGCAATCCCTCTCAGCCACCACAGGACACTATGTCGCTGGAGTGTGAATTGGACATGCGAAAGTTGTCTTCCCAAAATATTTCGTACTTCTTACTTTTTTCTTCCATGAATTGAATTATGAAAATGGTGTTGGATGTTATTTTGGTTTTGAATTCTATGTGCTAACCCATGAGCTAAACCTCATCAGGTTGGGATTACATTATGACACTTTTACTTTCTTTAATAGTTGAAGCATATATTTGATTCAATTTACTATTGCATTCAATTTTCTTCTATATCTAAATTGTATGCGTGCAATCTCTAGACATAGATGATTGCTCAACATGCCCATAAACTAAATCTAATTCTAAAAAGGTTGGATTAGATTAATCGAAATTGAATGATATGAGCAAGTACTCGACTAATACTTGTAGTCGACTCTAGACATAGAGCAGTGTTCATATAGAAGGAAAACAATGCAGGTTATCATATTAAGGCCTATAGACTCGGGCAAGGTAACTTGAGGTTTTTGCTCTGGAAAAAAGTAGACTATTTTAGAACTCTTCTGAGCAGTAAATTGAATATGATTTTGCCGAGGCATTATTGACAGTAAAGGTAGATTCTTAGTAATATAGACCTTCCAAATCAACATCATATATCATTTATTCTTTGTCTTTGTATCTTTACCCGATCATTCTTTGTTAGTTATTTGATTGTTTACATAATATTCCCATAGTAATTCTCATAATTACCATTACATTTGTATTCTCATTTTGCCATAGTATTTCCAAGTATTCATTATTATTCCTTTAATTTACACTATATACTTACCATAGCTTTACCATAGCATTAATTGCATTTTATTATATTAACTTGACCACTTTTGTGCCTCAATCCGATCCTCGTGGGAACAATACTCACTCATCATTTTATTACTTGATCCAATGTGTATACTTGCACAATTCGCATATCATTTCACATGTGATAAGTTTTTGGCGCCGTTGCCAGGGATCAACAATTTGGTGAAATTTGGTTTTGTTTTACTTAATTCCATTAGTTTTATTTAACTTAGTTGTATTTGATTTTTATAGGTTTGCTATTAGTGTATAAGAAGAGGCATTCCTACTAATGAAGAATATCCTTTTGACCTAGAGCTCAATAGAACTTTGTGAAGAAGGTGAAAAGAACTAAGAAAAATGGCTAGAAATGAGAATGATTCTGGTCTCAATTACAATCCAAATTGTCCTGGTCTTAACGAAAATCCAAGTGGTTGAGATGTTAATCCTTCTATTGGACGTGGGATAGATGACTAAGATAGACCAATTTGAGAGCATATTGCTCCAATGTTGGGTGATTTAATCCAGGGGTAGTCAGACCAACCATACAGGCTCAACAGTTTGAATTGAAACAGATAATGTTTTAGATGTTGCAAATAGAAGGACAATTCAATGGACTACCCACTAAAGATCTAAGATTGCATTTAAGATTTTTTTTTCTAGAAGTCTGTGACCCATTTAGACAATAAGCTATTCCTGAAGATGCTCTGAGGCTTAGGTTACTCCCATATTCTTTGAGAGATCGTGTAAGAGCATGGCTGAATGCTTTACCGTCAAGAATAGTAGCATCATGGAATGATCTTTGCCAGAGATTTTTGCTACAATATAATACCTTAAATATGAATGCCAATCTTAGAAATGACATCACATCTTTTTGGAAATCAGATGATAAAATGCTATATGAAGCTTGGGAACAATTTATAGACCTAAGTCAGAAGTGCCAGATGCATGGTTTTCAACACTGGACTCAGATGGAAATATTCTATAATGTGTTGAATGTGCATACGAGGATGGTAGTTGATACGTCCGCCAATTGTACTTTGTTGAATAAAACTTATAATGACGCATATAAGATTTTGGAAAAAATTTCCAACAATGATTATCAATTTCCGACAACGAGAATTGGGGTGGGTAAGAGAGCTGCTGGTACCATTGTACTTGATACAATCACTTCATTGACAGCCCAAGTATCTTCTTTAGCTAATATGATTAAAACAATGAAAATTCCAACTACAATCTGTGAGATGAAATCAGTCAAGTTATCATGTGTTTATTGCGGTAAAGGCCATATGTTTGATGAATGTCCATCAAACCCAACATCAGTATACTACATGGGTAATTTTTATTGGAATAATAACCCCTATTCCAACACTTACAATCCAGGGTGAAAGCGGCTTTCAAATTTTAGTTGGAATAACCAATGTGCGGGGAGTTCACACAATGTTGAAAGACAATATATCCACAATGCTCCACCCGGTTATAAGAATCCTATGTTAAGGTAAAATGCTCAACAAGGTCAGGTATCATCTTCTAATTTTATTGAATCTTTGTTGAAGGAATATATGGACGAGAATAAAGTTGTAATCCATAGTCAGGCTGCATCTTTATGAGCTCTTGAGAAACAAGTGTGGCAAATAGTGAATGTTTTAAATTCAAGACCACAAGGGGCATTGTTGAGTGATACCGAGAATTTGAGATCACAAGGGAAGGAACAATGCAAAGCTATCACTCTTAGAAGTGGAACTCAGCTTGATGACATTAGTCAAGATGCCACGGAAGAAGAGGAAAACTCAAATAACAACAATGTAAAGATCCTAGAGTCATCTAAAAATCATACTGAATCTGAAAAAAGCAAGCAGCCAATTGTTATGGCAGAATCAAAACATGTTGTCAATAATAATGCCATAGTAAAAAAATATCAGCAACCTGAAGAACGACCACCTCTACCTTTTCCTCAGCGATTTCATAACTCTAAGTAGGATGTTTAGTTCAAAAGATTTTTGGATGTATTGAAACAACTCCATAACAACATATAACTGGTAAAAGCTTTAGAGCAAATGGCGAACTATGTCAAACTATGTGAAATTTATGAAAGACATATTATCAAAGAAGCATAGATTGAGAGAATTTGAGACTGTTGCTCTCACTAAAGGGTGCACAATAATGTTGAAAAATAAACTATCTCCAAAGTTGAAGGACCCAGGGAGTTTCACTATCACATATTCCATTGGAAACCATTATGTTGGTAAGGTGTTATGTGATTCAGGAGCAAGTATAAATCTAATGCCTATGTCTATTTTCAAGAAGCTAGAAATTGGTAAAACAAGATCTATTATGGTGACTTTGCAATTAGCTGGTCAATCCTACACCTGTCCAGAAGGTAAAATTGAGGACGTACTGGTAAGAGTGGATAAATCTATTTTTCCTACTGATTCCCTTATTTTAGAATTTAAAGTTGATCAAAATATGCCAATTATCCTTGGAAGGTCTTTTCTTACTACAGACAGAACTTCTATTGACCTACAGAAAGGTGAACTGACCATGAAGGTAAATGATCAACAGGTTACTTTTAATGTTTTGATGCTTTGAAATGTGCAAACAAAAATGAAGAATGCCACGCCATTGGTTTGATAAAAACAATAGTGGAGGAATAATTCAACAGATTTTGCCATAGTAATTTTGATAGTGATCGAGATTCATTTGAGTAAAGACCCTTGTGCACTTTGCTAGAGCAAAATAGACCTTTCAATTTTGATGAAAAAAGCTTGGTAGCTCATGTATATCCACATAAAGCTGTTGATGTCAAGGACATGAAAACGGGGGACCCATTTAAAATTAATGGACAACCTTAAAGCACTATTGGGGTGCTCATATGGAGCGTGACAAGTAAAGCATCCAACTTCAAAATGCTTGAGTTAGCAATTTTTTTTCTTTTATTTGATTGCTTTACTTTAGTTTTATCTTTATTATTTTTTATATTTAATTATTTCATGTTGTTTTCATTTCTATTTTTATTTTTGAATAAATGGGCAGCTTTCTTCTAGATTCATAAGAACTGATGAAGTCAATGCCTGTAAATCAACACGCCAGACAAAATGAAGTAACTACAATCTAGTCCAAGAAAGGAAAGTTTTCTTTTTCTTTCATACATATTGCATGGCATATATTTTTCCATGACATTACCTGTATATAGATATATTTTGCATTGAGGACAATGCATAACTTAGGTTTGAGAGTGTGTTGTGCATTTAGGCTGCATTTTATATTTAGTATGTGTGATCATTTTAGTATAGTTAAATTTGTTTGCCACTACAACGTAACTACTAAGTACTATTTTGCCTATGTGGAGTACAATATTTACTTATGATGTTCAATGATGAGTTTACATTTTTTGATATACTTAGAACATGTGACAGTGGATTGGGTGAATTTAGCTTAGGTTAAGATGCTTGAAAATTAATTCCTAAAAATTGGATGTCCTATACTCAGTGTGTTTTTTTTTGGAACATGGTAAGTATCTTTTAATGAACTTAGGGATTTTTAAAACCAAGCATTAGTTATATTACCACAACATTAGTTAAATAAAGGACAGTAGGAACTCTAATGTTAAGAATTTCCAAGTAGGTCAACATCACTTTATTTGCTCCATTGTGTTGTTGATTAAAAAGGTGAGTCTAAGCAATAGTGTGTTGCATGGAAATAAAGTTAGGGGCACTTCACTGTAGCAAAAAAAAAATGTAGATAATGAGGTAGTTGTATGCTTCATCCATCTTTTTAGTAAAAAGTTTAAGCTTAATGATTTAGTCTTGGTTTAAATTGTGACATGATTGAGTATTCAGTAATTCAGTGTATTCTCCATTGTGATTGTCAAGTCAAAGAATTTTGTGACATGCTAAATCCCTTAATAATAATACCATCCAAAAAAAGCACAAATATGATTAAAATATTTCGAGTAGGCTTAAAGCAAGTAACTTACGTTAGGGTAATAAATGAACTATGTAAATTAAAAGATGGCTGTTGTAGGCCAAAGGAGTGAATACATGAGTACTTAGGAGATTCTGTGTTTAGGGAGAAATTTTTGCTCTACTTTTGTTGAGCAACCCTTTGACACTCGAATGAGTTTTAGAAAAAATGAGATTGCTGAGAACTGATGTACTTGTTGTTCTTCGAATAGCCTGGAAATATGAGTTGGTTTGGTACGCTGGTAAAATGTTGGCATAGATGCATTCATGTATTCATATGTATTTTGCTTGAGGATAAGCAATAACTTAGCTTTGGGGGTGTGATAACTCTTGAAAAGAGTATATTTCATGCCTTTAGACCTAGCTAATTGCTTGTACTTAGGTACATTTAGTTGCATTTTAGGACATGTCATTCGTATTTTCATCATTTCATTAGGAGCCTAGACTGCTCTTAAATATTATTATTTGTTAACTTTTAATTGATTATGGAAGGGTTGTGCTTGGTGGCTTGCAAGGTGTAGGTTGAGCAACAAGAAATAAAGGAGTGAAAGTTTGTCAGGGAAAAAGGTTGGACATTTTGTCAGCATGGATGTTTTGGCAATTCTAAGAAGACCGAGTCAACTGTCAATGCATACCGATTTCAGTCCAACTGTACTTTTAGTAGAAAATTTTGCCTAAAAAAGAGGAGAAGATAATCTTGGGTTGCTGAAAAATGAATTTAAAAAAAGAAGAAGATAAATATGGAAAAGACTATAAAAAGCCAAAGGAGGAAACCCAAAAAAGGGTGAACAAGAGGGAGTGATCCTTAGAAGAGAATAGAGGATAGCGATTGAGCAGTTACGGGAAGAAGAATACAGGATAGCCATTGGAGTGTGAACTGGACATGCAAAAGTTATCTTCCTGAAGTCTTTCTTATTTCTTACTTTGTTCTTCCATGAATTGAAAATGAAAATGGCATTGGATTTTTCTTTTTGAATTCTATGCAGCAACCCATGAGCTAAATCTCAACGGGTTGGGAATACATGATGACACTTTTATTTTCTTTAATGGTTGAAGCATATATCTAATTCAAATTATTATTTCATTCAATTGTATTTTATTTCTAAATTGTTTGTGTGCAATCCCTAGACATGGATGATTGTTCAACATGCCCATAAACTAAATCTAATTCTGAAAAGGTTGGATTAGTTGGATCGAAATTGAATGATATAAGCAAGTACTCAATTAGTACTTGCAGTAGACTCTAGACATAGAGCAGTGTTCATACAAAAGGAAACCAATGCAGGGTGTCATATTAAGGCCTATAGACATGGACAAGTTAATTTGAGGTTTCTGCTCTCAAAAGAAGCAGACCATTTTAGACATCTTTGAAGCGGTAAATTGAGTATGATTTTGCCAAGGCATTATTGACAGTAAAGGTAGATTCTTAGTAATCTCAAACTTCCAAATCAATATCATATATCATTTATTCTTTGCTGTCATATCTTTACCATATAATTCTTAGTTAGTTACTAGATCATTTAGATAATATTCCCATAGTAATTCTCATAATTGCCATTCATTTCTATTATCGTTTTGCCATAGCATTTTCAAGTATTCATTAATTCCACATATTACATACATCATTATTCCTTTAATTATCATTGCATACTTACCATAGCTTTACAATACCATTAATTGTATTTTATTATAATAAATTGACCACTTTTGTGCCTTAATCTAATCCTTGTAGGAAATATAGTCACTCATCACTTTATTACTTGATCCAACGTGTACACTTGCACAATTCGCATATCATTTCACACGTAACAGTAAGCTATATGATGGAGGAGTCAAGTAGGTAAATGGGTTAGGGAAAGTGACAAAGATGGTTGCAGGGTTTTGAATTTTATTACAACTGTTTTACAAATAATATATAGTATGCCACGTAAACCCTACTCGCTCGATATGTGAGCTTGCTACTCATCCTAGTTGGTGAGGTATGGTCTAACTAGCCAAGGTCTGGCTTACAACCAAATTGGCTAGCTCCTTAACAGCTAACCCGGTACCTATGTTGCCACCTGCATGATCTTACACTGCTCGCTCATATCCTCTAAGGGGTATCTAGGACATGTGCAACCCTTAGGGGGTAATGTGTCACCATTTATGGTGCCTAGGTACCCTTAGCACATCACATTAGTGGACCATGCCTTATATATTGTAATGCGTAGGTTTGTGTAAGTGTACATTGTCGTTATCAAGTAATAAGTATGTGACAGCCCAAAATTGACCCTAGTCGGAAAGTGGTTTTGGGACCACAAAACCGAGTCACAAAAATAATTAGGTGTTATATTCTGTGCTTATTGTATGTGGAATTTGTATGTGTAAATATTTCGTGCCTTGATTTTATCAATTAGGTGCTAATTTATAAGAAAGGACCCATGTGATAGGACTTGAAAATGTGATAGGTGAAATTTTAAGTGGCCAAATAATGCATGAAGTAAAGACATGAGGGATTTGCATGTCAATTTAGCCAAACTATAGGAAGTGGCCGGCCATGGTAATGAAGATAGACAAAATGTGATGGGTAAGGAATATAATAAACATGTTGTGATAACATGTTGTGGGAGGAACAATAAAATATGAGGGGAGTGGGAAGAGAAACCAAGGTTGTTTCATCCTTGCCCCCCCCATTGTGCCGTAACTAGAAAAAAAAAAGAAGAAGAAAAGTGTTCATCCTCCTTAGCTTGGCCGAAACTCAAAGGAAGAAGGGGAGATAGCCAATCGGTCACCCTTAAGCTTGGAACAAGGTAAGTGATTTCATGTTAGTTCTTGAAATATTAGCATACATTAAGCTAGTTACTAAGTTTCCTACTTAGCCTTGTCAAAATCTTGATTGTGTGGTGATAGTGGGTAATCGGCCATGGAAGAAATGGAGGAAAATGATTGTTGTCTTGTGTTTTAAGGAGAAATGGTGGATGGGTGAAAGAAACAAGTTTTTATTCTTGTTTCTTCTTGGCCGATTCTAAGGGAGGAAAAGGAGCAACCATTCGGTTTCTAAGCTATAAATTAAGTGAGAAATTCATGTGAATTCTTGAAACGTTAGATGAAATTGAGCTAGTTACCAAGTTCTCTAGGTAACCCATGCTAGAAATTGTGATTTTGGGTTGACTAGGATTTTCGGCCATAGTGGTCATTGAGGATTAAGGTTTATGTTTCATGCTAAACTTGATGAATCTTGGTGTATGGGTGCTTGAACTAAACTAATGATCAAATAGATGCACAAATACAAAGTAAGAAGAATCGGCTATTGTATGTAATACTATTGCCGAATGTGAAAATACTATACTTGAGTAATGAATGTGGTTGGAGTTGATAATACGAAAGGAATGCTTAAATGTGTTTGTTTAAAGAAGAAATTGGTGAAGAATGTATGTGAACCTAGCAAGTGTATTCGGCTTAGTACCTTATAATGTGAAAACCTTGAAATTATTTTTGATTTTGTGTATTTATGACCATGTATAATCGGCCACATGAGTAATTTGAGCACTTGATGTTATGTTAAAATTCTTGAGCTTAAATGTATGGATGTATGTATATGTGGCCATATAATGGCGTTTTGGTTCAAAGGTTGAATGATAAATTATAATAAAGTGAGATGATATGAGATGCCGAATGTGATTGACTAGTAAACATTATTGAGAAAAATATTGAATACTTCTACTTGTATTCGTTAAGCTCAAGAGCAAAGGGGAGCTAAATCCGATAAAGGGAAGGAAAAAGTGATCGAATAGCCGTTGAAGCCGTTAGACAACATCCGAGGTAAGTCTTCAAGTAATGACCCTACTCGAATTATGTGAAATGAAATATGGATGTGTAATGATTATTGATATATGTGTACATGAGCAATTGAATGATATCCGGGCTAAGTCCCGAAGACATTTGTGCTAGTAATTATATCCGGGTTAAGACCCGAAGGCAATTGTGCTAGTGACTACATCCGGCTAAGACCAAGGCATTCGTGCAAGTTGTTAAATCCGGGCTAATACCCGAAGGCATTTGTGCAAGTCGTTATATCCGGGCTAAGACCCGAAGGCATTCGTGCATGTGGTTATATCCGGTTGTAATCCGAAGAAGCTTGGGCTGAAGGTGAGCGTTGGTTGCTGTAATAAATTTAATTAGTACGCTCGAAAAGCCCAAAGGATAAGGTATGTTTATATGTGCATTGGAAAAGTCGATACGTTTGAGTAACATTCGCTCAATCGACTAACGAGTTTTCCGCTATTGAATTGGTTGATATCTTGTGAAAGTATATAATGATGAAGTGTGAAGTAAGTATGATTATGTGAATGTGTATTAATGAAATGATTCATTTGGCTATGTGAATGTAATGCTTTAGTTAAAGCTGATTTTATTGCTTGAGACTTACTAAGCATAAAAATGCTTACCCCGTTGCTTTGGCTCTCTGTTTTATAGATTTTGCTCGTTAGCGATCGGATTCGGGATCATTAAAGTCGAAGTCATCTACACTATCAAAGCCTCCATTTTGGTATAATTTTGGTTGAACTTTGAAATGGCATGTATAGGACTACCCTATTGTTGAAGGTCATGTACTTCTCGGTTTTGTGTAAGCTTGGATAGCCATGCGAAAATGGCTTATATACGTTTTCAGTATGATTCTATAATCGTTTGTATGATGATCATTATGGGGTATGGAATTGTTTTGAAAATATTAGCCATTGGAATGGTTAATCATGATCACACTTTGTGCTATGTATGCAAAAAGGGCCAATTGAATCGTGGAAATCATGAGATAGGTAAAGGTTACCTTGAAATCAGATGCTGGCAGCAGCAGTAGTGTGGTTTTGAAAAATCACCAAAATTTGTAGGAATGGTATTAAATATTGAATAAGTTATGTAAATGAACCTTGATGAGTCTACTTTCATATGGAAGAAACGAAACGGTCATAGGAGTTACATGTTAAGAGATATTAAAGTTATTGTGAGACAGGGCCAGAACGGTTTCTGGGTCCCCTGTCGCGACTTTAAAAATTTACTATGAATGATAAAGAAAGAATTAGAAGTCATTCCTTATATGTGCAGATTCCATTTTGAGTCTAGTTTCATTAGAAACAAACGGCACCAGTATTAAAGCCCTGCACAGAGAGATATTCAAGTTGTAACGCACGAAGGTCAGAGCAGTCAATCCCTGTAACATGGGTGACTTTAACTAATAAACTGTACCAATTGGCCCGACAAAAAATTCTAGAAATAAATCCATAGAAGGATATACGAGTATAAATTCAGGGAAAATTTACGGAATCAGTTTCCGAGTTTTGAAACTCGAGATATGATTTTTAAGGCGACAGTGACGCAGTTTTCCAGCCTGTCTGGAAATGACAAATTGGTCGGTGCTTTAAGAGGACTTGGCTCGTTAACTCCTCGCGTCCGACACCGGCGATGGTATCGGGTTCGGGGTGTTACAATTTTATTGGTATCAGAGCCACGGTTTAGTCGATTCTAGGACTACCGTGATATGTTTGGGGTCTAGCTATACATGCCATTAAATGATGAATTGATAGTGTGGTGATTTCTAACAATTTGACTTTGTGTTTGTTTATAGCAATGGATCCCGATCGCAACCGAGCAATAGCGATGATGTGGAGAGTGTGGCGCTGCTCCGCAAGGGAAGGGACAGCGCCGGCGGACTCTCAACTTATGGCCAGCAATCCGAACGATGAGGCTAGGCAAGCCTTTTATAGTGTGTTGAATGACTGGTTTAACCAATACATTCGAACTAACACGGCTGTGCCACAACCTCCATTTCCGACAAATGCAACCCCCGCACCTACAATACCTCCGGTAACTGACCAAATAAGGTCAAGTAAGCCCCAATCGATAGGATTCAAAACATGGGGCCACTAAATTTAAAGCTACGGATGATGATGATGCCGAGCAAGCTGAATTTTGGTTGGACAACACTATCCGGTGCTCGATGAGCTATCTTGTACACCGATGAGTGCTTAAAGTGTACCATCTCCTTGCTACGTGATTACGCCTACTATTGGTGGAGTACTCAATTTTGTGGTGCCTAGAGAGCAAGTGACTTGGGATTTCTTTCAAACCGAGTTTGAAAAAAGTATATCGACCGAGATTCATCGACCGAAGCGAAAGGAATTTCTTGATCTTAAGCAAGGCTCTATGTCGATTCATCACTCGAACGAAAATTTGTGAGGCTTAGCCAGACGCAGCGAGAATGCATTTCGTCCAAGCTATTATGTGTAAATGCTTGAGGATGGGCTGAATGATGATATAAGGATGTTCGTTGGCATTCTCGAAATACGAGAGTTCGTAGTACTTGTTGAGCGAGCTTGTAAAGTCAAGAGCTTAGGAAGGAGAAACAAAAGTTGATGTGGGAATTGGAGAATTCAAAAGGTCCTCGGAAAGTCTCTTCAACATCATCGAAGAGATTTCGAGATGATGTGAGCCGGTCTAGAGGCGCTTGGGCTTTTCTAGACGAGATCGCGATCGACCTCCTGTGACCACACGAGTCACTTCGATCGCCATGGTGGAAATGATCGCCGAGAGAGCGGAGTGTCGCATTGTGGCAAATGGCATTCGGGAGTCAGAGGTTCCGTGATCGCTCTCGCTATAAGTGTGGATCGGCTGACCACTTTATCAAGGACTACCCGAGGTTGCTTGAACAAAATGTAAGTCAAAGTGGAAACCCGGGTGCTACCACTGCTCGAGGTAGGCCATCCAAAAATGCGGGCAATGCTAGTGGCTGTCAGAGAGGGTCGAGAGATGCTACAACAAGACCCGAGGCTCGTACTCTGCTAGGACTTATGCCATACGCCAGACGCGAGGATGCTGCCTCACCAGATGTTATTACCGGTACTTTCACTCTTTTCGATACTAATGTGATTGCTTTGATTGACCCTGGTTCTACTCATTCTTATATATGTGAAACCTTAGCATCCAGTAAGACTTTGCCTATTGAGTCTCTCGAGTTTGTAATTCGGTGTCAAACCCTTGGGTCATTACGTGCTTGTCAACAAAGTGTGCAAGAAAAGTCCCCTAGTATTTCGAGGTTCTTATTTTCCGGCGGACTTGATGCTTTTGCCGTTCGATGAATTGGACGTTATTCTTGGTTTGGATTGGTTGACCATGCACGATGCGGTTGTAAATTGCAAAAGCAAGACTATCGATCTGAGGTGCGCGAATAACGAGATAATTCGGGTTGAGTCTACGGACTTAAAGGGTTGCCACCGTAATATCGCAATGTTGGCCCGAAATATGTAAGAAAAGGGTAAGCGTACCTTGCGTATGTGCTCGATGACAAGGAGTCGAAAAGAAACCCGAATCTGTGCGATGGTTTGTGAATACCGGATGTTTTCCTAAAGAATTGTCGGGTTTACCACATTGCTCGGAAATAGAGTTTGGCATCGAATTGGTACCGGTACCACTCCAATTTCGATAGCTCCGTATCGTATGGCAATCGACGAAATTAAAGGAGTTGAAAGCTCGATTGCAAGAATTGGTGGATAGAGGTTTTGCCCGCCGAGTTTTTCGCCTTGGGGTGCGCCAGTGTTGTTTGTGAAAAAGAAGGATGGGACCATGAGGTTGTGCATCGACTATCGTCAACTTAATAAAGCGACGATAAAGAACAAATATCCGTTATCACGTATTGATGACTTGTTCGATCAACTGAAGGAGCCTCGGTGTTCTCGAAAATAGATTTGAGATCGGGCTATTATCGATTCATGAATTCGAGATTCGGACGTACCCAAGACCGCCTTGAGCGAGATATAGTCACTACGAGTTTCTAGTGATGCCGTTTGGACTTACTAATGCCCTGCGGTATTTATGGATTTGATGAATCGGATCTTCGCACCATATTTAGATCGGTTCGTAGTCGTATTCATTGATGACATCTTGGTCTATTCAAGAAATGAGACCGAACATGCTGAACACCGAGGTTAGTCTGTAAATTCTACGGGATAAGCAATTATATGCTAAGTTCAAAGTGTGAGTTCGGTTAAGAGAGGTTAGCTTCTTGGGGCATGTGATATCTCAGATCGGGCATTCGAGTCGACTCGAACAAAATTTCAGCCATACTTAACTGAAGCCTCAGAAATATTACCGAGGTTCGAGCTTTTGGGGCTTGCTTGGTTATTATCGACGATTTGTAAAGGTTTCTCAACGATAGCCACGCCAATGACGGCTACTCCAAAAGGATGTTAAGTTCGAATGGACGGAGAAATGTTAGAAGAGTTTCGATCAATGAAAACTTATTTGATGAAGCCCCAATTCTAGTGCAACCCGAATCGGCAAAGAGTTTGTCATCTATAGTGACGCCTCCCTACTTGGGTTAGGTTGTGTATTGATGCAAGAAGGTCGAGTTGTGGCCTATCGTCGAGGCAATTAAAGCTACATGAGAAAAATTATCCGACCCATGATCTCGAATTGGTCGCCATCGTATTCGCCTTAAAGATTTGGCGACATTACTTATTTGGTGAGAGGTGCCATGTGTACTCGGATCACAAAAGTCTCAAATATTTGATGACCCAAAGAGACTTAAATCTGCGACAAAGACGTTGGCTCGAGTGTTAAAGGATTATGAGTGGTCATTGACTATCACCCGAAAGGCGAATGTGGTTGCGGATGCCTTGAGTCGTAAATCATTATTTGCTTTACGAGCGATGAATGTGCACTTGTCCGTTCGATCCGACAATGTGTTAGTAGCTGAATTGAAAGCCAAACCATTATTGATACATCAAATTTGTGAAGCTCAGAAGGTCGACGATGAGTTGGTTGCAAAACGGGCCGAGTGTGTTCCGGACAAGGAATCGGAGTTTCAGATCGATGATGACGATTGTTTGAGGTTCAGAAGTCATCTGTGTGTTCCAAAGAATTCGGAACTTATTTCGATAATTCTGAACGAAGGCCATTGTAGCCGAATGGCAATCCACCCGGGGAGTACGAAGACGTACAACGATTTGAAACGTCGGTTTTGGTGGCATGGTATGAAACGAGACATCTCCGACTTTGTTTCGAGATGTTTAATATGTCAACAAGTGAAAGCGGAACATCAAGTGCCTTCAGGATTACTTCAGCCGATCAGGATACCCGAGTGGAAATAGGATCGAGTCACAATGGACTTTGTATCCGGACTGCCATTGTCAGCAAGTAAGAAGGATGCGATTTGGGTCGTGGTAGATAGACTGACTAAGTCGGCTCACTTTGTCCCCGTACGTACGGATTTTTCAATGGACAAATTAGCCGAATTGTACGCTTCTCGATTGTGAGATTACACGGGTGCCTATTTCTATCGTGTCGGATAGAGATCCGAGATTTACCTCGCGATTTTGGAAGAAGTTGCAAGAAGCTTTGGGTACCAAGTTGCATTTCAGACCGCCTTTCACCCCCAAACCGATGGTCAATCTGAGCGGATAATTCGGATACTTGAGGATATGTTGAGATGTTGCATCCTCGAGTTCGATGGTTCATGGGAACGGTATTTGCCTTTGATTGAATTCGCTTATAACAATAGTTTTCAATCAAGTATTAGGATGGCACCTTACGAGGCTTTGTACGGTCGTAAATGCCGTACACCATTGTTTTGGACCGAGCTCGGTGAAAGCAAAATTTTCGGTGGATTTGATTAGAGATGCTGAATGAGAAAGTGAAAGTAATCCGTGAAAGTCGAAGATAGCCTCCGATCGTCGAAAGTCGTGACGCGGATCTGAAGCGTAAGGACATCGAGTATCGTGGGAGATAAAGTGTTTCTCAAGGTTTCGCCTTGGAAAAAGATACTCGATTCTACCGTAAGGGCAAGTTGAGCCCGAGGTTCATTGGGCCATATGAGATATCCGAGCGAGTCGGTCCATGGCATATCGTTTGATTTTGCCCCGAACTCGCAAAGATTCACGATGTCTTTCATGTTTCGATGCTTCGACGCTATAGATCGATCCATCGCACGTGATTAGTCCATCAAAGTTGAAATTCAAGCCAATATGAGTTATGAGGAAGAACCGATTCGTATCCCGCACGTGAAGTGAAAGAGTTATGAAACAAGCGGGTTCCGCTAGTGAAAGTGTTATGGCTCAAACACGGATAGAAGAAGCTACTTGGGAAACCGAGAACTCTATGAAAGAGCGATACCCAACCCTATTTACGGTAAGATTTTCGGGACGAAAATTTCTTAAGTGGGGAGAGTTGTGACACCCAAAATTGACCATAGTCGGAAAGTGGTTTTGGGACCACAAAACCGAGTCACAAAAATAATTAGGTCTTATATTCGTGCTTATTGTATGTGGAATTTGTATGTGTAAATATTTCGTGCCTTGATTTTATTAATTAGGTGCTAATTTATAAGAAAGGACCCATGTGATAGGACTTGAAAATGTGATAGGTGAAATTTTAAGTGGCCAAATAATGCATGAAGTAAAGACATGAGGGATTTGCATGTCAATTTAGCCAAACTATAGGAAGTGGCCGCCATGGTAATGAAGATAGACAAAATGTGATGGGTAAAGAATATAATAAACATGTTGTGATAACATGTTGTGGGAGGAACAATAAAATATGAGGGGAGTGGGAAGAGAAACCAAGGTTGTTTCATCCTTGCCCCCCCCCATTGTGCCGTAACTAGAAAAAAAAAAAAGAAGAAAAGTGTTCATCCTCCTTAGCTTGGCCGAAACTCAAAGGAAGAAGGGGAGATAGCCAATCGGTCACCCTTAAGCTTGGAACAAGGTAAGTGATTTCATGTTAGTTCTTGAAATATTAGCATACATTAAGCTAGTTACTAAGTTTCCTACTTAGCCTTGTCAAAATCTTGATTGTGTGGTGATAGTGGGTAATCGGCCATGGAAGAAATGGAGGAAAATGATTGATATCTTGTGTTTTAAGGAGAAATGGTGGATGGGTGAAAGAAACAAGTTTTTATTCTTGTTTCTTCTTGGCCGATTCTAAGGGAGGAAAAGGGAGCAACCATTCGGTTTCTAAGCTATAAATTAAGTGAGAAATTCATGTGAATTCTTGAAACGTTAGATGAAATTGAGCTAGTTACCAAGTTCTCTAGGTAACCCATGCTAGAAATTGTGATTTTGGGTTGACTAGGATTTTCGGCCATAGTGGTCATTGAGGATTAAGGTTTATGTTTCATGCTAAACTTGATGAATCTTGGTGTATGGGTGTTTGAACTAAACTAATGATCAAATAGATGCACAAATACAAAGTAAGAAGAATCGGCTATTGTATGTAATACTATTGCCGAATGTGAAAATACTATACTTGAGTAATGAATGTGGTTGGAGTTGATAATCTGAAAGGAATGCTTAAATGTGTTTGTTTAAAGAAGAAATTGGTGAAGAATGTATGTGAACCTAGCAAGTGTATTCGGCTTAGTACCTTATAATGTGAAAACCTTGAAATTATTTTTGATTTTGTGTATTTATGACCATATATAATCGGCCACATGAGTAATTTGAGCACTTGATGTTATGTTAAAATTCTTGAGCTTAAATATATGGATGTATGTATATGTGGCCATATAATGGCATTTTGGTTCAAAGGTTGAATGATAAATTATAATAAAGTGAGATGATATGAGATGCCGAATGTGATTGACTAGTAAACATTATTGAGAAAAATATTGAATACTTCTACTTGTATTCGTTAAGCTCAAGAGCAAAGGGGAGCTAAATCCGATAAAGGGAAGGAAAAAGTGATCGAATAGCCGTTGAAGCCGTTAGACAACATCCGAGGTAAGTCTTCAAGTAATGACCCTACTCAAATTATGTGAAATGAAATATGGATGTGTAATGATTATTGATATATGTGTACATGAGCAATTGAATGATATCCGGGCTAAGTCCCGAAGACATTTGTGCTAGTAATTATATCCGGTTAAGACCAAAGGCAATTGTGCTAGTGACTACATCTGGCTAAGACCAAGGCATTCGTGCAAGTTGTTAAATCCGGCTAATACCCAAGGCATTTGTGCAAGTCGTTATATCCGGCTAAGACCAAAGGCATTCGTGCATGTGGTTATATCCGGTTGTAATCCGAAGAAGCTTGGGCTGAAGGTGAGCGTTGGTTGCTGTAATAAATTTAATTAGTACGCTCGAAAAGCCCAAAGGATAAGGTATGTTTATATGTGCATTGGAAAAGTCGATACGTTTGAGTAACATTCGCTCAATCGACTAACGAGTTTTCCGCTATTGAATTGGTTGATATCTTGTGAAAGTATATAATGATGAAGTGTGAAGTAAGTATGATTATGTGAATGTGTATTAATGAAATGATTCATTTGGCTATGTGAATGTAATGCTTTAGTTAAAGCTGATTTTATTGCTTGAGACTTACTAAGCATAAAAATGCTTACCCGTTGCTTTGGCTCTGTTTTATAGATTTTGCTCGTTAGCGATCGGATTCGGGATCATTAAAGTCGAAGTCATCTACACTATCAAAGCCTCCATTTTGGTATAATTTTGGTTGAACTTTGAAATGGCATGTATAGGACTACCCTATTGTTGAAGGTCATGTACTTCTCGGTTTGTGTAAGCTTGGATAGCCATGCGAAAATGGCTTATATATCGTTTTCAGTATGATTCTATAATCGTTTGTATGATGATCATTATGGGGTATGGAATTGTTTTGAAAAGATTAGCCATTGGAATGGTTAATCATGATCACACTTTGTGCTATGTATGCAAAAAGGGCCAATTGAATCGTGGAAATCATGAGATAGGTAAAGGTTACCTTGAAATCAGATGCTGGCAGCAGCAGTGGTGTGGTTTTGAAAAATCACCAAAATTTGTAGGAATGGTATTAATTAGTGAATAAGATATGTAAATGAACCTTGATGAGTCTACTTTCATATGGAAGAAACGAAACGGTCATAGGAGTTACATGTTAAGAGATATTAAAGTTATTCTGAGACAGGGCCAGAACATTTTCTGGGTCCCCTGTCGCGAATTTAAAAATTTACTATGAATGATACAGAAAGAATTAGAAGTCATGCCTTATATGTGCAGATTAAATTTTGAGTCTAGTTTCATTAGAAATAAACAGCACCAGTATTAAAGCCCTGCACAGAGAGATATTCAAGTTGTAACGTGCTAAGGTCAGAGCAGTCGATCCCTGTAACATGGGTGACTTTAACTAATAAACTGTACCAATTGGCCCAACCAAAAATTCTAGAAATAAATCCATGGAAGGATATATGAGTCTAAATTCAGGGAAAATTTACGGAATCAGTTTCCGAGTTTTGAAACTCGAGATATGATTTTTAAGGCAACAGTGACGCAGTTTTCCAGCCTGTCTGGAAATGACAAATTGGTCGGTGCTTTAAGAGGACTTGGCTCGTTAACTCCTCGCGTCCGACACCGGTGATGGTCTCGGGTTCGGGGTGTTACAAAGTAAGTATGGAGTTATCGTCTCCATAGAGATTGTATTTGTGCTAAGTCACTTAATTTGTAATATTATATTAACAATTTGGTAAATAAAAACACAATATAGTTGAGAAGTGATGATTAAAATATATTAAACTATATGCAATGATCCCTAATGCAAATTATCCTAAGTATGCAAACTATATGAATGAAATAGATTTTAGCAAAATTAAACACAATTTGCAACAATTATAACATAAATAAACTAGGACAATTACTTTAATTAAACTCAATTTATTATCAACATGCTTAATACTATTTGGAAAAACATTTCATGGCAACTCGATCTTTCATGAGTTTGGAAACCATATTAGGCCCTTTCGGAATCCTTTACTTAGTAAATACGCATTTTACTAATCCTTATTTACTAAGGGTTTTTTAGCATTCGTGTGAGGTAGCAGGGACGTGTTAGGTTTGAAACAGTTTAATCACACAAATCTAATAACTATGTAAATAATAGAGCCTGGTTAGGGTTGTTATGCAACTGAAATTTAATCGGGCTAGGATTTAAATTGAGCATGCATATTTCAATTATGCCTCCACTAGCCATCTTGGGAGTTAAGGAGTTATTAGGGAGAAAAGTTAAGAGATGAAGGGTGCAGAGAAGTGGAGCTGAATAGGGAATTTAGGGATAGGTAAATTCATCTATAGTATATATAGGTATCGATTTTGGGGATTCTAGGGTAATGCCGAAATTTCTTCTCTTAATTTAGCTGAATTCCTCTCTTTTTTTTTATGTTGCTGAAACACTTTTCTATCTAAGTGCTCAGAAGTTGAATTCCTTGTTCCTTGCTTCCCGATTTTCCATTCTTTTTCTTCTCAAACTCTCTTTTGATTCACCTTTAGTTTTAGCCGATTCATTCTTCTCTTCTTCTTATTTGTGCCGAATAACCCCTTTCACCATACAAATCTCAAAAGTCGAATACCTCTTTGGCTGAAGACCCTTTGTGTCACCATTACTTCCTCTACTTCGCTCGATTCTTGTGTAAGTGCTTTGCTCTTTCAGTCAATTTTCCTGGTACTGATTTCTTCTCTCCCTCACTCTTTCTAAATCAGTTTTGGTAGGGGATTAGTATCGAATCTCAGATTTCATATCTATGGCGAATTGCTACTTGGCATTTTGGGGTTTTGGGTAAGTGTTCCTCTTTTATTGGTTAAGGTTGCCCGAATGGTCATGTATGTTTTAAGAGTGACTTAAGATGATTGCAAGTCACTTGTTGGTTAGTTCTTAATGATTAAGATTGATGCAGATTTAAGGAATACTCGTGAGTTAGTGATCGAGGAAGGTTTGTAAGGCTTGTGATTTGAGGTAAGGCAAAGGTGAGATTTTCAGCTTTTGGTGATCGCATTTGATAAGTGTCTAATTAATCGTTGAGTGATATCATTTGTAGGTTCATGGCTAAGGAGATTGCAGCACGTTTAGTACCAGGTGTGTACATACACTGCAGACACACAGTAGACCGACAAATCTCGAAATGCCAAAAAGCTGAAAGTTTGGCTACAATAGTCTTACGAGTGCATGAACACTCGTAAGGAGGGAAACTTATAGGTTATCAGAGGCCCCATGAGTGATTCCATGGACTTGGGCTGTGTATTGGCCAACCGAGCCTGATGGTCTGTAGGGCCCATAACAGGCAAAATTGGCAATTTGATACTATGTGATGAAAAATCATATGATTGCATGACTATGAATGTGATTAGGCCTAACGGGCCATATGAAAGTGATTGGGCCAATGGGCCATATGAATGAGATTGGGCTTAAAGGGGCCAAATGAATAAGTATGGATCTGTTAGTGTTTAGTAAGGGGTCATGGACCCAGTTTTTGGTAACAACTCAATCAGGCATAAAAATTAAATAATTAATTAATCGTAACTGTGAACAAGTCTTAGGGTGAAAGTGTGGCAATAGGTATATACATGTCTAGGATTGGATCTAAGGAGAACGTGGTACTTAAGCAGTCTTAATGACTCACCTCCTCTTCTCTGGAATCCTACTTGGTGCATAGTATCTGTTCACTTTAGCCAACAAGGACTTGTTAACGGGCCAAGGTAAGTAATAAACCCACAATAAAGAGAAATTACTGAAAATACCCTTAAGGGCGGAAATGACTAAAATACTCCAATGTGTGGAATGTAAGATTTATGGATATTACATGTATACCCGCTGCATTCATACGATATTCTGTTTAGGTTGCATATGGGTTAGGAATTATGGAACGGAGGAAGTATATGAGGATCCCATGGTTGCTTGACGATTGTGGATCCACCGATGGCTATTAAGCCCAATATTTGATTAGCAGCTTGCTGCAATGAAGGTAGTATCGTAGCCGGGCTACCATTGGAGTGTATCAGATGGGTGTGTCGATATTTATAATCCCACATGGTGTATATCAGGGGATGGAGATGGTGTGTAGCGGTTGGATGGATGGGATCCGTGCATGTTTGATTGCTTTACATCTGTTCTGATATTGAATTGGGCTCAGGCCTAGAAAGAGTTGCTATTGCATGCTTTTCTATTTGCCGAGGGTTGTACACACTGAGTTTTTGAAAACTCACCCCCTCTTTTATTTTTCTCAGGTGATCCACAGTAGGTGGTTCAATGGTTGGCTAGCAAGACGACTTGGACTTGTTTTCTTAAGCCTATAATTTCTAGTATTTAAAGTTATTTCAGTCCGAAATGTAATAAGGCCTTTCCTCTAGTTATTATTCAAATTAGGATTATAATTTTTATTATGCTTTATATTTGCTAGAAGTAGAACATGGATTTCTTAAAACCATAGCTGTTTTTAAATACTACGCTTCCGCAACTCAATCTTTAGATGACAAGTTTTCATAAATCATCTGTCTTAAATAAAGCTTCCGAAACTGAAAAGAGATTTTACAAAGTAGTTATTATCATACAAGAATGAATAGTTGCTTTATACATCTCGCTTTGAAAGCAACAAATACAAGCTGGGATTTTACTCAAGGTTTTTATTTTAAAGAAGGGTTTTTAATGAAAATAAGGTTTTCGATAAAACACTTCAATGTGACACGCTAGATCCAACCAGAACGTTTGGGCCGGGTTTGGGGTGTTACATTTAGTAGTATTAGAGCCAAGTTCCAAAACTCAGGCTATGAAGTGGGCCTTATTATTTAGGTTTGTTTCTTAAAAAAAAATTAGATCACCATGTTTAGGAAAAAAATCTTGCTGTGCGGCAAACCGAGTCTCCGACATCGAACCAAGTAAGTTCTTTTATTATTAAGCTTGTTTAATTTGATATATTGTAGATAGTTAGTGGGCTACTTTAGATGATTATACTATGGCTTTTAGTTGGAGTAAAACTGAAGCCCGTAGGACCTTGAAACTGTAGAGGATTTACAAAAACAACTTTCTTTTTCATACTTTCATAAAACATCGGCTTAATTATTGAAACTAATTAAAACTTCATAAAATTTTTAATCCAGATAATACGTGAATCAACGGTGATTACCAGAAGAGGTCCAAGAGGCCGTGGCCGAGGCCGCGAAAGTTTTAGGGATGGATCATCGACATTGGGCCATATGCCCAATGTTGGGGTAGGAGAGCCTTTGGCCTCACCCATGGCTGAGACTAAACTATATGATCGGGCCGCGGGGGATGATGCATTGTCCTAGGCAATGTTGAGGATTTTGGAAAGGGTCGCAGGGCCCAATAATGGCACAAGAAATTGGGGGTCAATTCCGGAGCGACTTCGATCAAATAAGGCTGAGATCTTTAAGAGTGTGGCTGGTGTGGCTCCTAACGCGGCTAAATACTAGTTGGAGGCCACTGAAATGATAATGGAGGACTTGGATTATTCACCTGAACAAAATTTGAAAGGGGCAGTGTCACTGCTCAGGGAAGAAGCTTACGAGTGGTGGCTGACAGTGAAAGAGGGCACCCAACCTGAGCAAGTCATTTGGGAGTTCTTTAAAACTGCGTTTCAAGGGAAGTATATGGGTGCAAGTTATGTGGATGCTAGAAGGAAGGAGTTCCTGAACTTGACCTAGGGAAACAAATCTGTGGCAGAGTATGAGACAGAATTTCTACGCCTTAGTAGGTATGCAAGAGTTATGGTGGCAACAAACTATGAGCGTTGCGTTAGGTTTGAGGATGGTCTTAGGGATAGCCTCAGAGTATTAATAGCTCCACAAAGGGAGCGAGTTTTCTTGGAGTTGGTAGAGAAAACAAAGATAGCAGAGGAGGTGAAGCATGTTGAGTGCCTAAATCGAGAAAAAGAAAGGGGTAAGAATAAAAGAGAGGCTGAGACTCCTGGTGTTGGACAGAGGCCTGGGCATAGGACCAGAGTTAATGGGCCAGTTAGAGCAAGGCCCCCTACTATAAATCTAAGGGTGCCGCCTTATGCTACTTGTGGAAAAAGTCATGCAGGAGAGTGCTGGAGGAGAACAGGAGCCTGTTTGAGTTGTGGTTCCATGGAGCATCGTTTTAGAGAATGTCCCAGAAGACTGGATCAGAGGAAAGTATTTGGTAGAGGTAATGGATAGCCATTGAGAGGTGGTCAGTAGCCGCCTGAAGGCCATGGTCAGGCCGGGGTGGAAAAGATTTGGGCTGTGGAGCACCGGGCAGAGGTACTGGTCATGCTAAGGCGAGACAGCTAGCGTTGGTCTATGCAGCACGTCGTCGAGAGGATGGAGACGCTCCAGAGGCGAATACTGGTGTGTACTTTACCCATTGTGTGCTATTTACTTAGTTTGGAATTAGAGTACGCAGCGAGAGCATGGTGTGGTAGTCTGTGTTATGCAGCTATACTGATAGTTGGAAATTTCAAGGATGAAATTTCTTTTAGGGGGTAGAGTTGTAACGCCCCAAAAATCCTGAACTTTTTTTTTATGATGGTTTTGGTAAAAGGTGTGCTTAATATTCCTAGTCAAGTGTTATTTATGTGATAATAGGCCTTGGTTAAGTTTAGAGTTCAAACTTTGGGGTGAAGGAAATTATAGTTTAATAATTAAAAGAACCTTGATGGCAAGTAGTTTGGGTTTTAAATAAATAAAGGAGGAATTTGACACAAGGACCCTTGTGTTGGAGTGGCAAGTAGTGTCACATGTGGGGCTTAGAGGTGGCGTCACATGCATGGCAAGGAGGTTTGGGGTACAAATCCTTTCTTGCTCAAAAGAAGGATTTATTTTTGCTCAATAAATGGCCAGTAGTGGCGTTGGATGTAAACTCTTAAGGGAGTGATCAGAGGAGAAATTTAAGGAAGGTATTAGGGAGTTATCAGGGAGAAAAGTTAGAAGATGATGGGTGCAGAGAAGTGGACCCGAATAGAGAATTTGGGGATAGGAAAATTTGGCTATAGTATATATAGGTGCCAATTTTGGGGATTTTAAGGTGATGTCGAAATTGTGAAATTGTTTCTCTTCTTTTAGCCGAATTCCTCATTTTTTTTTTGTGTTGCTGAAACACTTTTCTACCTAAGCGCTCAAAAGTCGAATTCTTTGTTCCTTGCTTTCTGATTTTCTATTCTTTCTCTTCTCAAACTCTCTTTTGATTCACCTTTGGTTTTAGCTGATTCCTTCTTCTCTTCTTCTTATTTGTTTTGAATAACCCCTTTCACCATACAAATCTCAAAGGCCGAATACCTCTTTGGATGAAGACCCTCTGTGCCATCACTACTACCTCTACTTCGCTCGATTCTTGTGTAAGTACTTTGCTCTTTCAGTCGGTTTTCCTGGTATCAGTTTCTTCTCTCCCTCACTCTTTCTAAATCGGTTTTGGTAGGGGATTGGTATCGAATCTCAGATTTCATATCTATGGCGAATTGCTACTTGGCATTTTGGGGTTTTGGGTAAGTGTTCCTCTTTTATTGGTTAAGGTTGGCCGAATGGTCATGGATGTTTTAAGAGTGACTTAAGATGATTGCGAGTCACTTGTTGGTTAGTTCTTAATGTTTAAGATTGATGCAGATTTAAGGAATACTCGTGATTAGTGATCAAGGAAGGTCTGTAAGGCTTGTCGTTCAAGGTAAGGAAAATGTGAGATTTTTGGCTTTTAGTGATCGCATTTGATAACTGTTTGATTAATCATTGAGTGATATCATTTGTAGGTTCATGGCTAAGGAGATCGCAGCACGTTTAGTACCAGGTGTGAACATACATTGCACACATACAGTAGACCGGCAAATCCCGAAATGCCGAAAAGCCAAAAGTTTGGCTACAATAGTCTTATGAGTGCGAGAACACTCGTAAGGGGGAAATCGATAGGTTATCAGAGGCCCCATGAGCGATTCCATGGACTTGGGCCGTGTATTGGCCAACCGGGCCAGAATAGGCTAAATGGGCCCAATGGGCTTAGGGCTTATAACAGGAAAAATTGGCAATTTGATACTATGTGATGAAAAATCATATGATTGCATGACTATGAATGTGATTATGCCTAACGGGCCATATGAAAGTGATTGGGCCAATGGGCCATATGAAGATTGGGCCTAAAGGGGCCAAATGAATAAGTATGGATCTGTTAGTGTTTAGCTAGGGGTTGTGGACCCAGTTTTTGGTAACTACTCAATCAGGCATAAAAATTAAATAATTAATTAATCGTGACTGTGAACAAGTCTTAGGGTGAAAGTGTGGCAATGGGTATATGCATGTCTAAGATTGGATCTAGGGAGAGCTTGGTACTTAAGCGGTCTTAATGACTCACCTTCTCTTCTCTGGAATCCTACCTGGTGCATAGTATCTGTTCACTTTAGCCAACGAGGACTTGTTAACGGACCAAGGTAAGTAATAAACCCATAATAAAGAGAAATTACCGAGAATGCCCCTGTAATATCCTAAATTAGGGCTTAATTGGAATAGTGGTTTCGTGACCACAAATTCGAGATAGAAATACTTATTTTACAATGATTTTGATGTTTATGATATGATTGCATGATTGTGTGAAAATTTCGTGATGAAATTCTATGCCTAAAGTGCTTAAATTGAAAGTAGGGACTAAATCGAATAAGTTGCAAAACTTGCATTCTAGAAGTTTTTAGTATGAAATTGTTTTGGAATATTAATGAGGAGGTCTTAAATAGCAATTTTACCAATTTTAAGTTCATGGACAAAATTAGGACATGGAAGGAATTTTTGGAAAGTTTAGTAGTAAGGGTATTTTGGTCATTTAGTTATTAAAATGAATTAAAAACAAAATTAAAAGCCAATATTTGTCCATCTTCTTCATTAGGCCGAAATTTCAAGGGTTCTCCATAGCTAGGGTTTGTTTCAAGCTTCCAAGCTCCATAGTAAGTGATTCCAAGCCCGCTTTTAATGATTTTTACGTTTTGAGATCCCAGAACTCGATAAAGCTTATGTTAGCAATAATTTAACCTAGGGTTTATATTTGGAAAAATACCCATAGGTGAAATTTGTGTATTTTGATGTTTTATGATAGAATATGAAGTTTTAAATTATGTTAGACAACTTGTACTACTCGATTTTAAGCAAAAACGAGTAAAAGGGCTTAATCGGTAAAAATACCTAATAGTCACAAGTACATGTTAGAGTGAGAATTTGATGTTGCCATAGAAGAGAAAAGTGATCAGCATGTTGTAAAACATAAGAATAAGGAATAAAGTTTAATCCAGAGCCTAGGGGCAAAAATGTAAATATGCAAAAGTTTAGGGGTAAAATTGTAATTTTGCCAAAATTTGAGTTAAGGATTAATTTGATAATGTGAGTATTAAATAAGCTAAATGTGTTATTTTAGATCAAGAAAGACGTGGAATCGACCTCAATCGAGGAAAAGAAAAGATTGTGGACTAAATTGCAAAATCTTTGTATTTTGGTACCAAGGTAAGTTCATGTGTAAATAATATAGCATAATTGTTATTTTTAAGTTATTGATATTAATTATGTGTTATGCTGAATTTTATTATGAAATGTATGCTTTGTGGTTAATTTCAAATAATATGTAAATTATGTGAACTACTTGTTAAATATAATTGTTACTGAGTATTGATTTTGGCATTCTACGGAGACGGCAAGGATAAGTGTTCGAGGAAAAGCCCGTTTGAACCTTAGGAATAGATTAGGATACAAGTGACATGTCACTAGGATGGTTGAGCATCCGAACTCGTTGAGTTGAGTCCGAGTTCACTTATGGATGCGAATGTCCGAACTCGTTGAGTTGAGTCCGAGTTCGTGAGATGTAACTAGGCATCCGAACTCGTTGAGTTGAGTCCGAGTTCACTTATGGATCTGAACGCCGAGCTCGTTGAGTTGAGTCCGAGTTCGCTTATGGGCGGGTTACATGATTACTTGATTGAATATGTGGCACTTATGTGCAAGTTATCCATGTATCCGAATTATATTCGATGTGTTCAACGGGTAAAGTTCTACTCAAATGGAGGAAAATTTGAGATGTAAAGAGACGTATTGGTAAGTGATATGAAATGGATATTTTGGACAGGTATGTATTTAACCCTCGGGTTGAGTATTGATACAACCACGATAAGGTAATAAGATGATGAAGAATGATTAAAAATGTGATATGTGTTTTAGTGATGTATGCTAATGTTGATTGGTATAACTGTTTGTTATGTTACTTATTATTTGCATATGAACTTACTAAGCATTTATGCTTACTCCCTCCTTCTTACTCATTGTAGTTTTGGATAAGCCAGCTCAGAGTCGGGATAGGTCGAAGGCTCACCACACTATCCGAAGATTTTTGGTAAATGGCTTGTAAATTTAAGTATGGCATGTATAGCAATATACCCATTTTGTGTAAATGATCTTATGGTATGGTTGTGAAATGGTTGAGGAAATGCTTGATAATGATAAATTATGAAAATGGTTAGTTTAGATTATGTTTGATGTTAAGGAAAACTATTAAGATACTTAGTGCATAAAACTCATAAAAAGGATGAAATTTACCATAAATGAAATACTGCAATGATACTAACACGAGTTTGAAAATTTACTAAAATCATAGAAAATGAATTTGGTGGTGAAATACATATCAAATTGAAGCTTATTATGTCTAGTTTCACATGAAACAAATGAAACAAGTAAAGGAAGTATATGTTAGAAGATATTTTAATTTTAGTGAAACGAGTCATAGCAGTTTCAATCCCTGTTCCTACTTTAGAAATTCACCATAAATTGTAAAGATATAATTAGGTGGTGTATTATATCCTCATAATCCTTATTGAGTCTAGTTTTATTATAAACAAACCTCATAGTCATATGAATTTTGTACAGAGAGAAATGTGGTTCGTCAGAAATGAGGTCGACCCGATCGAGTCTTGAAACAGGGTAACTTTAACTAATAAACTGTACTAATTGGCCCAACCAAAATTCTAGAAAAAATTAATAGATATTTTATGAGTCTAGATTCAGGAAAATTTACGGATCTTAATTTCGAGTTTTGTAACTCGAGATATGATTTTCTTGTGACTGTGACGCAAGTAGCTTAAAAGCTGTGAATGTAGAAACAAATAATTCAAAGTTCTAAAATGTTAAACTAAGCTTAGTAACACCTCATACTCGACTCGGCGACGATCTCGGGTGTGGGGCGTTACATTTAGTGGTATCGAGTAGGTTTAGTCGGTTCTCGGACTACGTGTTGTATGTCTGATTTTGCTATACATGCCATATGTATGAATTGTGATAGTGTGACGACTTGACCTTTTAAATGAAATTTTTATATAGTAAATGGATCCGATCCAGTGTGGCGATGAAGTCTGAGTAATCGCCAGCTCGCAGATGGAGCAGCGCGATCGAAAACCCACCCCTCATCGTTGGTCGGGAGGAGAGGAAAGGGATTGGGAAGCCTTTCTCCAAATGATGAGTGCATGGTACATTTGAGTTTGTTCAGACGAACCCAAATGTACGACCTCCCCACCTCCCCAATTCCTCAACCTATGCCTCCAATGCCTCAAGGAGTGGATATGATAAAATTTAATGAACCCCGTTGATAGAATTAAGTAAACAAGGGGCTGAAGAATTTAGAGCAAATATTGATGATGATGCGAGAAAGCGAGTTCGGCTTGAAAATTCTATCCGGTATTTGATGAATTATCTTGTACACGAAGAATGTTTGAAATGTGCTACATCTTTGTTGAGAGATTCAGCCTATAATTGGTGGAAGACTTTGATTTGGTGGTACCGAAAGAGAGGGTAACCAGGGAATTCTTTCAAGAAGAGTTTGGAAGAAATATATTAGTGAAAGATTTATTGATCGAAATGTAAAGAGTTTCTTGAGTGAAGCAAGGTAATATGACATCCTCGAATATGAAAGAGAGTTTGTTCGATTGAGTAAGTATGCGGGAATATGTTCCTCTGAAGCCAAGATGTGCCGACGATTTGAAGACGGGCTTAAAAAGACATTAAGGTATTTGTTGGGATCCTTGAACTAAAAGAAATGGTGGTACTTGTCGATCGAGCTTGCAAGGTGAAGAATTCTCAAGGAAAAGAAAAGGTAGAATCAAACACGAAATTGGAAGAAAAGACCAATGAGTAATGCACCCTCACAACAAATCGGAAAGTCAAGAAATATGAATCCTCGTTCCCAAGTTTCAATTTGGGCAATCATATGGAAATTTTAAGAAGCGAAATGTGGGTCCTAAATCTCAGACTACTTCTACGGCTAGTGTGGGAAATACGAGATTTGTTAAACCCGAGTGCCAGCGGTGTGGTAGAAATCATTTTGGTCCGTGCAGAGCAAATGAATGTTTTCGATGTGGTTCTCCGGATCATTTTATTAGAGACTGCCCAGAGAGAGCTGAGAAAGAAAAATTTCAGAATGTAAAAGCTAGTGGTGCAGACTCGAGGGGAAGGTATCCGAGAAAAGTTGGAAGTGAAACAAGCAGTAAGAATGTAGCCAGGGATGCACCGGTTAGACCTGAAGGAAGGGCTCCGGCTAGAACTTATGCTATTAAAGCGCGTGAAGATGCTTCCTCACCTGATGTGATTACCGGTACATTTTCTCTCTATAATGTTAATGTTATTGCTTTGATTGATCCCGGTTCTACTCATTCATATGTGTGCATGAAATTGGTGTCTAGTATGAATATACCTGTTGAGAATACAGAATTTATGATTAGAGTGTCAAATCTGTTAGGCAAATGTGTATTTGTTGATAAAGTATGTAAGAAATGTCCTTTAATGATTCGGGATCATTACTTTCCGGCCGACTTGATGTTGTTGCCGTTTGATGAATTTGATGTTATTTTGGGTATGGATTGGTTGACATTGCATGATGCTATAGTAAATTGCAAAGAAAAGGCTATAGAATTAAAGTGTGGAAATGGTGAAACTCTGCGGGTTGAATCGGATAAATCGAGGCATTGCCTAGTGTGATTTCTTCAATGTCGGCTCAAAGATATCTCGAGAAAGGGTTATGAAGCTTATTTGGCGTATGTAATTAATACAAAAGAAGTTGAAAAGAAAGTTGAATCGGTCTTGGGTTGTGTGTGAATTTGCGGACGTATTTCGGAAGAATTGCCGGGTTTGCCTCCGGTCGGGAAGTAGAATTTGGTATTGATTTGATACGAGAATGGATTCGATCTCGATTGCTCCATATAGAATGGCACCAACAGAGTTGAAAGAATTAAAGTCGCAGATTGCAAGAGTTGGTGATAAAGGCTTTGTGAGACCGAAGTTTTTCACCTTGGGGTGCTCCGTGTTATTTGTGAAAAGAAGGATGGTTCTATGAGATTATGTGTTGATTATCGGCGGTTAAACAAGGTGACAATCAAAAACAAGTATCCGTTGTTGAGAATTGATGATTTGTTTGATCAGCTAAAAGGAGCGACATGGTTTTCAAAGATTGACTTGAGATCCGGGTATTACCAAGCTGCGGGTAAAGGAGTCGGATGTACCTAAAAGCGCTTTTAGAACAAGGTATGGTCATTATGAATTTTAGTTATGCCATTCGGATTGACAAATGCTCCTCTGTGTTTATGGATTTAATGAATCGCATATTTCGCCATACTTGGACAAATTTGTTGTGGTGTTTATAGATGATATTTTAATTTATTCAAAAGATGAGATGAACATCTTTGAGCATTTGAGGATAGTTTTGCAAACTTTGAGAGATAAGCAACTGTATGCTAAGTTTAGTAAAAGTGAATTTTGGCTCCGGAAGTTGGATTTTTGGGTCATATTGTTTCGTGATGGTATACGGGTTGATCCTAGTAAAATTTCAGCCATTGTTGATTGAAACCACCAAAAAACGTGAATCGAAGTTAGAAGTTTCTTGGGGCTAGTGGGTATTATTGGCGGTTTGTAAATGGATTTTCTATAATTGCTGCTCCTATAACTAGATTACTCAGAAAGGATGTTAAATTTGAATGGACGGAAGAATGTCAACGAGTTTTGAAGAATTGAAAAAGTTATTAACAGAGGCACCGGTGTTAGTACAAATTTTAATCGGTAAAGAATTTGTGGTGTATAGTGATGCTTCTCTAAATGGTTTGGGGTGTGTGCTCATGCAAGAAGGAAAAGTGGTGGCATATGCTTCAAGGCGTTAAAACCTCATGAGAGGAATTATCCTACTCACGATTTGGAATTGGTCTGCGGTGGTGTTTGCTTTGAAAATTTGGCGACATTATTTGTATGGTGAAAATGTCGGGTATATACCGACCACAAAAGTCTTAAGTACTTGATGTCACAAAAGACTTGAATTTGAGACAACGAAGATGGTTGGAGTTGTTGAAAGATTACGAGCTTGTTATTAATTATCATCCGGAAAAGCGAATGTGGTTCTTGATGCTTTGAGCGAAAGTTGTTGTTTGCTTTGAGAGTTATGAACACTCGGTTGAAAGTGTCAAATGATGGTTCGATTCTAGCAGAGTTAAGAGCAAAACCAATGTTTTTACAAGAGATTTCGAAACTCGGAAAAATGATCAAGATTTGCTAGCCAAAAGAAAACATTGTGAAGTCGATACGGGATCGATTTCGAATTGGTTCGATGGGTGCTTAATGTTTAAAGATCGGTTTGTGTACCAAGAATGAGGAATTGATTCAAAAGATCCTACAGAAGCACATAGTGGTTATTTATCGATTCATCCGGGTAGTACGAAAATGTATAATAACTTGAAGAAAATGTATTGGTGGAATGGAATGAAAAGAGATATATCGAGTTTGTGTCCAAATGCTTAATTTGTCAACGGTGAAAGTGAACACCAAGTACCTTGAGATTACTCCACCTATTATGGCTCTGAATGGAAATGGGATCGGATTACTATGGATTTTGTTTCAGATTGCCATTGACTCGGGAAAGAAAGATGCCATCTGGGTAATAGTTGATGATTAACTAAGTCGGCTCATTTTATCCCTAGGTACATACTGAATTATTCTCTTAACAAGTTGGCTGAATCAGTATATTAAAGAAATTGTTAGATTACACGAATACCATTATCGATTATTTCAGATAGAGATCCAAGGTTTACCTCGCGGTTTTGGCAAAAGTTGCAAGACGCGTTAGGTACAGTTAAATTTCGATCTTGCTTTTCATCCACAAACCGATGGACAATCGAGAGAGTAATTGATTCTTGAAGACATGCTCGGATGTTGTGTATTGGAATTTCAAGGAAGTTGGGCAAGATATTTGCCGTTGGTAGAATTTGCTTACAACAATAGCTATCGACGAGCTTGAAAATGGCACCTTATGAAGCATTGTATGGTCGCAAGTGTCGAACGCCTTTGTATTGGATGAACTCAAGGAAAATCAGATTTATGGAGTTGATTTAATAAAAGAAATGAAGAAAAGTGAAGATAATTGAGATTGTTTGAAAGTCGCTTGGATAGACGAAATCTTATGCGCACTCTAAAGCGAAAGGACATTGAGTTTCAAGTTGGTGATAAGGTATTTTGAAAGTGTCTCCATGGAAGAAAGTCCTTAGATTTGGACGAAAGGGCAAGTTAAGTCCGCGTTTTATTGGACCGTATGAAATAATTGAAAAAGTTGGACCGGTAGCATCTCGGCTAGCTTTACCACCCGAATTAGAAAAGATTCATGATGTGTTTCACGTATCTATGTTACGTCGGTATTGTTCAGATCCTTCACATATAATTTCACCGACAGAAATTGAATTGCGACCTGATATGACTTATGAAGAAGAACCGATTAAGATTTTAGCTCGAGAAGTCAAACAACTAAGAAATAAAAGTGTTGCACTTGTGAAAGTATTGTGGCAAAAGCATGGGGTAGAAGAGACTACATGGGAAACTGAAGAAACTATGAGAAACCAATACCCACACCTGTTTATCGGTAAGATTTTCGAGGACGAAAATCTTTAAAAGGGGGGGAGAGTTGTAATATCCTAAATTAGGGCTTAATCGGAATAGTGGTTTCGTGACCACAAATCCGAGATAGAAATAATTATTTTACAATGATTTTGATGTTTATGATATGATTGCATGATTGTGTGAAAATTTCGTGATGAAATTCTATGCCTAAAGTGCTTAAATTGAAAGTAGGGACTAAATCGAATAAGTTGCAAAACTTGCATTCTAGAAGTTTTAGTATGAAATTGTTTTGGAATATTAATGAGGAGGTCTTAAATAGCAATTTTACCAATTTTAAGTTCATGGACAAAATTAGGACATGGAAGGAATTTTGGAAAGTTTAGTAGTAAGGGTATTTTGGTCATTTAGTTATTAAAATGAATTAAAACAAAATTAAAAGCCAATATTTGTCCATCTTCTTCATTAGGCCAAAATTTCAAGGGTTCTCCATAGCTAGGGTTTGTTTCAAGCTTCCAAGCTCCATGGTAAGTGATTCCAAGCCCCGTTTTTAATGATTTTTACGTTTTTGAGATCCCGGTAACTCGATAAAGCTTATGTTAGCAATAATTTAACCTAGGGTTTATATTTGGAAAAATACCCATAGGTGAAATTTGTGTATTTTGATGTTTTATGATAGAATATGAAGTTTTAAATTATGTTAGACAACTTGTACTACTCGATTTTAAGCAAAAACGAGTAAAAGGGCTTAATCGGTAAAAATACCTAATAGTCACAAGTACATGTTAGAGTGAGAATTTGATGTTGCCATAGAAGAGAAAAGTGATCAGCATGTTGTAAAACATAAGAATAAGGAATAAAGTTTAATCCAGAGCCTAGGGGCAAAAATGTAAATATGCAAAAGTTTAGGGGTAAAATTGTAATTTTACCAAAATTTGAGTTAAGGATTAATTTGATAATGTGAGTATTAAATAAGCTAAATGTGTTATTTTAGATCAAGAAAGACGTGGAATCGACCTCAATCGAGGAAAAGAAAAGATTGTGGACTAAATTGCAAAATCTTTGTATTTTGGTACCAAGGTAAGTTCATGTGTAAATAATGTAGCATAATTGTTATTTTAAGTTATTGATATTAATTATGTGTTATGCTGAATTTTATTATGAAATGTATGCTTTGTGGTTAATTTCAAATAATATGTAAATTATGTGAACTACTTGTTAAATATAATTGTTACTGAGTATTGATTTGGATTCTACGGAAGACGGCAAGGATAAGTGTTCGAGGAAAAGCCTGTTTGAACCTTAGGAATAGATTAGGATACAAGTGACATGTCACTAGGATGGTTGAGCATCCGAACTCGTTGAGTTGAGTCCGAGTTCACTTATGGATGCGAATGTCCGAACTCGTTGAGTTGAGTCCGAGTTCGTGAGATGTAACTAGGCATCCGAACTCGTTGAGTTGAGTCCGAGTTCACTTATGGATGCGAACGCCTGAGCTCGTTGAGTTGAGTCTGAGTTCGCTATGGGCGGGTTACATGATTGCTTGATTGAATATGTGGCACTTATGTGCAAGTTATCCATGTATCCGAATTATATTCGATGTGTTCAACGGGTAAAGTTCTACTCAAATGGAGGAAAATTTGAGATGTAAAGAGACGTATTGGTAAGTGATATGAAATGGATATTTCGGACGGTATGTATTTAACCCTCGGGTTGAGTATTGATACAACCACGATAAGGTAATAAGATGATGAAGAATGATTAAAATGTGATATGTGTTTTAGTGATGTATGCTAATGTTGACCGGTATAACTGTTTGTTATGTTACTTATTATTTGCATATGAACTTACTAAGCATTTATGCTTACTCCTCCTTCTTACTCATTGTAGTTTTGGACAAGCCATTTCAGAGTCGGGATAGGTCGAAGGCTCACCACACTATCCGAAGATTTTTGGTAAATGGCTTGTAAATTTAAGTATGGCATGTATAGCAATATACCCATTTTGTGTAAATGATCTTATGGTATGGTTGTGAAATGGTTGAGGAAATGCTTGATAATGATAAATTATGAAAATGGTTAGTTTAGATTATGTTTGATGTTAAGGAAAACTATTAAGATACTTAGTGCATAAAAACTCATAAAAGGATGAAATTTACCATAAATGTAATACTGCAATGATACTAACGCGAGTTTGAAAATTTACTAAAATCATAGAAAATGA
This sequence comes from Gossypium arboreum, assembly GCF_025698485.1. Lineage (NCBI taxonomy): Eukaryota > Viridiplantae > Streptophyta > Magnoliopsida > Malvales > Malvaceae > Gossypium > Gossypium arboreum. The sequence continues at coordinate 109,579,819 of NC_069072.1, read as the reverse complement.
ATTTGGTGGTGAAATACATATCAAATTGAAGCTTATTATGTCTAGTTTCACATGAAACAAATGAAACAAGTAAAGGAAGTATATGTTAGAAGATATTTTAATTTTAGTGAAACAGAGTCATAGCGCTTTAAATCCCTGTTCCTACTTTAGAAATTCACCATAAATTGTAAAGATATAATTAGGTGGTGTATTATATCTCAGAATCCTTATTGAGTCTAGTTTTATTATAAACAAACCTCATAGTCATATGAATTTTGTACAGAGAGAAATGTGGTTCAGTAGTAAGCAGAGGTCGACCAATCGAGTCTTGAAACAGGGTAACTTTAACTAATAAACTGTACTAATTGGCCCAACCAAAAATTCTAGAAAAAAATTAGTAGATAGTTTTATGAGTCTAGATTCAGGGAAAATTTACAGATCTTAATTTCAAGTTTTGTAACTCGAGATATGATTTTTCTTATGACTGTGATGCAAGTAGCTTAAAAGCTGTGAATGTAGAAACAAATAATTCAAAGTTCTAAAAATGTTAAACTAAGCTTAGTAACACCTCATACTCGACTCCGGCGACGGTCTCGGGTGTGGGGGCGTTACAGCCCCTAAGGGCGGAAATGACTAAAATACCCCTAAATATGGAATGTAAGATTTATGCATGTTACATGTATACCCGCTGCATTCATACGATATTCTGTTTAATTTGCATATGTGTTAGGAATTATGGAACGGAGGAAGTATATGAGGATTGCATGGTTGCTTGACGACCATGGATCCACGTATGGCTATTAAGCCCAATATTTGATTAGCAGCTTGCTGCAATGAAGGTTTTACAGCAACCGGGATACCTTTGGAGTGTATCGGATAGATGGGTCGATATTTATATCCCCACATGGTGTGTATCGGGGGGTGGAGATGATGTGTAGCAGTTGGATTGGTGGGATCCATGCATGTTTGATTGCTTTACATCTGTTCTGATATTGAATTGGGCTCAGGCCCAAAAAGACTTTCTATTGCATGCTTTTCTATTTGCCGAGGGTTGTACACACTGAGTTTTCAAAAACTCACCCCCTCTTTTATTTTTCTAAGGTGATCCTCAGTAGCTGTTCGACGGTTGGAGGGACTCCGAGGTGGCCAGCTAGCAAGACTTGGACTTGTTTACTTTAGCCTATAATTTCTAGTATTTAAAGTTACTTCAGTCCAGAATGTAATAAGGCCTTTCTCTGGTTATTATTCAAATTATGATTATATTTATTATTATGCTTTATATTTTCTAGAAGTAGAACATGGATTTCTTAAAACCATAGCTATTTTTAAATACTACGTTTCCGCAACTCAATCTTTAAATGAAAAGTTTTCATAGATCATCTATTTTAAATAAAGCTTTCGCAACTGAAAAGTGATTTTACAAAGTAGTTATTATCATACAAGAAGGAATAGTTTTTTTATACTACTTGCGTTGAAAACAACAAATACAAGCTGGGATTTTACTCAAGGTTTTTATTTTAAAGAAGGTTTTCAATGAAAACAAGGTTTTCGATAAAACACTTCAATGTGACACGTTGGATCCGGCCATAACATCTAGGCCAGGTTTGGGGTGTTACAAGTTTTAGGTATTCCCTTCGGCAAGCATGGCTCCCATACTTCCTTATAATCCATTAGGATCCCGGATTTGTCACAACATCAAGTACTTGTTGAAGAAAATCCCAAATTAATATTGTTCATCATAGGGTAGTACCCATATTCTTCAACATTAGGTAAGTTAAACAAATCGTTGATGGACTTAGAAGTAAGAGGTACCTTTTTCTTTCGAATGATGACCTCATTAGCATCTTGAGTCGTCAAACTTGCATAGAATTCTTGAACTAATTCATCATTGGGAAGTGAACGAGCTTCACAAAATCATTCCCACTTGAGAGCATTGATTATCTTTCTAATCAGCACAGGAACAACCATCGAATCATTACTATTAAATTTAAAGCCCTTTTCCAACATCATAGGTTGATGCTTGAAAATTGAATCAAATCTCTCTTTCACTTCTTCATTGATCAAAATCGGGTTTTCAGGAGTAGTCTTTGACAATCTAGTTCTTTTGCGAGACATGGTATCTTTTCCTGAAAATTCGGGAAAGTTTCTACTTACTGAGGAAGAAGAGAAATCGACAAGTGGGTATACAGCAAAAATTTTACGACGGAAAGAATGGTACGGTGACGATGGTGATGTGTGGCAGTGACAGCAGTGTGTGGCGATAGCAACAGTTATGTACAGTAGCAATGGCGGTGCTTTAGCAATCTCTTTGCGGTGGCAATAGGGAATTTTGACAAAAAGGGAAAGAAAGCTAGGGTTTCCTTCGAGATTTGAGGTTGACCGGCACAAAAAAGAGATTTAGGGATTTTTAGGGTATAAGCAAATTGCTTTGAAGGATATGAAATTTATTAGAATGGAGGTGGGTTTATATAGGGAAACATTAGGGAAACATGTAGCAAAACAAAACATTAGCCATATTAGGGTTACTTGGGCAGCAAATAATGGGAGTGGTGGCAATAGGTACAAATTTTCTCCTTCTTTTTGCTGTCTTGGGCCTCAAATTCAGACTATATTTTTAGGTTTACTCAAGAGAAAAAAAACTGATTAGTACTTGGGCCAAATTTGACCCCTTTAAAAATTTAAAATTTAAACAAAACAAATTAAACTTAAAAATTTTAAATCTCAATTAGAAAATTTCTTCTCAATAAATTATATTAAATTAATTCCCAGGAAAGGTTGGAGGGGTCACAGCGGTCCTGCTTAAGTTCTAATCTCCTTAGAGAGAATTAATTAAATGTATTAAATTAAGAAAATAAATTCTAACTATTTATTATTTACAAAACAAGTTCATGAAAAATAAAGGGTATATTAATTTGAACGAGGATTCAACTCGCTCAACTTCACCATCCCAATAATGTTTGAGATGTTGACCATTAACTTTAAACGTACCTCTCTGATTGCCGTATAATCCAACAGCTCCATAAGGATACACTCAGTAGATGGTATAGGGTCTTTTCCATCGGGATTTAAGCTTCCCAGGAAATAACTTCAACCTTGAATTAAACAACAAAACTTTCTAACCTTCTTTAAACTCGCGAGGTTATATATGACCATCATACCATCTTTTTTATCTTTCTTTACACTTTTTGGCATTCTTATAGGAAAACAACCTCAACTCTTCCAACTCATCCAGTTGTAACATCCTTCTCTAACCGGCTTACTTAAAATCAAAGTTCAATTGCTTCAAGGCCCAGTGAGCTCTATTCTCCAACTCTAATGGCAAATGACATGCCTTCCCAAAAACTAACCGATAAAGAGTCATTCCTAATAGTGCCATAAATGTTGTTCGATAGGCCGATAATGCATCATCGAGCCTTCGAGACCAATATTTTCTGCTAGGGCGTACTACCTTTTCAAGAATACCTTTGATTTCACAGTTTACTCTCTCAACTTGCCCATTGGACTTAGGGTGATAGGCAGTAGCAATCTTGTGCTTCACATCATATTTATCAAGCAACCACTGAAGCCATTTGTTCATAAAGTGAGAACCTTCATTACTAATAATAGCTGTTGGTATCCCAAATCGTGTAAACACATGCTTATGTAGGAATCGCATGACTACCTTAGCATCATTTGTAGGGTATGATTTAGCTTCAACCCACTTGGATACATAGTCCATAGCTACTAAGATTTATTTGTTCCCATACGAAAAAGGAAACGGGCCTAAGAATTAAATGCCCTATACATCGAATAATTCAATCTCCAAAATGCTTTTCAAGGGCTTCTCGTTCCTCCTTCATATATTCTCGGTCCTTTGGTATTTATCACAGTTCTTTACCTAAGCATAAGCATCTTTAAATAGTATAGGCCAAAAGAAACCTACTTGCAAAATCTTAGCTGCAGTATGTGAACCAGCAAAGTGTCCTACTTAGGGATGAATGGCAATGAAACAAGATCTCAGCAATCTCACTTTCAGCTACACACTTTGGGATTATATTATCTGCACACTGTTTAAACAAAAACAGATCCTCCCAAAAATAATACCGACTATCATGAAGGAATTTTTTCCTTTGTTGGTATGTCATTTCTCTAGGAATTATTCCACATGTAAGATAATTGGCAATATCAGCAAACCAAGGTGTTTCATGAATTCGATTTACCTCAAATAAGTGGTCATCTAGGAAATTCTCGTTGATAGGCACACATGACTGAGTTACCTCATTTTGTTCCAACGTTGACAGATGATCAATTATTTGATTTTCGGTACCTCTTCTGTCTTGGATCTCAAGGTCAAATTATTGGAGTAAAAGATCCAACGAATTAGCCTTGGTTTCACATCTTTCTTCGTGAGCAAGTATTTAATGGCTGCATGGTCAGTAAATACTGTAACTTTGGTACCAATAAGATATGAGTGAAATTTTTCAAAAGTAAAAACTAAAGAAAAAAGTTCCTTTTTGGTTACCGTATAATTGAGTTGGGCTCCCGTCAAAGCTCTACTTGCGTAGTAAATAGGGTGAAACATTTTGTTTCTTTTTTTACCTATCACAGCTCCAACAGCATAGTCACTTGCAGCGCATATCAACTCAAAAGGTGAGTTCCAATAAGGTGTAATGATTATTGGAGCTGAGATTAATTGTTTTTTTAGATCTTCAAAAGCTTCCAAACATGCTTTGTTGAAATCAAACACTGTATCTTTCTTTAACAACAAACACAATGGTTTAGAAATTTTTGAGAAATCTTCAATAAACTTTCAGTAAAAACCAGCATGACCTAAGAGACTTCTGACTCCTTTAACATCCATTGGGGCTGGTAACCTTTCAATTACGTCCACCTTTGCTTTATCAACTTCAACTCCTCTCTTCGAGATTTTATGCCCTAAGACATTCCCTTCCTTAACCATAAAATGGCATTTTTCCCAGTTAATGACAAGATTCGTCTATTCGAATCTCTTCAGTACCTTAGCCAAATTACTCAAACAAATATCATAAATGTTACAAAAAATAGAAAAATCCTCCATGAAAACCTCAACAAAATTTTCGATCATAACAGTAAATATTACCATCATGCATCGTTGAAAAGTTGCAGATGCATTATGTAACATCCCGATTTTGGGCCTAGTTAGAACAGTGGTTTCGGGACCACAAATTTGACATAGTAAAAATTAATTTTTATTATATTTTTATGGTCTACAGTTTTATGGAATTGTTTTCTAAAAATTTTGTTCGAAAATTTTGATGTTTAGGCACTCAATTTAGTCAAAAGGACTAAATTGTAAAAAGTACAAAACTTGAGTTCTATATGCTAGAGGTGTCCAATTGTTATGAAATTTTAAATTGGAGGTCCTTAAATGGTAATTAGACCATTGGATAATTTTTTGGACAAAAATGAACATGAAATAGATGAAATAGAAATTTTCGAGTTAGGGGCATTTTGGTTATTTGGTAATTAAATGACTTAATATGCAAAATAAAAGCCAAAAATTCTTATCCATCTTATTCCTTGGCTGAATTTTACTTGAGGAAACTATGGCTAGGGTTTCCCAAGCTTCCAAGCTCGATTGTAAGTCCGTTCTAGCCTCGTTTATAATGATTTTCACGTTTTTGAAATCCTTGCAACATAATCTACCTATTTCAACCATTTATTTGAGTTATGATGAAGGTCTAGGGTTTGCCCCATGTTAGAAATTTGTGTATTTTGATGTTTAATGGTAGATTATTCATGTTTATGGTTGGAGAATCAACTTTTGCTAAGTGATTTTCACTAAAAATGCCTAAAAGGAGTAAATTGTAAAAGTTATAAAATATGTAGTAAAAATGTGTTTTAATGGAAATTTTGGGCCGCTATAGTTATGAAAATGATTCCTCTAGGCTTTTATGTTAAATAAATTGAATAAATTTTAATTTTACGAGCCTAGGGTCAAAATTGAAAATATGTTAAACTTTAGGGGCAAAATATAATTTTACCATAGTATGATTTTTGGGTCTCATTGAATAATTTGACTAATAAGTGGGCTAAACATGATGTTATAGATTAAAGAAAATGAGATTTGAGCCTAGAACAAGGGAAAACGAGAAATTTATGATTAGGTCCCTCTTTGCCATTTTTGGTGTCGAGGTAAGTTCACGTGTAAATAATGCAATGTTATATCATGTTTTAATGCTTTATTAATATATGAATTTCTATGTTTAATTGTTGTAATGAATGTATGAACAATATTATGGTCAATGAGAGTGACTTTATGAACGAGTTCAACGAAGATGTGACATTGAGAAAATCCCGTTTGAACCTTAGGAATAGTTTAGGATACAAGTAACATGTCACTAGAAACTATGTGATCTGAGCTCATGATATATGTGATATATGTTTATGTGGTTCCAGGTACTAGTCTTGTATGTTCTATCGGTGGCTGAGTAGTCCGGCATGTATTGCGAATACCTGACAGCTTGTGTGAGCAGCCCGTGTAGTTATGTCCTGACTGACAGCTCGTGAGCAGACCCGTGAGTAATTAGATCCCGTATAAGACCATATCTAGGATATGACATTGGCATTGAAATGGGTTCTACGAGCAAGACCATGTCTGGAACATCGGCATCGTATGAAATTTCCTGTAAGACCATATTTGAGATATGGCTTGGGCATGAGGCTCTCCGTGTATCTAATAGTATTCTAAGTGTTCAAATGGTAAATTAATGAGTTATTCAACAAGTCAATGATGAGGAAATATGATAATGTGCTACTAGTTGGTACAGGTATGTACTTATAACTCATGAGTAAAGGACTTGGTATACTATGAATATGTGGTAAGAATGCATGTGAGAAAGTTATGCTTGTGACATATTGATGACCTTGTGACTAATTATCTACATTTATGATGAATGGGTTTATAATAAGATTCGAGAATAATCATGTGTCGGGCTTATGAGCCTAATCGAGTTATGATATAGTATGATGTATATACTTAAGTTGTGATCCAACAGATATGAGAAAAGGGAAAGACAAGCGTAATCATCAATTAAAGTCATTAGGAAAACATATAGAGAAGTTAGCTATAGATATGTAAAATATTGTTAATCTATACGTTGAAATTATGAGTACTCATAAATAATGTGAATGTTGTTAAGTGAGTCGACATAACTTGTTAATAATGTGATACGCTATAATGGGGAGATTATGGTTGCTAGTCTAATGCTAAGTTTAATGTTGGTAAGATAAAAGAATAAGCATTTATGAATGAGTAAGTGGTAATCATGAGACTTATTGCAAATTGTAATAAGAGTATCCTTATGGATGGATAAAATAAATAAATGTTAACAGTTGTTATTTCCATATGAACTTACTAAGCTTTGAAGCTTACTCCCCTTCCTTTCCCATCTCTTATAGGTTAAGTTAGCTAGCTCAGGTTGGAGACTGCCGGATATGCCATCACACTATCAAGCTATCATTGGGTATAGGTGAACGCAAGTATTTTGAAATTATGGCATGTTTTTAAAATTATGGCATGTATAGGGACTTTTTCTTTAGATTAATTATGTCATTGTTAATGTGGCCAAATGTGTTGGCCCAGAATGGTTTATGGTCCAATTTGTATATAGCCATGAATGATGGCTTATGTCGATTATATGAATATGTATGTGCCTATGTCTTTGAGATGTGATTTATGATTGTGTGTATGTGATGGGTCATGTTATTAGTGGTGAATGCTTGATGGTTAAATTGAGATGTTTTGGTATGATGATAACTAAGGTCTAAATGTGTAAAATGGAAGTAAACCTACAATTCTTAATGCATGAGAATTGGTAAGTTGGGCTTGACAAAGTATGAAGTCTTATGCTTGTATGAGTAAAGATGAAATGATCATGATCATGATCATGACTGCCGAGTGATGATCTTTTCCCCATGATATATGGCTCGTTGGGTTGTCAGGTCCCTCTAGGAGTGGAGTAGTGTAAGTGGCATTGATGCAACTTACCCTTCCTATTATTAATCGAATAAGCTAATCAACAATGAGCGTTTGTTTGGTTCTAGCCAGCGAACTTAAGGTAATAGATTGTATTACTGTTAATTAAGGCTTTGGGCTCGTAAGCAGTTCACTCAATTTCACAAACAGGTGTGTATTCACACACTAAGTAGACTGTAGAATGGCAAAAGCTGAAAAGATGAAAAGCTGAAAGAATGGCCTTTTGGCCACATTGGTGTGAGAACGCACATATGGTAAACCAAGCCCACGAAATATGGGTGTACGACTGTAGAGGCTGCCATGAGCATCCTCATGGGTTTAGGTTGTTTTGGGCCACAATGGGCTGAAATGGGCCATGTGGACCCAATGGGCTTGTGGGCTCCATACGGATAAATTCCATAATATATCGTAAATACTGGACTGGGCTGTGTAGTTTGCATGCTCGTGGTAATTTTTGAGCTCGATTGGGCCACACGGGCGTGTGGGCATACTTGGGCATCATAATGGGCCTTGGGCCCATTTACACTATTAGGACCGTTAAGGTTATACGAGTCGCTCGAGGTGACTGTAGGCCTTCTAATGGGTCGATAATAGTACCTAGGCCCCAAGACTAGTAAAATGACCAAAATACCCCTATAGGGTAAAATGACTATTTTACCCCTCGAAGGTAAATGACTGATTTGTGCTATGGTTTGACTATACTGAGCATGACATTCTATATACTTGTATGATATAGGACATGACATTCTGCATGGGGTTGGGATACTGTTAAGGAGGAAGTGTATTATACCGGTGGCTTCGCCATATATACTGTTACTGCTGGCTTTACCACATATTCTAATACTGGCAGTTTTGCTGCGATACTGTTACTGGCAGCCTTGCTACGATATTGGTGTGTTGGCTGCGTGGGTCGACTTTGTCCCCACATGGTGTGTTGGTGGTACGGAGTGGTGTGTTGGCTGGTTTGGGATGGGTTGCATTATTGTACTATATTGATACTGTATTGGGCTAAGCCCACTCTGTACTATTTTTAAATAGGGCTCAGGCCCAGACTGTCACTGTATGTTATATTCCAATCGACCGATAGGGGATTACACACTGAGTTTTTGTAAACTCACCCTTTCTTTTGACTACGCAGGTAATCCCCATTGTTAGGCGGATCGAAGCTACAAGGGACTCGGAGATGGCCACACTAATCCTCCTATTTTCTTTTATTTGGCATTTATTTGCTGTTATATTTCGTTTTGGGTTTTGAATTATGTAATAAGGCCTCTCTAATTTTCCAACTTTTAATTTGGGATTTTTTTTTGCTTATCATGATTTATATCTGTTAAAAGTAGAACGCGGTTTTCCAAAACAATAACTGTTTTCCAAACACTACGTTTTCTCAAGACTTTTGAAATGCTTCCGCAACAAACAAAGTTTTAAGAATAATGACAATTTAAAATGAATAACGAATAGCTAGAATGATTTGAGTTCTAACAAAGAGGCTTTAAGTTTCCAAACGGGTTTTTCATCGAAAAAGCATGTTTTTGAAAAGCACTCCAATGTGACACCTCCAGATTTGGCCATAAAGTCTAGGCTGGGTTTGGGTGTTACAACCATGTGTCTCAACCGTGTGAAGGATCGGCCTAAGCACATGGGCGTGTGACCTGGCCGTGTGACGTCAATTTTTTGCTAAAGTCACAAATAGAGAGTTACACAGGATAAGGATACGAGCGTGTCCCAAGCCACATAGGCGTGTGTGACCACATGGCCTACCTATACGGGCGCGTGACTCCTGTTTTGGTGAAAAATTTTCCAAGTGATATGAAAGTTTCGAAAGTTCTTGGTTTAGTCCAGAACCACACCCAATGTGTGTTTTGGGCCATGTGGGCCCGTATAAGGGACGATATGCATGTGTATGAAAATTTTTAAATTTGGACAGAAATTCATGCCTCAATTTTGTATGATTGTGAGAGTTTATGTCCGGCAACACCTCGTACCCAGTCCCAGTGTCGGATACGGGTAATGGGTGTTACACATTGTATAAACCAAAAGGCATTTGCCTAAAAGCAAACATACTATATGGACAAGTAAAGGTTGTTTTATTTTGTCCTCCGAGGCAACCATTATTCGGCTATATCCCAAATAGCCATCTAAAAACAATAGAATTCATTACCTGCCAGTCGATCTAACATCTAATCCATAAAAGGCAATTGAAAATGGTCTTTCCAAGTGGCTTTGTTCAACTTTCTGTAATTAAAACAGATTCTCCAACCAGTAACAATTCTTGTTGGAATTAACTCATTATGCTCATTTTCAAAAATCATGATTCCACCTTTCTTTGGAACACACTGCACCAGACTTACCCACGAACTATCTAAAATAGGATAGATGATTCTTGCATCTAACCATTTGATCACTTCCTTTCTCACAACTTCTTTCATAATAGGATTGAGCCTCCTTTGCCCATCAATTCGAGCTCTTTCACCTTCTTCTAAAATAATTTTATGCATACAAAAAGAAGGGCTTATACCTTGAATATCAGTTATGGTCCAACCAATTGCTTTCGTAAATTTCTTTAGAACAGCAATTAGTTGCTCCTCTTGATCTTTCATCAGTTCTGCTGAAATAATCATAGTCAAAGTAGAACAATCACCTAAATAAACATTTTACAAATTGGAAGGAAGTACCTCTAGCTCGAATTTACGTGGTTCTTCGATTGACAACTTAGGTTGCACAAATTCTCTGACTTCTAACTTCAATGGTTCAAACCGTGTGGATTGAATAATATTTCTCGAATGAATAATATTTCTCGAATTGGCTTCCATCAAAGCCATGCTTTTTCACCTTCTTCATCCTCCAAAGGGTCAAGATCTAAAGCTTTCTCCAATGTATCTTCTTCAAAATTGCTTTTCATAGAAACCAAGGTTTCTATCTCTTCCATAACTGAACACTCTTCTGCCGGATCAGAATATTTTATCGCTTTAAGAATGTTAAAGGTTACCTAATCGTCTTGAACTCACATGGTGAGTTCACCTTTCTGCACATCAATTAACGTTCTTTTTGTGGCTAAGAAAGGCCTCCCAAGAATGATCGGCACTTCATTATCTGCTTCAAAATCTAAAACAATGAAATCAACAGGAAAAATAAATTTATCGACTCTTACTAAAACATCCTCGATCTTTCCTTTGGGATATGCTAAAGATCGATCTGCTAGCTGAAGCATCACAGTTGTAGGTCTTACTTCACCTATCCCTAACATCTTGAAAATAGGCATCAAGTTGATACTTGCTCCTAAATCACACAAAGCTTTACCACAGTAAGATTCACCAATGTTATAGGGTATAGTAAAGCTTCCTAGGTCTTTCAATTTCGGTGGTAGTTTGTTCTGAAAGAATGCACTACACTCCTTTGTCAAGGCAATAGTCTCATACTCACTCAGTCGTTTCTTCTTGGACAATATATCCTTCATAAACTTCACATAATTCGACATTTTTTCTAAAGCCTCCACCAACGGAATATTGATGTGTAACTGCTTCAAAACATCCAAAAACTTCTTGAATTACACCTCCTGTTTCTACTTGTGTTACTGCAATCTTTGCGGATATGAAGGTGATGGAACTTTCAGTTGAACCAGACAACTTTTTTGAGTAGGTAAATCTACATCCAAAGAAGATGTTAAAGTATCTAAATTTACAAAGTTAGGATTTACCTTGTCAGTTTTTGCAGGTTCTGATTCCTTAGGTATAGGAATTTCAACAACTGGTTGATTCCTCTCAACGGGCTTATCTTCGACATCAATCAATCGGGCTTACAAAATTTTGCCACTTTGCAATGCCACTGCCTTGATATGTTCTTTACCCAAATTTCTTAGATTCTCAGTATCACTCTGCAAGGTTCCTTGTGGTCTCTTACGAAGCTCCGTAGCTAATTGACCCATTTTGTTTTCCAAATTTTTTAGTGTTGTTGGTTGGCTTTGGATCAAAGTGTTATTCTTTTCCATGTACACTTTCAACAAGTTCTCCAAACTGTTTGATGCCTCAGGTTGAGGACGTTTTGGAGTTTGCTAATTAAACCCTTAAGATTGGTTGGGTCTATGCTACAATAAGTTGTTATTCGGTCTATTTCCTTGGTTGCTTTAAGAAAAGTTAGGATGATTACGCCAGGAAGGATTGTAGAAGTCGGACTAGGGCCCTTGTCGACTCCTATTTTGATATTGGTTCCCCACATAGTACACTGACTCAGGATTTGATGGACAATTCTCAAAAGAATGACCTTCCCTACAGTACACACAAGAAACTACTTTTACAGACTTGGTGGCTTAGCTGCAAAATTATTAGCATTATTAGCGGTAAATTGTTTTAACATAGAGGAAATAGACGATACCTGAGCTGATAACGAAGTGAGGGCGTCAACTTCATGAACTCCGGCTACACGTCTTTCTGAAGCTGTTCGATTTTTTGGCCATTGATAGTTATTACTCGCGATCCTCTCGATGATCTCATAAGCCTCATTATAAGACCTAGACAAAATTGCACAATTCATAGAAGCATCTACCATCAATCTTGTATGTGCATTGAGAAATCCCATGATAAGGACACTTACGAAGTAACTTCTTGAATTGTTCCCAAGCCTCATACAAAGACTCGTCATCCAATTGTTGGAAAATTGTGATCTCGTTCCTCAACTTAGCGTTCTTGCTAGGCAGGAAATACTTAACCAAAAATCTCTCTACTAATTCTTACTATGTAGATATGGAACTTGGCGGCAATGAATTGAGCCATGCTCGTGCTCGATCTCGTAACAAGTACAGAAACAACTTCAACCTCAATGCATCATTAATCACACCAGCTATCTTAAATGAATCACTCTCCTCCGTAAACAATCGACGGTGGAGATGTTGATCTTCCGTGGGCATAGTGGCCCACCGTTTGGAGCATTTGAAACATCACTGGTTTCAATTCAAATTGGGTTGCCTCAATATCTGGCCTTCTAATTCCTGGATTTAACTCACTAAAAAGTGGCACAGCATATTGTCTAATGCATCGATCCTTATCATTGGCAATGAGGATAGGATTTCGTACATGTTCAGCTTCATTACCTTGGTCTTGATTCTGATTTCCAAGGTCCATCTCGACTTGTCTTTGAGCTGTTCGTCCACATCTTCTTTGTCTAAAAGTTCACTCAATTTCAGGTCTACATGGAGTAAATCGATAATTCGATCTATGCTCGTAAACCCTTGAAAAGAAAATCACAAAATTAAAAAGAATAAGTTAGCAATGCTAGAAATAAATCAAATTGAAAATAAATAATTTCAAGGAAGAAATGACTATGGCAACAGTTGACAATCCCCAGCAATGGAGCCAGAAACTTGTAACGTGTAGTTTTGTGCAAGTGTACATAGTCATTATCAACTAATAAGTAAGTTTGGAGTTATCGTCTCCACAGGGATTGTATTTGTGCTAAGTCACTTAATTTGTAATATTATATTAACAATTTGGTAAATAAAAACACAATATAGTTGAGAATTGATGATTAAAATATATTAAACTAAATGCAATGATCCCTAATGCAAATTATCCTAAGTATGCAAACTATATGAATGAAATAGATTTTAGAAAAATTAAACACAATTTGCAACAATTATAACATAAATAAACTAGGACAATTACTTTAATTAAACTCAATTTATTATCAACACGCTTAATAATATTCGGAAAAACATTCCATGGCAACTCGATCTTTCATGAGTTTGGAAACCACATTAGGTCCTTTCGGAATCCTTTACTTAGTCAATACGCATTTTACTGATCCTTATTTACTAAGGGTTTCTTAGCATTCGTGCGAAGGTAACAGGGACGTGTTAGGTTTGAAACAGTTTAATCACACAAATCTAAAAACTATGCAGATAACAGAGTCTGGTTAGGGTTGTATGCAACCTGCAATTTAATTGGGCTAGGATCTAAATTGAGCATGTAGATTTCAATTATGCGTCCATTAGCCATCGTCTGGTTAGGATTGCTCAGCTAATTCAGGTGCATTTCAATCACGTATGAACGAAATACATGATTTTAATTGAAAACATGATCAATTGAGGACAAACATTATAAGCATGAATCTAATAAATATTATTTAATCAAAGTAAACATCCTAGCTTAAATAAAATTACGTTATCATTGTTGTAAACAAGAACATTGAACACATGGCAAACATTTTTACATTAAATCAAAGAAAATAAATATTAAACCTAATTTAGAGTGGCTGTCACCCAAGACTCTGACTGACGAGGCTCCTTCATTCCTTTGCTTCGCTCCTTTGCTGATGGGTCTCCAAGGTGGCCGACTAAGTGTAACGCCTCGTACCCGAGACCGTTGCCGGAGTCAATCACGAGGTGTTAACGGACTTAATTCATTTCTTAAACAGCTCATACAATTCATTTTAAAATTTCAAGACAAGCTGGCTAACTGCATCACAGTCGCTTTAAAAATCATATCTCGAGTTCCAAAACTCGAAATCCAGTTCTGTAAATATTTCCTGAAACTAGACTCATACATCTATCTACTCATTTTTTTTCAGAATTTTTAGTCAGGCCAATTAGTACAGTTTATTAGTTAAAGTCTCCCCTGTTTCAGGGTTTGACTACTCTAACCTCTGTGTATTACGAATCAGATATCTCCCTGTACGGAGCTTCAATGACTATGCTGTTTGTCTCTAATAAAACTAGACTCAATACTGAATCTGTACATATAAATCATGACTTATAATTATCTTTGTAAAATTTATGGTGAATTTCCAAAGTCATAACAGGGGATCCAGAAATCGCTCTGGCCCTATTTCACAAAAATTTAAACATCTCATAAAATATAGCTCATATACCTGTTTTGCTTCTTCCATATGAAAATAGACTCATCAGGCTTCGATTCCATAACTTATTCATTATTTAATTCCATTTCTACTATTTTTAGTGATTTTTCAAATTCACGTCACTACTGCTATCTGAATCTATTTTGTGGTAAATTTTACCTATTTCATGGTTTCCATGGATTAGCTAGCAATTTGACATACATAGCACCAAATATGATCATGATTAGTCATTCCAATGGCTAATCATTACCAAGCATTTCCATACCACTCAATAACCATATCATAAGACCATATATACAAAATGATTATAATGCTATACTCAAAATATACAAGCCTTTTTCGCATGGCTATACGAATATACATTACCAAAAGATACTTAATTAACAACAAATGTCAGTCCTATACATGCCATTATCAAAGTTCAACTAAAAGAGTACCAAAAAGGGGCTTAGATAGTGTGGATGACTTCGACTTTGCGATCCCTGAAAACCGTAGCTGACAAACAAAATCTACAAAACATAGAATTAAGACAACAAAGTAAGCATTAACATGCTTAGTAAGTTTTAACCATTTCATTTAAAATCAAACATTAAGTATCGCTAAGTTCATACTTAAACTGTAAATCATTTGACCGGTTGAACACAAGCGTACTAGTTATAAGGCTGATTGGCCTAATACATACATGTATACTCACAAGGCTTTTAGTACATACTTTATCGTACTATTTAGCTCATACAATTAAATTTAGACATATACTTCCTTATAACAATGAACATCAGCCAAATAGACCATTCTCTTATTCGTAGATACGGTACTCATCCACACACATACATATATATATATACAAACTGATAAATACATATGTATATATATATATCTAATTATCATTCTTTATATTAATGGTTTGTTTCAAAAACATCAATCGACATATGAGTACGTAGTACGTACCTGGCTATCTTAGTGTATCATACCAAATCAATAGTGGTTTTCTCGAATATTCAAATTCACGATTTTACTCAAATCACCGGCGTTAAGCCTGCTAGGTTTAAAACCCGTGTCCAATCACTAGCACAAGGCCTTCGGGACTATTAGCCCGGATATAATTCCAAAGACATAGCCATGAACCCAAGTTCGAATATGATTCCCATATAGCCTACGGACCTTAAGTCCGGATATAATTCCAAGATATAGCCTACGGACCTTAAGTCCGGATATAATCACCATATATCATGTATATATATTCATATTTTACCACATCTCATTCTACATATCACAACAAAGAGTCATTTCCACATTCAAAATAAGCTTCATACGAGTACCATTGTTAATATTACGGTTCAAACATCATAGAAAATTCTCACATACTCCTTCTATCATTCAACTTATCCTATAATGATCAATCATCTATGAATCATATAAATAAGTTATTAATCATACACTTTACTCAAATAAGACTAAAAGATCCAGCTTTACACTTATCCAAGTATCATCAATCATTTACTAAAGGTGATTACTCAAAACTTACCTCGGTGTTTTGAACAGCCAGTGGATAATCTACTCTACCGCTTTCTCCTTTCCCTATCGATTGAGACTCCTTTTGCTCTTGAGCTTAATTTAGAACAAATAAATTTATTTAAATTACTTACTCGATTTTACTTTTTAGTAGTCACAATAGACAATCATATAAACTTCAATACATATACATAATGCATGCTTTTAATATTATAATTAATTTTAATTTTTTTTGTTGGGTTATATTATTACCAACCAAAGACCGAATATGCCTATCACATAATTAAGTTATTTAACACCTAACTCACATAGCCAAAGTATATATATAATCTTAAGGTCCAAATATGAATACCCCCAAAGTTCTCATGACTTAACCCTTAACCACATTTTGCCGAAAATTCTTTGAATTTCTAATAGCAAACACATATATAACCAATTTGGAGACTCTATTAACCAAACATACATCCGGCAATAGGCACAACAACTTTACAAGTCTAATTAGAAACATTTTTCATCATTTTAGCTTCGTCTATTAACTCCCAAAGACCGAATGCACAATTATACAAATGATAAAAATTAATGTTAAATGTCATCAATAAATAAAGCCATACACACACAGCTTATAAGCAAATTTCATCCTTACATAGCCTATAGTTCTCTCGGCCACTCATTCCACAACCTAACAAAACTTCAATTCGAAATCATTAGCCGAATATCAATTGACTTAAGCCACCTTTAAACTTTTACTTATCACCTCAAACCAAACTATCAAAATGAACTAATTATAATTATATAAGTACTACCAAAACCGAAACCTATGCATAATATTATTTCTTATGCCCAAACCAAAGACCACATTCTAAACTTTCATCCACCATTCTACCAAACACAACCGATTACCCATTCTCTTTTAAATCTAAATTGCACCTCCAAACAAAATAAGTTAAAAATTTCAACTTTTATGCTAACATAACCAGCAACTTAACACATCCACATAACTAACATGCTAATAGCATCAAGGCATCAACTAAAATTTTTAAGCTTCTTAGCCGAATCTTAACTCTCCAACAACCCCAAATCCAACCATGAGATAGATAGAATTTAGACTAATCATCCAAAGGATGTATAAACTTCCAAAAGTAACATTGAACATACCTTAATCTAGAGAACCACCTTGGCCGAATTTTTCTTCTTCTTCTTCCTCTAATTACGGCAATGGAGGAGCAACATAAGCTAACTATGGTTTCTCCTCCCACTAACCACTATTATTTTATTATCCATATTCTTTATTTTATTTTTAACACAAAATATTAACATAAAATATTTATAATATGTTTTAATCCATAACATGGCCGGCCACTATCTAAAATTTGGCTAATTTGACATGCAAGTACAAGCATTTTCTAACATGCATTAATAGACCACTTTAACATTTGCCTAGCACATTTCTAAATTTTCTCACACAAGTCCTATTTAATAAATTTCACATACTATATACAAAATTTAAGCATGAAATTTTCACACATGCATATTCATATATAATAAGCATCAAATATGACTGTTAATTTTTTTTATGACTCGGTTTTGTGGTCCCGAAACCACTTTTCGACTAGGGTCAATTTAGGGCTGTCACACCAAGGGTTCTTTAAGAGGCTCAAATTCTAAAATCCTTATGAAAAGATGATGGTTGGCATGAGGAGAAAAGCATAATGCTAAGAGAATTTAGAAAGAAGAGAATGATGAATGATGAGGGATGATTAGAAATGTGAGAATAAGGTCTTATTTATAGGTGAGGAGAGGGGAATAGTTTACTAAAAATACTAGTTTTCATCTTTTGAGGCATCTTCCATGGGTGGCTAGCCATAAATTGAGAAAGTTGAGCTGATTTTTGCTTGATTTTTGCTCAATTTGAGTGCAGAACAACTCAGGACTGAGACTTGGTCAAGTGCAAATCTTCAAGTAAATCTCTAATTTCTTCAAATCTTTAAGGACCTTATGCAATTAAACCAAAAAGTGGTTTATGGAAAGCCATGTGCAGCCGAATTTTGGGTTGGCTTGGTCCTTAATTTGGACGGTTTTGTAATCCAGCAAAGCTATCAGACCTGTCCAGAGTAAATCAATAAGTTAAAGGACCAAAGAATAAAATTTATCCAATTTAATTAATAAATTTAAAACCCAAATTATTAATGAAATATTTTAAAATGAATTATTAAATATAATTTAATATTTTATTATTTAATTTAATCATGCATGGCCCATTTTATGTCTTAAAAATATAATATTTTCAAATTAATATAAAATAAGCCTTTTATTGCGTGAAAACTACATAATAAAGTATAAAATAACATTTTAATAATTCCTATGTCCTAATTTCGTATTTTCAGATATTTCATCAATTTATTAAACAATTACTTAGTTTTAACAACACATTTAAGTAAAACGGTGATAAATTACATAGGAAAAATCCTATACTGTAACAGCTCGATTTTGGGGCTAGTCGGAATAGTGGTTTCGGGACCACTAACCCGAGGTTGAAGAAATTATTATTTTTATATATTATATTATGTATTGTAGCATGAGTATATAAGTACATGAAAATTTTGGTGAATTAATTTTAGCGATTGCTTGCTTAATTGCGAAAAAGGGCTAAATTGCATAAAGTGCAAAAGTCTTAAATTGTTAGCTAAAGGTGTTAAATTGCCATGAGCCTTAATTTGGGGGGATTAGACCCTTTCCTAAGAGCTTCACCTGCCATAGAGAGTAAATTGGTTAAAAAGTCAAAAGTTTAGGTGGTTTGGTGACTTAATTGAATAAAATAAGACAATATGACTCCATCTTTTCATTCTCTTCTCCTACCACCGAAATTTTTAGCCATTAGAGGGGTTTTTGAGCCTCAAAATTTCAGCAACTCTAAGCCTTTACAAGTAAGTGATTCTCATGAGTTCTCTTGATGATTTTTACATTTTTAGACCCCTTGAAGCATGAACTTTCAAATGAGGGGACTATTTTGCAAGATAGACAAGAGTCTAGGGTTTTTCCATGAAAGCATGTATGTTTTTAACTAAAATTTTATGGAAGAATATGAGTCTTAGATGGTAATGAACAACTTTTTTGAAGGGATTTCTCATGAAAACCCTATTAGGGACTATTTTGTATAAATTGAGAAATAAAAGATAAATGTGTGAAATAGTGGAAATTTTGGATTACTGTAAGAGTAAAAATGGTTCGGCTAGGCTTATAATATGAAGAAATATGATAAAAAAATTGATTTTCAAGTATAGGGATAAAATGGTCATTTTGTGAAAATCTAGGGGGAAAATAGTCATTTTGCCCAATTATGAAATTTTGAGTGTATAAATTGATGTGCTGATGAAATAAATGAATTTTATTAATTTAGATCAAGAGAAGCGTGATTCTGGTCTTGATCGGGGTAACAATAATGTTTACGAGGATTATGCTCGTCTTCATCATTTTGTATCGAGGTAAGTACATATGTAAATAATGTGTTAACAAAGTTTACTTTAAAATACTTTGATAATATACATGCGTAATTGGCTTATTTTTGTCATGTATCTAAAGTCTATTTGTTGCCATGAATGTGTAAATGACATGTTGTCTGAGTAAATTACATTGCGAGCAAATACAATGCTATTCGGTTAGATGTGGAATCCCGTTAAACCTTAGACATAACATAGGATACAAAGGGGCATGCTACAAAAATTATCTAGTCTGAACTCATGAGTTGAGTTTGAGTGCATGAGATGAATGTTGTACGTAACATGGGTCCAGGTACTGACTCTGTGTACAGTCCCGTGAGTAGCTCAATGAGTGAGCGTTACTTGATAATTATGGGGGTCCAGGTCCTGACTTGATAAAAGGGCCCGTGAGTAGCTCAAATGTGAGTGTTTCATAGCACAAGGTAGCTCTGACTACTTATGTGACATTAAGATGCGAATTCCCAAGTATCCCTATGTGTTCCGAGCATTCAACGGGTAATTCGAAGATTGAGTTGGTGAAAGTTTGATGAGGTACGTAGACTGAACTCATGGATAAGGCCTGAGTCGGTGATGAGATGCCTTCAAGCATACATGAATGAAAGGAAGAACAAGATCAAGAAGTTTAAGTGATTTATATCTTTTATGCATGTCAATTTATCATTTGAAAAACATGTTTTCTTTTAATTACACTTTATTTGCATATATGTACTTACTAAGCTCCCATGCTTACCCTCCTTTCATTTCTTTCCTTATAGCATTGGAGATCTAGTAACGTCAAAAGCTTCGATCACACTATCACTCAAGATCTTGGTATAACTAGTTTAATTGTTTCTTTTATTGGCATGTATAGGGACTCGAGTCTTTTGTTTAGCGTTTTGTCAGGACGTCAAAATGTGTTGGCTAATATGTGAATTGTGATACTCATTTTGTATAGGCCATGAATGTTGGCTAATGGTAATTAGTATTCAATGCAATGATGCAAATTTCTAATGGTTATGGTTGTTTCGATTATGCATATTATGTTGGTATTGAACTCGGTTAATCTTATATAAATAGATGTTTGTAAGAGCGGCAAAGAGGCTTGGTAAATAGCCTTATTTTGTTCACATGGGTATGTGTCTAGGTTGTGTGTGACACATGGTCAGCCCCATGGGCGTGTTGTTCAATCGTGTATCCCCTGTACGTAAAAATTTCAAGTCAGTATACGTGGTAGTAAACACACGGGCAAAGACACGGCCATGTGTTTCAGCCTTGTAAAGGGAACGGCCTAGCATACGAGCAAGTGCCTTGGCCCTGTGACCCTTATGAATTGCTACGTCAGAAATAGAATGTCCAGGTTTTTGTATACGGGCTAGGATACGGGTGTTTCATGGCCGTGTGAAGGACACGGGCTAGGGACACGGGCATGTGCTAGGCCGTGTGAAAACCCCTGTAGGTGTGTAATTAGAATTAATTCCAAATGGGTAAAGGACACGGGTGCGTCCATGTATTGCTTAGGCCATGTGAACCACACGGGTGTATTGCCCCTCCCACATGGGCTTGTGCCCCTGTGTTAAGTGTTATTCTTAGAGTTCATTTTAGAACCCGGATTGATTCTGAATGGACTCCAATGGTTGTTTTGAGCCTCGTGGCCTCTTATTAAGGAGTTTTTAAATAAAATTAAAAAAAGTTTTAATTTGACTATGTTTTGGTTTTATGAAAACATTTATATGCATAAGTTTAAGTTAGGTAATGCCTCATATTCCGATCCGGCGTGGGCAAGGGTGTGGGGTGTTACATATATATTTTTCCATTTACATATATATATATATATGTAAATGAGCTACACTGAGAAGGAGACAGAGAAACAAACACTTAACAATTGGTGCGGTGAGCATGGAAACATTTTCGGCCCTGAGATTAAGTCAGAAAATAGATGATGGCTAACCCAAATGAGGAATTCTTTCATGACTTGCTTCCAAACCAAGATGATATAATGGTGACTGAAACCGAAATGTCGCATCTCTTAAAACCCCTACCTTTAACCGAGCCCCATTACAACTTTATAAAAGACCTATTGATTTGATGATTATATCACCTACATTAGTGGAGAGGAAGTACTAAGTTCAACATATGAAGATCATAAATAAGCCTTGATTTGATGATTGTTTGCTTGATTGATAAGAAATTATGTTGAATGAAGAATGTTATCTGTGGCTGTGACATACAAACAAACTATGATTCACGTTGGCATATTTTAAGACTTAGTATAAAACTTTAAAAACATTTGCATATGAATTACTTGTTAATAAAGAAGATCTACGAACATGAAGTTATTAATGCATGATTATGGAACAAAAGATTGATGCTGCTTAAATAGTTAGCAATTTTTCCTTAGCAAGACCTTTTTTTGTGCATAAACAATACTCGAGACGAGCAATGATTTAAGTTTGGGGGTGTCTAAACTAAAAAATATATAGGATTTTTCCTATGTAATTTATCACCTTTTACTTAAATTCGTTGTTAAAACTAAGTAATTGTTTAATAAATTAATGAAATATGTGAAAATATGAAATTAGGACATAAAAGTTATTAAAATGTGATTTTATGCTTTATTATATAGTTTTCATGCACAAAATGGCTTATTTTATATTTATTTGAACATATTATATTTTTAAGACATAAAATGGGTCATGCATGATTAAATTAAATAATAAAATATAAAACTATATTTAATAATTCATTTTAAAATATTTCATTAATAATTTGGGTTTTAATTAATTATTTAAATTGGATACATTATATTCTTTGGTCCTTTAATTTATTGATTTATTTTGGACAGGTCTGATAACTTTGTGGGATTACAAAAACCGTCGAAATTGAAGACCAAGTCAACCAAATTTCAGCTACACATGGCTGTTCACATAAAACACTTTCTGATTTAATTACACAAGGTCCTTGCAATGTTAAAGAAATTATAGATTTGTCCGAAGATTTACATTTGACCAAGTCTCAGTTCAGAGTTGTTATGGCATTTAAATTGCTTAAAAATCAAGCAAAATTCAACTCAAAATCGTCTAAGCATGGATGGCCACTCATTGGAAAAGCTTAAAGAGACTAAACCCCTCTAGTTTTAGCAAACTACACTCCTCTCTTCACCTATAAATAAGACCTCATTTGATCCCTCAAAAATCATCCCTCATCCATCATCATTCTCTCTATTCTCTCAATCCTCTTTAGCATTTTCCATTTCCCATGCCTAGCATCACCTCTTTATAGAGATTTTAGCAATTAAGCCTCTTAGAGAGCCCTTGGTCGGCCAACTTAGAGAACCATTAGTAAAGGAGCAAAATGAAGGAGCGAAGGAGCCTCGTTGGTCAGAGTCTTGGGTGACAGCCACTTTGATTTGGGTTTAATCTTTCTTTTCTTTAATTTAATCTAAAAATGTTTGCAATGTGTTCTTTTTTCTTGTTCACAATAATGTTAGCTTAATTTTATTTAATCTAGGATGATTTCTTTGATTCATGCTTATGATGTTTGTGCCTCAATCGATCATGTTTTCAATTAAAATTAAGTCTGTATCCCATTCATACGTAATTGAAATGCACTTGAATTAGCTGAGCGATCCTAACTAGACGATGGGTAGTGGACACATAATTGAAATGTGCATGCTCAATTTAGATCCTAACCCAATTAAATTGTAGGTTGCATAACAACTCTAACCAAGCTCTGTTAGCTGCATAGTTTTTAGATTTGTGTGATTAAATTATTTCAAATCTAACACGTCCCTGTTACCTCACATGAATGCTAAGAAACCCTTAGTAAATAAGGATCAGTAAAATGCATATTAACTAAGTAAAAGATTTCAAAAGGACATAATGTGGTTTCCAAACTCATGAAAGATCGAGTTGCCATGGAATATTTTTCCGAATGTTATTAAGCATGTTGATAATAAATTGAGTTTAATTAAAGTAATTGTCCTAGTTTATTTATGTTATAATTGTTGCAAATTGTGTTTAATTTTGCTAAAATCTATTCCATTCATATAGTTTACATACTTATGATAATTTGCATTAGGGATCATTACATTTAGTTTAATATATTTTAATCATCACTTCTCAACATATTGTGTTTTTATTTACCAAGTTGGTAGTATAATTTTACAATTAAATTATTTAACACAGATACAATCCGTGTGGAGATGATAACTCGATACTTACTTATTACTTGATAACAACTGTGTACACTTGCACAAACCTACGCATTACAAGTTTTATTTAATTGTAAAATTATACTAACAACTTGGTAAATAAAAACACAATATGGTTGAGAAGTGATGATTAAAATTAAATATATTAAAGTAAATGTAATCATCCCTAATGCAAATTATCCTAAGTATGCAAACTATATGAATGGAATAGATTTTAGAAAAATTAAACACAATCTGCAACAATTATAACATAAATAAACTAAGGCAATTACTTTAATTAAACTCAATTTATTATCAACATACCTAATAACATTTGAAAAAATATTTCATGGAAACTCGATCTTTCATGAGTTTGGAAACCATATTAGGTCCTTTCGGAATCCTTTACTTAGTAAATACGCATTTTATTGATCCTTATTTACTAAGGGTTTCTTAGCATTCGTGTGAGGTATTAGGGACATGTTAGGTTTGAAACAATTTAATCACACAAATCTAAAAACTATGCAAATAACAGAGCTTGGTTAGAGTTGTTATACAACCTGCAATTTAATTGGGTTAGGATCTAAATTGAGCATACACATTTCATATATGAGTCCACTAGTTGTCGTTTGGTTAGGATCGCTCAGCTAATTCAGGTGCATTTCAATCACATATGAACAGAATACAGACTTGATTTGAATTGAAAACTTGATCGATTGAGGCACAAACATCATAAGCATGAATCAAATAAATATTATTTAATCAAAGCATCCTAGCTTAAATAAAATTAAGCTAACATTGTTGTAAACAAGAACAAAGAACACATAGCAAACATTTTAGATTAAATTAAAGAAAAGAAAGATTAAACCCAAATCAGAGTGGCTATCACCAAAGACTCTGACCGACAAGGCTCCTTTGTTCCTTCACTTTGCTCCTTTGCTGATGGCTCTCCAAGGTGGCTGACCAAGGGCTGTTTAAGAGGCTTAATTGCTAAAATCTCTATGAAGAGATGATGCTAGGCATGGGGAATGGAAAATGATAAAGAGAATTGAGAGAGAAGAGAGAATGATGAGGGATGAAGGATGAGTGATGAGGGATAAAATAAGGTCTTATTTATTGGTGAAGAGAGGAGAGTAGTTTGCTAAAAATAGAGAGGTTTAGTCTCTTCAAGCTTTTCTAATGAGTGGTCGGCCATTCTTAGTGGATTAGAGTTGAATTTTGCTTGATTTCTAAGCAATTTAAATGCCATAACAACTCAAGATCGAGACTTGGTCAAATGTAAATCTTCGTGCAAATCTCTAATTTCTTCAACATTGCAAGGACCTTGTGTAATTAAACCAAAAAGTGGTTTATGTGGACAACCATGTGTAGCCGAAATTGGGTTGACTTGGTCTTTAATTTGGAAAGTTTTTGTAATCCAACAAAGCTATCAAACCTGTCCAAAATAAATCAATAAATTAAAGGACCAAAGAATAAAATTTATCCAATTTAAATAATTAATTAAAACCCAAATTATTAATGAAATATTTTAAAATGAATTATTAAATATAATTTTATATTTTATTATTTAATTTAACCATGCATGGCCCATTTTATGTCTTAAAATATAATATGTTCAAATAAATATAAAATAAGCCATTTTATGCATGAAAACTATATAATAAAGCATAAAATCACATTTTAATAATTTTTATGTCCTAATTTCATATTTTCACGTATTTCAATAATTTATTAAACAATTACTTAGTTTTAACAATGAATTTAAGTAAAAAGGTGAAAATTACCTCCAAACTTAAATTATTGCTCGTCCCGAGTAATGTTTATGCATAACAAAAGGTCTTGCTAAGTCAAAATTGCTAACTGTGTAAGCAGCATCAATATTTGTCCCATAATCATCGATTATTAACTTCATGTTCTTAGATCTTCTTTATTATATACAAATAGTTTTAAAGTTTTATACTAAGTTTCAAAATATACCAACATGAATCATAGTTTGTATGTATGTCACAGCCACAGATAACATTCTTCATTCAACATAATTTCATCAATCAAGCAAACAATCATAAGGCTTATTTATGATCTTCATATGTTGAACTTAGTACACCCTCTCCACTAATGTAGGTGACATAATCATCAAATCAATAGGTCTTTTATAAGGTTATAATGGGGCTCGGTTAAAGATAGGGATTTTAGGAGATGAGACATTTGGGCTTCAAAATCTTAACCTTTAACTTAGTCTTGGATTTTTCAAAATATAGCCTTTTTCTTTAATGAACCTTTGGAACACCCCCAAACTTATTTTGAACTCAAGCTCATACATTTTTCCTTTTTGGAGACTGAGCAAACTTTTCTTCGCTCTTCTTTCATCTTTTTTTTAAGCATGAGTACAAACATCTATTTGAAAGTTTCCTCAAATGTTAATTACCAAGACAACTTTAGTTAAGATGGGTGCACAAAATTAGGATAACTTTAAATGATGGTAATGTGGCTTATAATGTAGGTTCATTGCAATAAACAGGCCTTTAAGCTCAAAATTACAATTTCAAGGGTCCAATATCATAGGGTTGGCTTGAAAAGACTCAAACGATCCAAAGAAATAGTGCCTATATCATATTAGATTTTTCCTCAAGAAAGTTACTAAGTCAATTCTAAAGATATAAACATTCATGCATGTCTAATCTCAAGAAAAACTAAGTTTTCATGGCAAATATCACTAAGGCTAAGATCATACAAGCATTCCATTTTTCATGATAACATACTTTCACTTAGATGAAATCATCATTCATACTTGCATACAAACTATCTCATTAGCAAAAAATGTCTCTAACCATTCATTTATTAAAACATACTTATGAAATAAATGATTGAAACATACTTGAAAAATTTTAAAATATGAGCAATTTATTTGCCTTACCCCCCTTTAAAAAGAAGAACTGTCCTCATTGCAAAAACAAAGTAATGAATGAAAGCTGAACACTAGGTAGGGTTGTAAAGAAAGAGAGGCGAGTCATTAAGACTACTTAAATACCATGTCTTTCCTAATAACTCAATCCTAGACATATTCATACCCATCACCACATCACTTAGTCTTTTTCTTTCTAAAGAAGTGTTAAGTTTAATCATGATTGTTATGCTTTATTTTGTAGAAATTAAATCCTAATTACGAATGAAATAAATTCCTAAACACCTAAAAATAATTAAATAAATAACAACACAAGAATCCCCCATTTTATTTTTCTAACTCATTTCGTTTGTCTTTTTCAGCTCCATCTCCGCTTGCATAGTCAATATCTTCCATCCATGTCTCAAAGATAGCATCTGGGAACTCAGGAACAAAAGTATTAGAGATATTCGTAAAAGTATTTTGAATTGAGTAATCTCTAATTTTTGCATGTTTCTAGTAAGTTTGTTGTTGATTGTGCATGAACTTGCACCCATCCATCATAATTGACAACTCTGATTTCTTTTAAGCACTTGCAGAAGTCGGCATTGGAGTTGTAGATTCAGGTTCAACACTTAGCTTGACTGTTTCTTTTTCTGGCTCAACTTCTGGTTCAGGGGTTGCAGATCCTTCAGCTGGTTTAGGACTATTCGGTTCCTTATTATATTCTTCTTCTTCAGTGTTTGTAACTGTAATAGCCTAAAATTGGGTCTAGTTGGAACAGAGGTTTCGGGACCACAAAATCTAAGATATAAATAATTATTTTATGATTATTTTGAGGTCTATGATATGATTTCATGATTGTGTTAAAATTTTGTGAAGAAATTCTATGCATAAAGTTCTTAATTCGAAGTTAGGGACTAAATTGAATAAGTTGCAAAACTTGCATTCTAGAAGTTTCTAGTATGAAATTGATTTGAAATATTAATTAGGAGGTCTTAAATAGAAATTTTACCAATTTCTAAGTTATGGACAAAAATTGGACATGGATGGAATTTTTGGAAAGTTTAGTAGTAAGGGTATTTTGGTCATTTAGGGTAAAATAAATTAAAATACAAAATTAAAAGCCAATTTTGCTCATCTTCTTCACCATGGACGTGTATACCAAGGAGACTCCATGGCTAGGGTTTTCAAGCTTCCCAAGCTCAATTGTAAGTTCGTTCTAACCCTGCTTTTCAAGTTCTTTATGTTTTAGAGTCCCAGAACTTGATTTAGCTTATGCTAGCAATAATTCAACCTAGGGTTCATATTTGGAAAATACCCATAGGTAAAATTTGTGTATTCTGGTGTTTTATGATACAATATGAGGTTTTAAATTATGTTAGACAACTTGTGCTACTCGGTTTTAAGTGAAAACGAGCAAAAGGGCTTAATCGGTAAAAATACCTAATAGTCATAAGTATATGTTAGAGTGAGAATTTGATGTTGCCATAGAAGGGAAAAGTGATCATCATGTCATAAAACATAAGAATAAGGGATGAAGTTTAATTCCCGAGCCTAATGGCAAAAGTGTAAATATGCAAAAGTTTAGGGGCAAAATTGTAATTTTTCCAAAGTTTAAGTTAATGACTGTTTTGAATAGTACATTAATTAAATAAGTAAAATATGATGTTTTAGATCCCGGAAAACGAGATTTGAACCTAGAATGAGAGAAAAATCAAAAATTGGAAAAATTGGTAAAATGGCCGTTTTAATATCAAGGTAAGTTCATATGTATAATAAGCATTAATTTATGCATGTTTCAATGGTAAATTGGTATATTTACTATGATCTCCGAGGTGTTGAAAGTATGTAAGTTGGTATGATAATAATACAACAATAATGCTATAATTTATATTTGAAAGTTAAATTTAGTGAATTAATTGAATTATGTTAAATTAAATGATTATGGTGCCAAGTTTATGAATTGATTTAAAATATGTCTATGGTACATGAAGTGCATTGAATTATCATACATAAATGTGATTTCTATGATTATGGATATTATGGGAAATTGTAAGTTCATATGATTTTAATAAGACAATGTGTAATTTAATGTTATTACGTTGATATTAAATGAGATGTAAGTTTATATGTAAGTAATACATCACTATTACTTGTATTATGATATTTTATAAAAATATTGGAAATATGTTTGTGGATAATTACTTGATTGGTGAAATTGTTGGAAAAGAGAGAGTAATCCGGTTGAACCTTCTGGAAAGATTGGATGATACAGATGGTATGTAGCTAGGTCACATGTATAGTGCCGAGTGCACATCATGTGTACAAGAGAGCTACAAGACATTATGATGTAGCTAGGTCGCATGGGTGATACTATGTGTACACCATGTAGACAAGAGAGGTACGGATATATGTAGCTAGGTCGCATGCGTGGTTCCAAGTGAAGGACACCATGTAGACAAGAGAGCTACGAGATAAACGGCTAGGTCACATGGGTGGTACTAAGTGTTCACCATGTGTACAAGAGAGCCGAACTATATGATGGGTGGAGCTATATGCTGAAACCACCAAGTATCGAGGATTGATCCAAGTGTTCAACGGAGACTCTCTATGTATTGCTTTGTGAGTTTTGTGATGAATATGTGCAGAACTTGGTTATGTGAATGATGTGTTCATTAAGTGACCGAGGATGTGGTAAGGTTATAAACAAGTAAGTTATACATGAGGATGATTTTATGGTGACCTTTTGATCATGGGCCTATACTTGTGATGTATGAAATGTGGTGAAAATGATTTGTGATATGTATGTTAAAATGAGGTTAATACAAAGAAAGTGTGAAAGAGTGAATTAGCAATAAAACTGTTTTGGACAGTAGTAGTGACGTGATTTTGAAAAATCACCAAAAATAGTATAAATTGAATTAGAGACTGAATGAGATATCAAATTAAATCTTAATGAGTATAATTTCATATAAAAGAAACATAAAAAGCAAAGGAGTTCTATATTTTGAGATATTTTCGTGAGACTGATTCAGAATGATTACGTGATCCTCTGTTCTAACTTTGGAAAATCACAAAAATTTGGAGAAAAATAATTAGAGGCTCAAAATTATATTTTTAAAATCCATAATAAGTCTATTTTCAAGATAAATCAACAAGAAAATTATCCGAGTTCTGCATCTTGTGAGATAATTATTTTTAGTGAAGAGAGGCCGAATCTGTCGAAAAGTGAAACAGGGAAATTTTAATGAATAAAGCTGTACTAATTGGCTAAACCAAAAATTATGAAAATTTTATGATGGAACAATATGTGAGTCTAGTTTCAGGTGAAAGTACGGATCTTAATTTGGAGCTCTGTAGCTCGAATTATAAATAATTAAGTGACTATGACTCGTGTGGACAGTTTGATGTGATCATTTATTAGTAAATTGTGAAATCGTACTTATAAGAATGCTATATACATTAACGATGTGGAATGGAGAGGAGGAGGAGGAAAATAAATATATGTGGAATACATGGAAACTATGGTATATGAAATATTGATATAATGAAATAAATGATATGTGTTTATAAGAAAACAAAAAGAGAATGTTATGTATCATGAAATGTATATATATATATATATGACTAGTCTAAATGTAATGCTTGTTGGGTATGGAATTGAATTGAAATGTTTCAGGAAAACATGTTATTCTGCGCATCTGAATCGTGGTATTTTATAAAGATATGATCTAGCTTTAAATATGAATGCTTGATGATTAAGCTGAAGATATTTGGTAAGATGATAATCTTGGTATAAATGTATAAGTGATACTATAATAAACAAGGTAAAATGAGTATGAGAGACACAAGTATGATGACATACAAATGCTATGTTTGTATGATGACATACAAATGCTATGTTTGTGGTTTAATTGAAGATGTATAATCATTAATTGAATACCATGTTATATGCTTTTGATTTTGTATAAGTGTGTAAGAGATCAAGGTTGACCAAAGCTTGGAAAATAGCCTAGGTATATTCCACATAGGCAGAGACACGACCATGTGTCTCAGCCGTGTATGAAACACGACTTTGGGACACGGGCGTGTGGAGCCTTAAAGCTTGAAATTTTCAAGATTTTCGTAAGTTCTCGGTTTAGTCCCAAACCCTTTCTAAAGTATGTTTTGGGCTCCGTAGACTCAAATAAGGGACTATGTGTAAGAAAATGAACGCTTTGAAATATGAATAAAATTTTATGGCTCGTATTTTAGTTTAATGTTTGTATGTTTGTCCAGTAACGCCTGCACCTTAGCCCGGCCTCGGATACGGGTAAGGGTGTTACATTTAGTGGTATCGAGCGAGGTTTAGTCGATTCTCGACTAACATAGCAAGTGTAAGAGTTTAGTTATACATGCCACAAATATGTGATAGTGTGATGTCTCCCACACTAATAAGGACTATTTTGTTTAAAATGAAATATTCTCCAACCGAGCTACATCTGACCATTTGATAGCGATATTGAAGTATTTGAATAAAGTGTAGCTATGATGTGTTAAACTCGGAAAGGTATGAATAAGAATTCGTGATATATGTATATGTGATAATATGTGAGATGAAAGTTTATATAGTGATATATTTATTCATATTTGTTTGGCATTCATATGCTGTTGCATGCTTGACTAAATTAATTAGTAAATGTGATGATTAAAGTTATTCAAAATTCATAGAATGTATGAGTGAGTGCACTTGTTTGAAATGAGATAATTGGAAATTTTATGTAAGATGTATGAATAATAAATTGTTTGAAGTGGATAGTATGATTATAATGACATATGTGGATAATGAAAAAATGTGTCATATATATATATGTCGAATCGAGTTAGAGATCTGCGACCTCACCCCTTACCGATGAGGTGTATATAACGAAATTCATGAGAATCATGTTGACTATGTTCCTAAGTGTGGAATCAAAGAGTTCAAAGATAAAATAATTATAGATATGACCAGAGTCTGAGAATGGTTGACAAGTGAAGGAAAGAGTTAGAGAAATATCAGAGTTTACTGAGTTATCTTGGGATTCAAATTGATGACAGAGTGTTTCTGAAAGTATCGTATTGAAAACAATTAGTTAGTAATGCTAGAAATTATGAGAAAGATACTAAACCTCACTCCGGTAAGATTTTCGAGGACGAAAATCTCTGAAGGGGGGAGAGTTGTAATAGCCCAAAATTGGGTCTAGTTGGAACAGAGGTTTCGGGACCACAAAATCTGAGATATAAATAATTATTTTATGATTATTTTGAGGTCTATGATATGATTGCATGATTGTGTGAAAATTTTATGAAGAAATTCTATGCATAAAGTGCTTAATTCGAAGTTAGGGACTAAATTGAATAAGTTGTAAAACTTGCATTCTAGAAGTTTCTAGTATGAAATTGATTTGAAATATTAATTATGAGGTCTTAAATAGAAATTTGACCAATTTCTAAGTTATGGACAAAAATTGGACATGGATGGAATTTTTGAAAAGTTTAGTAGTAAGGGATTTTGGTCATTTAGGGTAAAATGAATTAAAATACAAAATTAAAAGCCAATTTTGCTCATCTTCTTCACCATGGACGTGTATACCAAGGTAGACTCCATGGCTAGGGTTTTCAAGCTTCCCAAGCTCAATTGTAAGTCCGTTCTAACCCCGTTTTTCAAGTTCTTTACGTTTTTGGAGTCCCAAGAATTTGATTTAGCTTATGCTAGCAATAATTCAACCTAGGGTTCATATTTGGAAAAATACCCATAGGTAAAATTTGTGTATTCTGGTGTTTTATGATACAATATGAGGTTTTAAATTATGTTAGACAACTTGTGCTACTCGGTTTTAAGTGAAAACGAGCAAAAAGGCTTAATCGGTAAAAATACCTAATAGTCATAAGTATATGTTAGAGTGAGAATTTGATGTTGCCATAGAAGGGAAAAGTGATCATCATGTCATAAAACATAAGAATAAGGGATGAAGTTTAATTCCCGAGCCTAGGGGAAAAAGTGTAAATATGCAAAAGTTTAGGGGCAAAATTGTAATTTTACAAAAGTTTGAGTTAATGGCTGTTTTGAATAGTACATTAATTAAATAAGTAAAATATGATGTTTTAGATCTCGGAAAACGAGATTTGAACATAGAATAAGAGAAAAATCGAAAATTGGGAAAGTTGGTAAAATGGCCGTTTTAATATCAAGGTAAGTTCATATGTATAATAAGCATTAATTTATGCATGTTTCAATGGCAAATTGATATATTTACTATGATCTCCGGGGTGTTGAAAGTATGTAAGTTGGTATGATAATAATACAACAATAATGTTTGTAATTTATATTTGAAAGTTAAATTTAGTGAATTAATTGAATTATGTTAAATTAAATGATTATGGTGCCAAGTTTATGAATTGATTTAAAAATATGTCTATGGTACATGAAGTGCATTGAATTATCATACATAAATGTGATTTCTATGATTATGGATATTATGGCAAATTGTAAGTTCATATGATTTTTAATAAGACAATGTGTAATTTAATGTTATTGCGTTGATATTAAATGAGATGTAAGTTTATATGTAAGTAATACATCATTATTACTTGTATTATGATATTTTATAAAAATATTGGAAATATGTTTGTGGATAATTACTTGATTGGTGAAATTGTTGGAAAAGAGAGAAATCCGGTTGAACCTTCGAAAGATTGGATGATACAGATGGTATGTAGCTAGGTCACATGTATAGTGCTGAGTGCACATCATGTGTACAAGAGAGCTACAAGACATTATGATGTAGCTAGGTCGCATGGGTGATATTATGTGTACACCATATAGACAAGAGAGCTACGGGATATATGTAGCTAGGTCGCATGCGTGGTTCTAAGTGAAGGACACCATGTAGACAAGAGAGCTACGAGATAAACTGGCTAGGTCACATGGGTGGTACTAAGTGTTCACCATGTGTACAAGAGAGCCGAACTATATGATGGGTGGAGCTATGTGCTGAAACCACCAAGTATCGAGGATTGATCCGAAGTGTTCAACGGGAGACTCTCTATGTATTGCTTTGTGAGTTTTGTGATGAATATGTGCAGGAACTTGGTTATGTGAATGATGTGTTCATTAAGTGACCAGGATGTGGTAAGGTTATAAACAAGTAAGTTATACATGAGGATGATTTTATGGTGACATTGTGATCATGGGCCTATACTTGTGATGTATGAAATGTGGTGAAAATGATTTGTGATATGTATGTTAAAATGAGGTTAATACAAAGAAAGTGTGAAAGAGTGAATTAGCAATAAAACTGTTTTGGACAGTAGTAGTGACGTGATTTTGAAAAATCACCAAAAATAGTATAAATTGAATTGGAGACTGAATGAGATATCAAATTAAATATTAATGAGTCTATTTTCATATAAAAAAAACATAAAAAGCAAAGGAGTTCTATATTTTGTGATATTTATGTTTTCGTGAGACTGATTCAAAATGATTACGTGATCCCCTGTTTTGACTTTGGAAAATCACAAAAATTTGGAGAAAAATAATTAGAGGCTCAAAATTATATTTTTAAAATCCATAATGAGTCTATTTTCAAGATAAATCAACAAGAACATTATTCGAGTTCTGTCTTGTGAGATAATTATTTTTAGTGAAGAGAGGTCGAATCGAGAAAGTGAAACAGGGAAATTTTAATGAATAAACTGTACTAATTGGCTAAACCAAAAATTATGAAAGTTTTATGATGGAACAATATGTGAGTCTAGTTTCAGGAATTTACGGATCTTAATTTGGAGCTCAGAGCTCGAATTATAAATAATTAAGTGACTATGACTCGTGTGGACAGTTTGATGTGATCATTTATTAGTAAATTGTGAAATCGTACTTACAAGAATGCTATATACATTAAGGATGTGGAATGGAGAGGAGGAGGAGAAAAAATATATGTGGAATACATGGAAACTATGGTATATGAAATATTGATATAATGAAATAAATGATATGTGTTTATAAGAAAACAAAAGAGAATGTTATGTATCATGACATGTATATATATATATATATATATGACTAGTCTTAATGTAATGCTTGTTGGGTATGGAATTGAATTGAAATGTTTCAGCAAACATGTTATTCGTGCATCTAATCGTGGTATTTTATAAAGATATGATCTAGCTTTAAATATGAATGCTTGATGATTAAGTGAAGATATTTGGTAAGATGATAATCTTGGTATAAATGTATAAGTGATACTATAATAAACAAGGTAAAATGAGTATGAGAGACACATGTATGATGACATACAAATGTTATGTTTGTGGTTTAATTGAGGATGTATAATCATTAAATGAATACCATGTTATATGCTTTTGATTTTGTATAAGTGTGTAAGAGATCAAGGTTGACCAAAGCTTGGAAAATAGCCTAGGTATATTCCACAGTGCAGAGACACGACCATGTGTCTCACCGTGTATGGAACACGACTTTGGGACACGGCGTGTGGAGCCTTAAAGCATGAAATTTCCAAGATTTTCGTAAGTTCTCGGTTTAGTCCCAAACCCTTTCTAAAGTATGTTTTGGGCTCCGTGAGACTCAAATAAGGGACTATGTGTAAGAGAATGAACGCTTTGAAATATGAATAAAATTTTATGGCTCGTATTTTAGTTTAATGTTTGTATGTTTGTCTGGTAATGCCTCGTACCTTAGCCTGGCCTCGGATACGGGTAAGGGGAGTTACAGTAACTGAATTTGCTTCAGTTTCAGTTTCATTTGTTGACTCCTCGGTAGCTGACCCAGTTGGCTCTTCTTGCTCGCCTTGATTCATCTCATGCACTTTCTTTACTAACCTTTCAAGATCATGATTTGTAATACACCCTTGAACATATTGCCCCTTCAGATTTGCTTGTGTTTTAAAATAGGCCCTTAAGCAAAGTGAAGTGATTATTGATGTGAAATAATCATTTCCTGTCTTATTTTTAGTATAATCATGAATCTCCTTAAGAATAATTTTGTCAACATTAATGGGCTTTTCTGTCAAGATTGAATATAACAAAAGCATCTGTTCCATCGAGATGGTGGAACTATGTGAGATAGGCATAAAACTGTAGCGAACAACATAAAACTATACCTTTGCTACTGGTTTTAGATGTTCCCTTCGAAGTGTCTCCCACATAGTTCCACCATCTGACTTGGCACACGGGTGTGTCTTGTGGCCGTATGGACAAGTTAGTATGTATGCTCTATTTCCTCATGGCCTAGACACACGAGCGTGTCTAATGCCGTGTGAGCCACACAGCCTATTCACACAAGTGTGTGACCTTTGTAACTTAGGAAATTGTTAAGTTTCGAAAAAAATTTGTATGTGTTCGGTTTAGTCCCGACCTCTTCCTAATGCATGTTTAAGGTCTCGTTGACCTAAGAAAGGGACTTTGTGTTAATATTTGACTATAATATGATAATGTATGACCGTTGACTGTGAAATGATTGTGAAATGTTCTGATATGTCGGTAATGCCTCGTAATCCTAGTTCTGTGACAGATACGAGTTAGGGATGTTACATTTGATTGGTATCAGAACTATGATTTAGTCGATTCTAAGACTAACGTAGCGTATGTGAGTCTAGCTATACATTCCATATTTGTAAACTGTGATAGTGTGATGATTCCTGACAATAAAAATGTGTTTTTATATAGTAAATGGATCCCGAACAAGCACTAGCTGACGATGTTAAAAGTAATGCACCTGCTCCCGCTCAAAAAGCAGCGCCATCTGATTCTAGACTTGCTACTAGTAGCCACGAGGGAGAGGCTAAGCAAGCCTTTTACCAAATGATGAATGATTGGTTCACTCAGTATACTAGAACCAATTCAGCTATGCCACAACCTTCACCCCCGCCTAATCCTTCACAAGTCCTTGTTGTGCCACAAGCTGTAGATCTGATTCGTCTAAATAAACCTCCAGTTGATAAGATTAGAAAATATGGGGCTGATGAGTTTCGAGCTACTACCAATGATGATGCTGACAGAGCTGAGTTTTGGCTCGAGAATATAATACAGGTGCTTTATGAAATGTCATGTACTCCTGAAGAATGTCTAAAATATGTCGTTTCACTTCTGAGAGATACGATGTATCATTGGTGGAAGACGTTGATATCAGTGGTTCCGAGAGAACGAGTCACCTGGGATTTCTTTCAAGATGAATTTCGAAAGTTAAAGATTCATCGATCAAAAACATAAAGAGTTTCTTGAGTTAAAATAGGGCTGTATTTCTATTACAGAATACGAGTGAGAATTTATGAGATTGAGCTAGTATGCACGAGAATGTGTTTCGACAGAAGCAATAATGTGTAAAAGGTTTGAAGATGGCTTAAATGAAGATATCCGCTTGTTAGTCAGAATTTTAGAGATAAAAGAGTTTGTTGTGCCTGTTGAACAAGCATGTAAAGATAAAGAACTCGAAAAAGAGAAAAGAAAAGCCGACTCGGAAGCTAAAGAGGTGTGAAAAATGTAACACCACAAAACCCGGCCTAGACGTTACGGTCGAATCCGGTGTGTCACATTACTTACCACTAACCAAGTTACCTAGTTTACAAAAGCTTCGGTGAGCTTTGCAAAAACCATTAATGAAGTTTTAAGAGAAATGTTCCGATTCACTAGTTTGAGTCCTATCCATTATCGATTGTTAAGGGTTTAGAAAAATGTGACTTTTTTTGTACCTTGAAAAGTTTCATTTTGAAGACGTTTGATTGTCGCGTCAGTTTGAAACAAGTAATTTTTGATAAACCCAGAGTTAACCAATTTCAAGGAATCAATTTAAGTGATGTGAATCTCAAGTCGGAAACGATTTAAGTAATTTAAAAGTCCAAAATAAAAACAATAGAGCGGCCTTATTACAACTTTAACCAAAATAGAAATAAGCAAAAATAAATGAAAAATTTAAAAGGAAGCTACTTGAAACTTATTTAAAACCAGAAATTTAATCTTCGTGGCCACTCTGAATCCCGCCCAGCTCCAAGTCCACCAACTAGGGCTCACCTGCAAGGATGGAAGAGAAAGGGGGTGAGTTTGGAAAACTCAGTGTCTATGGAAAACACATCCAAAGCCCAAGTCATCTCAAGCCCATTGGGCCTAAACCCTATTCAGATAACCGCGGGTACTAAGCCGAAGCCCTTTTCAGAATACGATAAACTGGACCTTAGCCCCTTTTCAGATAACAGTATGGCCCATAGGCCTATTCCAGAACAGAACAGACATATTCGTGTATACAAGCCCAACCCAGCCTATAACCAACCGCTACACTCCACCCGTACCAGCCCTCCACTCCATGTAGGGAATAGCTCAACCCACCCAGCCCTACACTCCACAGTTGCAGCATAGCTGCTCAGATATCAGTAAGTTGAGGCAAAGCCTCCAGTACCTGCTCAAGCCACTTCAATACCTCCTCCATCAATAACCCAGTCCCATGCTTTAGATAATAATAACATGGCATGCAATAAATATTAACAGTCAAACATGCATTCACGTCAACCTTAACCCTAGGGGTATATCAATAATTTTGCTCCTAGGGTAAAACTGTAAACTTTCCACCTATACAGGTATTTCAGTACTTTTATCAGTTTTAAGGGTTCTCATGAATGTTACGGTCCTTACTAGCCCATTTGTCATTGCAGTAATTTATTTATCTCAATTTCACAATCTTAGCCATTGGGCCCTAAAACCCCTAATGGGCCCTACAGTGTCCATTAGCCATTTAAACCCATTTAACCCAAGTTTTATGACCAGTTTACCGATTTAAGCAGTTTCGATTCTACAGTCTAACAGAACATACTTATTGTCTATTTTTTTATATTATATATTTTTATTTTTTTATTAACCCGTATGAGCCCGTAAGCCCATTGGGCCTAGTTTTAGCCTATTGAGGCCCAATTAACGAAGTGCACGAAATTTCACACACGACTAACTTACCACTTTTCGATTTCAGATCTAATGATTTCTAAACGTCTTGTGAGCACTCGCACACTCACAAGCCCACGAAATGCTAGAATTTCAGAATTTCGGCTTTTGCTGAATTGAACTATGAGAGGGTGTTCGATACACACTGCTTTCGACGATCGCTCTCGATATCCCTTACGATGTCCTACAATTGATTACTACAATTCTTTGATTGCAACCCACAACAACCAATCCCAATATTCAGTAACCCATATTCGAACCATGCCCCTAAAGCCTTTAGAATCTTACCTTTTTGCCGAAAACCGATGACTAGATCTAAGTCTAGTTGTTCTAAAGATCCAAGCCTTTGATCAAACCTCTAGAAGACACTAATCACCAAAAGAAATCGTCAGTTAAAGACCCTTAAAGCACTATGCCCAAATCGACAGCCTCCCTAGATTTTAGGGACTTAGGCTTTTCTAAATTGTAAAATAAGACTAGACCTGAGGTGATGAGCACTTACCACTTATTCCCCTTTGATTTCTACGTAGATCTAATACAGATCTATCCTCTAAATGATAGTAGCACTCAAATCCAGGAAATCTGAAGTTTCGGCTATAAGTCTCTAAATCTATGGTATTTCAGCTTTTTAAATGATGAAGAAGATGACGATTTGGGGCTATAACTTTGAAGTAATGTTGCCGACAGATACTAAGGGTTTAGAGAAGATGAAAGTTGATCAAAAAGAACAAAAATAACTAAAGGATTTTGGCTTAGAGAAACCGGCACAAGAAGTGAGTTTTTGGGATTTCGGCTTTTATGGCAATCGGCTATGGAGGTTTTGTGGAGAATGGGATTGACAGAGGAGGTGAGTAAAGTGATCAGAAGGTTTCAGCTAGAAGAAAAAGCAAAAGAAAGAAAGAAAATAGAGGGAAAAGAGAGGAAGAAGAAATCGGCACCAAAGAGAAGGAATTTACGTTTTCGGCTTTTGTGAGAACTCAGGAAGGATGAATGGCAGTGAAAGCTTTCAGGTGGCTAACCCTAATTCTCCAAGACAGAAAAAGAAAAGAACCAAACCCTAATATCAACTAAAACAATCGGCCCAACCTCCCTAAGGCCCTTGCCGAAATTCATTTAAGTGATCACATGCCCTGCACATGCCTAAAATTAAAAAGTAACAATATGCTTACCTTGCAACTTGAACCCTGGACCTTTAATTCCTTCCCAGATGCCTTTTTTTTTTAGGAACTTAGTGGCGCCACCTTGCCACTTTACCAAGGCCTTATTTGCGTCATAATTTACGAAGTTCTTCTTAAAGCCCACTTAACCAAGTCTCCTATTCACTTAAAATCCAACCTTGATATTTTACCGTGTTTAACTTAGGCTTGGGCCTTCTAAAGGCCCACTAACACATTTAAACACAATTCCAATATTCAGAACACCAAAATTTCAAAATTTACCAACAATCACAGAAACTCGAAAAATCCCGAAAATCAGGGCGTTACAAAAAAGATCATCGAGCAAGTTATTTCATTCGACATCAATGAAATTTCGAGATGATTTTAGCTATTCAAAGGCTAATGCGGGACATTCGGGTAGAGATCGTGATAGACCACATTCGAGTTTCAGAGCTCCTCCAGCTACTTCTGTTGCAAGTGTTGGAAATGTCTAATCTGATAGATCCGAGTGTAGACATTATGGTAAAACACATCCGAGAAGTTGTAGATTGAATGACTGAGCTTGCTTTAGATGTGGATCCCTAATCACTTTATCCGTGAATGTCCTAAGCTGTAGAGTAAGAGATTGTGCAAAATTCGAGACCAAGTGGTAATACAGCTCGAGGTATGTAACACCCTTTACCCTATCCATTGCCGGGACAGGTACAGGGCATTACCGTGCTAAAACATAAACATATATACAGAACTGAGCCATAAAATTTCTTTTGAACACAAAACTGTACATACACATGCACATCGTTCCTAATGTGGGCCTACAAGGCCCAAAGCATACAACGGAGGTGATTCAGGATTAAACCATGAAATTTAGAGAATTTTTCATAAAAGAGAGTCACACGCCCATGTGGACACAAGGACACGACTGTGTGTCCTTGACACGCTCATGTCCCTAGGCTATGTAACTCTCTATTTATGACGTCGGGATAATTTAAGATCACACGGCCAAGTCACACACCTGTGTGCTAGACCATGTGGCGAATTTAATTTTCGCATTTAAGGTGCGGACTTCACACGGCCTGGCCACACGCCCATGTCCTAAGGCCGAGTCCTGCACACGGTTGAGACACGTAGTCGTGTCTCACCCATATGTTTACTACCATGCATACTGACTTGTAAAATTAGAGTGCAGGGGACACACGGCCAGACTACACGCCCATTGGGCTGACCGTGTGCCACACACGGCCTAGGCACATGCTTTTGTGTCTACCCGTGTGGACAACTTTAAGGCTATTTTCCAAGCCCTCTTGTCACCCTTAACAACCCCTACACACTCTCACAAGCCAATGGCAGTTGTTATGGCATAAAAGGGTTACTTAGACATCCATAGCTTTAACTAATGAATGATAAATTCATATCAAGTATACCTAATTGGGACTCCTTGACTTGTTAAGTTCAATCAATACATTTCTTTAATTTTATTAATATAGTGACCATGCCAATTGACATCATTATCCGTCAAGCATAAATGCCACATTTTATCAACCATTTGCCACACACCACAAAAGTAATAACACATCTCATGCATGTAACAATATTTAGCGATTTCAACCCAATAATCAGTATGAGCCATATTTTGTGGCCATATACAAAATGGAATAATATACCAAAAGGAGTCATCAATTTGGCTAACAAATATGACACATATAACAAAATACTAAGTCCCCTATACACGCCATACTTAAATGTAGTAAACTAATTATACCCCAAAAGATTTGTTGATAGTGTGACTCGAGCTCCGAAGTCCACAATCCCCTAGCTAACTTGACGATGCTATAAGAAAGAGGAAAAGAGAGAGGGTTAAACATATAGCTTAGTAAGTCGAATGAAAATAATAAACAACATAAGTCATAAAATTCATGGATTAAACATGCTATCAGTTACCGACACATCATCATATTACATATATTGAACACATTGAGAATTGATAATAAATGCCTTCGAACATCATGCTTATCTTACTCTTTCATAACCATACCAAATTTCCCAACATGAATCAAGTCCAATACTCACGAAGTTTACGTACATACCTGTACCATACATTCTTACTCATTCTACCCCACTTCTTAACCATAATCTTGAACGGTCGATTGAATCATTCGAAATACTAAAGGACGTTCAGAATCATCATGCACCACATAGAATTCCAAAGCCATGTCCCAGACATGGTCTTACATGGGTCTACATATAGATGCCATATCCCAAATATGGTCTTATATGAAATCTCACATCGGTGTCGATGTCATGTCCCAGACATGGTCTTACACGAGACCTCACATTGATGCCATGTCCTAGACATGGTCTTACACGAAATCTCATATCAATGCCATATCCCAGATATGGTCTTACATAAAATCACATACCGGGGCCGACGCCATATCCCAAATATGGTCTTACACTAGGATATATATCAATGCCGATGCCATGTCCCAGACATGGTCTTACACTGGCTATCATATCAACACTGATGACATGTCTGAGACATGGTCTTACACTGGCTCTCATTAATCGTGGCATGATATCGAAATCCTAAGCACTCCTCAGGGTCACCCGGGACTTCCGAGATATAAGGCTATCACCAAACTTTCAGTAAATCATCACCAACCAATTTCATTAGTTCATTCATACATCTATCATAGAACATCAATTACAAAACACATGATAATAGAATTGTTAAATTACTTACACCCAACTTACCTCGGTGCAAAATATGACAATTTGCGATTTAGTCCACAACCTTGCCTTTTCCTCGGTCAAGGTCTATCCCTCGTCCCTCTTAATCTATAATAGCACATTTAGCTCATTTAATACACGCACTATTCAATTTAGTCCACAAATCACAATATGGAAAATTAAAAATTTTCCCTAAAATTTTACAAAATTATGAAATTGCCCCTAGGCTCGTAAAATGAAAAGAACCCATTTTTCCCTTTATTCAAACCTAGCCAAATCATTTTCTCTCCTATACTAACTCACAATTTTTATTTATTCATACATTTACACATAATTTCTACAACTTTTACAATTAGGTCCTTTTTTATCAATTTCACCGAAAACCACCTAGTAAAAGTTGTTCATCACACCTCAAGCTTTCATATTCTTCCATTATACATCAAAGCACAAGCATATCATTCATGGGTATATTTTTGAACATGAACCATAGCTCAAATTAAGGGTAGAAATAACTAAATCGAGCTACAAGGTCTTCAAAAATATCAAGAACATTAAAAACGGGGCTAGGATGCACTTACTTTGAGCTTGAAAGATGAAAGAAACCCTAGCTATGGCTTCTTGTTAAATTTGGCCAAAGAGGATGAAGATGGACATAATTTTTTACTATTTTTCCCTTTTAATTCTTTTAATAACCAATGGACCAAAATGCCATTCCATTAAAACTTTGATGTTTTATCCCTCCTATGTCCATTTTTGTCCATAATGACATATAATGGTCTAATTGCCAAATAAGGACTTCAAATTTCAAATCTCATCACAATTAAGCCCTTAAATCAACTAGAACACATATTTTTCACTTACTGTAATTTACCTTATCGGTAAAATTTCTCATTGATATTTTCACACAGGCATGCATATATATCATGGACCTCATAACATTCATAAAAAAATTGTTTCTATCTCAGATTTGTGGTTTCAAAACCACTGTTACGACTAGGCCCTAATTCGAGATGTTACAAGGTAGACCTCCCAGAAATACGAGTAATGTGAGTGGCAGCCAGAGGGGAACTAAAGATATGGCTGTTAGATCTGAGGCTCGTGCACCTACCAGAGCCTACGCTATCCGAGCTCATAAGGAAGTTTCATCTCTAGATGTGATTACGAGTACATTTACTCTTTACGATACTTCTGTGATTGCATTGATAGATCCCGGATCAACACATTCTTATATATGTAAGAACTTAGTGAGCAGTAAGACTTTGCCTATAGAGTCTACTGAATTTCTAATTAGAGTATCGAACCTCTTAGGCCGGTGTGTTTTGGTTGACAAAGTGTGTAAGAATTGTCCGTTGATAATTCCAGATTCATGTTTTTCGGCTGATTTGATGTTATTACCATTCGATGAATTTGATTTTATTTTGGGTATGGATTGGTTAACTTTGCATGATGCCATTGTAAACCGTAAATGGAAGACTATTAATTTGCGATGTCAGAATGATGAGATTATTCGGATTGAGTCTAATGATCTAAATGGTTTACCAGCAATGATTTCTTTAATGTTAGCTCAGAAAAATGTGAGAAAGGGTTGTGAAGCCTACTTTGCGTATGTGATTGATTCGAAAGTGACAGAAAAGAAAATTGAATTAGTACCTGTTGTCTGTGAATTCCCTGATGTATTTCTTGAGGAACTTCCAAGATTACCTCCAATTCGAGAAGTTGAGTCCAATTTCGATAACTCCGTATAAAATGGCTTTCTACGAGTTAAAAGAATTAAAGTCTCAGTTGTAAAAGTTGACTGATAGAGGATTCGAAAGACCGAGTTTCTCACCTTGGGGTACTTCTGTTCTGTTTGTGAAAAAGAAAGATGGCAAGATGAGAATGTGCATTGAT
The DNA here is from genome assembly GCF_025698485.1 of Gossypium arboreum. NCBI lineage: Eukaryota > Viridiplantae > Streptophyta > Magnoliopsida > Malvales > Malvaceae > Gossypium > Gossypium arboreum. The sequence goes on along the minus strand of NC_069072.1, from coordinate 109,535,199 downwards.
TATCGTTAGTTGAACAAAGTGACTATCAAGAATAAATATCCTCTACCGAAAATCGATGATTTGTTTAATCATTTGAAAGGAGATACCGTGTTTTCAAAGATAGATCTTAGATCGGGTTATTATCAGTTGAGAGTAAAATATTCAGACATTTCGAAAGCTACTTTTCAAAGAGGTACAGTTATGCCTTTCTGATTAACGAATGCACTTGCTGTTTTTATGGATTTGATGAACTGAATTTTTAGACTGTATTTAGATCGATTTGTTATCGTATTCATTGATGACATTTTGATATATTCTCATAATAAATCTGAGCATGCCGAACATCTGAGAATAGTGCTATAGACTTTGTGTGATAAGCAATTGTATGCAAAGTTTAGAAAATGTGAATTCTGGTTACAAGAAGTCAGTTTTCTGGAACACGTTGTGTCAGGATCTAGTATCCGAGTTGATTTAAGCAAAATTTCAGCTATCTTAGATTATAATCCTTCAAGAAATGTTTTTGAAGCCTGCAGTTTTCTGGGACTCGTAAGTTATTATAGACGATTTTTGAAATGCTTTTCTATGATTGCTATTCCATTGATGAAATTGCTTCAGAAAGATGTGAAATTTGAATGGTCTGAAAAGTTTCAGAAAAGCTTTGATCAGTTGAAAGCCCTACTGACAGAAGCTCTTGTGTTAGTACAACCAGAATCGGGTAAAGAATTTGTAATATATAGTGATGTGTCGTTGAATGCCCTAAATGCTTTTATTTATTTTCTTTATCTTTGAATTTCGACAAGTGTGGATGAACATTACATCCATTATCATGTTTTATTTTATTATAACAGTAATTATTTTTCTTTTTCCCATTTTGCCCTTGAATAATAAACATTAAACTTACCAACTATATGTCCATGTTTGTCCAACACTAAGATAAATGGGAAATTTGACATGCAAGGACCTTTATTTTAAAAGCCAAGCCAAATAGGTGCTTTACCATCTAGCACTCAACTTTTACACTTTACGCGATTTAATCCTTTTTCATAATTAAGCACAGAAACAGACAAATTAAATCACAAAAATTTCACAGATGTAAATTCACATATCACAGATACAAAAAATAATATTAAAATATTTTTTGATCTCAGATTTGTGGTCCTGAAACCACTATTCCTACTAAGGTCAAAACCAGACTGTTACAATTCTCCCCCCTTAGGGATTTTCGTCCCCGAAAATCTTACCGTTAAACAAATTCGGATATTGTTGTCTCATTGTATCCTCAGGCTCCCACGTAGCCTCTTCTACTCCGTGTCGATGCCACATCACTTTAACTAATAAAATTTTCTTGTTTTGTAACTCTTTAATCTCGCGAGCTAAAATACGGATCGACTTTTCTTCATAAGTCATATCAGATTGAATCTCAATTTCAGAAGGGGATATCACATGGGACGGATCAGATCTGTACCGTTGAAGCATCGATACGTGAAATACATTATGTATCTTTTCTAACTCATATGGTAGCCTTAATCTATAAGTAACCGATCCAACTCGCTCAATGATTTCATACGGTCCAATGAGCCTCAGACTCAACTTCCCCTTTTTACCAAATCGGAACAGTTTCTTCCACGGAGACACTTTCAGAAACACTTTATCACCGATCTCATATTTGACATCTTTTCGTTTTAAATCTGCATAAGATTTCTGACAATCAAAGGCATCTTTCAGACTATCTCGGATTACTTTGACCTTCTGTTCAGTTTCTTTTATCAAATCAATACCGTAAATCTTATTCTTACTGAGCTCAGACCAATATAACGAAGTTTTACACTTTCTACCATATAAGGCTTCGTACGGTGCCATTTTGATTATCGATTGAAAGCTATTATTATAAGCGAATTCAATCAAAGGTAGATATTGTTCCCACACACCTTCAAACTCAAGAATGCAACATCTCAACATATCCTTGAGTATCTGAATAATCCGTTCTGATTGACCATTTGTTTGCGGATGAAAAGCGGTACTAAAATGCAATTTAGTACCCAGAGCATCTTGCAATTTTGTCCAGAATCGTGACGTAAATCTCGGGTATCTATCTGACACCATCGACATTGGCACACCATGCAATTTCACAATATTAAAAATATACAACTCAGCTAGCTTATCAAGTGAATAATCAAATCGAATCAGAATAAAATAAGCTGATTTCATCAAATGATCAACTACAACCCAAATTGCGTATCTCTTTTTCGGAGACAGAGGCAAACCCGGAACAAAAATCCATGGTCCCTCGATCCCATTTCCACTACGGAATCATAATCGGTTGTAATAACCCAAATGGCACCTGATTCTCAGCTTTAACTTGCTGACAAATTAAACATCTCCTAACAAAGTCAGAAATATCTTTTTTCATTCCTGGCCACCAATATAGTTGTCTCAAATCGTTATACATTTTCGTACTTCTCGGATGTACAGAAAATCTACTACTGTGAGCTTCACTCAAAATCGTTTGAATCAAATTCGGATTTCTTGGAACACAAAGTCTATTTCTGAACCTCAGACGATCATCATCATCTATTCGGAATTCAGAATCAGAATCAGAATTACACTGAGTTCGTGTAGCCATAATCTCATTATCAACCTTCTAAGCTTCGATAATATGTTGTAAAAACAAAGGTCTCGCTTTTAATTCAGCTAAAACTGAACCATCATCAGATCTAAATGAGCATTCATTGCAAATAACTATTTTCGACTCAAAGCATCAGCAACCACATTTGCTTTTCTTGAGTGATAATCAATCACAAGTTCGTAGTCTTTTTAGCAGTTCTAACCATCTTCTCTACCGTAAATTCAAATCTTTTTGCGTCATTAAATACTTCAGACTTTTATGATCAGAAAGCACATGATGTTTTTCACCAAAGAGATAGTGACGACAGATCTTCACAAAGCAAATACAATGGCGGCTAACTCAAGGTCGTGCGTTGGATAGTTCTTCTTATGCGGCTTTAATTGTCTCAAAGCATAAGCAACAACTTCTCCTTCTTGCATTAAAACACAACTGAGTCCATTCAACAAAGCATCGCTATAAACAATGAATTCTTTACCTGATTCAGGTTGTACCAATACCAGAGCTTCAGTTAACAAAGCTTTTAACAGATCAAAGCTGTTCTAACACTTTTCAGACCACTCAAATTTTACATCTTTCTGGAGCAATTTTTTCAACGGAGTTACTATCACAGAGAAATCTTTTACAAATCGCTTGTAGTAACCAGCAAGTCCCAGAAAACTGCAAACTTTAGATACATTCCTCGGAGGCTTCCAATCCAGAATAGTTGAAATCTTACTCGGATCAACTCGCATACCAGAAGCTAATACAATATGACCCAGAAAGCCAACTTCTCGCAACCAGAACTCACATTTATTGAATTTCGCATACAACTGTTTATCTCTCAAAATCTATAATACAATTCTCAGATGTTCAGCATGTTCAGATTCATCACGTGAATAAATCAATATATCGTCAATGAATACAACAACAAATTGATCTATATACAGTCTGAAAATTCTATTCATCAAATCCATAAAAATAGTAGGTGTAACACCCCGTACCCACGACCGTGGCCGGAGTCGAATACGAGGTGCTAACAGACTTAACTTAATTATTTCCACAGTCCCTTTAAAAATTTCCAGACTAGCTGGTTACTGCATCAGTGTCGCCTTAAAATTCATATCTTGAGTTTCAAAACTCGAAAATCAGTTTCGTAAATTTTTCCTGAAACTAGACTCATATGTCCATCTACATATTTCTTTCTAGAATTTTTGGTCGGGCAAATTAGTACAGTTTATTATTTAAAATCTCCCATGTTACAGGGATCGACTGCACTGACCTTCGCGCATTACAACTTGGATATCTCCCTGTGTAGGGCTTCAATACTGATGCCGTTTGTTTATATAGAAACTAGACTCAAATAGGAATCTATACATATATGGCATGACTCCTAATTGTCTCTGGTTAATTTACAATGAATTTCCAAAGTCGGAACAGGGAATCCAGAAACCATTCTGACCCTGTTTCACGAAAACCTAAATATCTCTTAACATACAACTCATATGACTGTTTCGTTCCTTCCATATGAAAGTAGATTCATCAAGGTTCATTTACATAATTTATTCACTATTTAATTCCATTCCTGTCATTTTTAGTGATTTTTCACATCAACACCACTGCTGCTGTCAGCATCTGTTTTCAGGTAAACTTTACCTATTTCGTGGTTTCCATGGACCAACTAGAGTTTTGTCATACATAGGTCCACCTATGATCATATTTAGCCATTCCAAGGGCTGATCATTGCCCAACACTTCCATTCCAGTCCATAGTCACATCATGAAACCATATATACATACATAAACACAAATGGTCTAATGCCATACTCCACTTCTACGAGCCATTTTCGCATGGCTGTATACACATACATCACAAAAAGTATTTGAAAAACAACAAAGGGTAGTCCTATACATGCCATATCCAGAGTTCAACTAAAAGAGTACCAAAGGGCTTTGATAGTGTGGATGACTTCGACTTCGATGATCCCGAATCCGATAGCTAACGAACAAAATCTAGAAAACAAAGAGCCAAAGTAAAGGGGTAAGCAATTTAATGCTTAGTAAGTTTCAAGCAATGAAATCGGCTTTGACTAAAGTATTACGTTCACATAGCTAAATGAATCACTTTATTAATACACATTCTCATAATCATACTTACTTCACACTTCATCAACATATACACACACAAGGTATAAACCTATCTAAGAGCCGAAAGTTCGTTAGTCGATTGAACGAACACTATTTCAAACGAATCGACTTTTCCGATGCACATGTAAACATACCTTATCGTATGGGTTTTTCGAGCGTATTAATTGAATTTATTACAGCACCAAAACGCTCACCTTCAAACCGAGTTTCTTCGGAATTTAGCTGGATATAACCACAAGCACAATTGCCTTCGGGTCTTAAGCCAGATTTGTAAACTTGCACAAATGCCTTCGGGTCTTAGCCCGGATATAACAACTCGCACGAATGCCTTCGGGTCTTAGCCCGGATATAACAACTCGAACGAATGCCTTCAGGTCTTAGCCCGGATATAATCATTAGCATAAATGCCTTCGGGACTTAGCCGGGGTATCATTCAAATGCTCATGTACACATATATCAATAATCACGACACATCCATATTTCATTTTCGTTACTAAGGCTCAACCACAAAACATTTATCAAACCTTTCCAATTTCGGCTCAATAGCCACACACAAAGAGCATGATTTCAATTGACATTACAGCGTAGTCCCTACGCACATTCGGCTATCCGCCATAATATGACAAATCATTTCAATATAATTCAAGTAGGGTCGTTACTCGAAGACTTACCTCGGATGTTGTCGAACGATTTTGACGGCTATTCGCTCACTTTTTCCTTCCCCTTATCGGATTTAGTCTCCCTTTGCTCTTGAGCTTAATTTAACAAATAAATTGATTTAATCATTTGAGCATCGACAAGAGGAATTCAAGGTACTTAGCCCACATATATTCATTAGACATTAAAGTCACATATGTACGGAATTCATGAATTAAACTCAACACATTTGTTAGTACTCTCCTTAGCCGAATTTTCTAAGTCAAGATAAAGCCTTCAACATGCTTACGCATGGCCGAACAACACATCAACCTAGGTACTCATTCATGTGGCCGATTATGCATGTTGGTGTTGAGGCCAATTACATGTTTAATACCACACATGAATGGCATACATTTTACTAACTAATGCATTACATATTGTAGCTCAATACACATCTATCATTTACTTCATAACCAAACATCATCACAAGTAAATATATACCTTGAGATAGTATATATGTCATACCAATACATCATGTGCAAACATATATACATATAGGCGCAAGGGCCAATCTCAAGTTGATTATAACCAAATACAAACATATATCCAAAACACAAATCTTACCTACCATGCAATAAGCATAAATCATTCTTATGGATATACCATGGCCGAATGCATCACAACACCATATCATTTCGATTTTGGTCATGGTTAAACAAAGAACTTAATGTCTCACTCCAAAAATGCTAAAAAGAAGGTCCAAGAGCCATCAATCCACCATCACATGTATCATTAGCAAGCTTCATATTTAACATGCAATGGCATCAACACAAAATCCACCTTGGCCGAATATCATCCCCATGACATAGCAAAGTTTTGAACCATGGACTAATTAGAACTCAAGCTAGCAACTAAAAACATGCATGAATCTCATGGAACACCATCAAACATACCTTAACTTAGATGCAAATATGGCCGAATATCTTCAACCTTTCTCCTTTCAAACCGGCCAAGAAGAACCAAAGGATGAAGCTTTTCTTTTCTCTTTTTTTTTTTTTCGTTTTCTTCCTAGTTTTGGCTCAAAGAAAGGATGAACAGATTTTTTTTTCTTTTTTCTTCAACTCACAGCAATGGGGGGATCACACACCTTCTTTCCTTTTTTTTTTCATTTCTTTATTCCTCACCTTAGTTTAATGTTTCCTCCCATATTGCACCAACAAAACATGTCTATGACATGTTTTGCCCATCCTCCTTTGTCATGGCCGGCCACCACTTATAAAAAGAGGGGTATTTGACATGCAAAACCATTGTTTTGCATGCATGCTTCAATTAGTCATCACACATTTCCCTATCCTACTTTCAGAGTTTACTACTAGGTCCTTTTTAGTGAAATGCACATTTATAACCCTAAATCAAATCATCAAAAATGTCAAACACGAATTAACACATATCATAGGCATCAAAATGAATATTAAATTATTTTTATGCCTGGGTTTTGTGGTCCCGAAACCACATTCCGACTAGGGTCGTTTTAAGGCTGTCACAACTTTCCCCCACTTAAGAAATTTTCGTCCCCGAAAATCTTACCGGTAAATAGGTTTGGGTATCGCTCTTTCATAGAGTCCTCGGGTTCCCAAGTAGCTTCTTCTATCCCGTGTTTGAGCCATAACACTTTCACTAGCGGAACCCTTTTGTTTCGCAACTCTTTCACTTCACGTGCTAGGATACGAATCGGTTCTTCTTCATAACTCATATTGGCTTGAATTTCAACCTCTGATGGACTAACTACGTGCGGTGGATCAGATCTATAGCGTCGAAGCATCGAAACATGAAAGACGTCGTGAACCTTTTCGAGTTCAGGGGGCAATATCAAACGATATGCAACTGGACCGACTCGTTCGGATACTTCATATGGCCCGATGAACCTCGGACTCAATTTGCCCTTACGCCCAAATCTGAGTATCTTTTTCCAAGGTGAAACTTTAAGAAACACTTTGTCTCCCACCTGATACTCAATATCTTTTCGTTTCAGATCCGCATACGACTTCTGGCGATCTATGGCTGCCTTCAGACTTTCACGGATCACTTTTACTTTCTGCTCAACATCTTTAATCAAATCAACTCCGAAAATTTTACTTTCACCAAGTTCGGTCCAAAAAAATGGTGTACGGCATTTACGCCCGTACAAGGCCTCGTAAGGTGCCATCTTAATACTTGATTGAAAACTATTGTTGTGGCGAATTCAATCAAGGGTAAATCTGTTCCCATGAACCACTAAACTCGAGGATGCAACATCTCAACATATCCTCAAGTATCTCGAATTATCCGCCGGATTGACCATCGGTTTGGGGGTGAAAGGCGGTCTTTGAAATGCAACTTGGTACCCAAAGCTTCTTGCAATTTCTTCCAAAATCGTGAGGTGAATCTCGGATCTCTATCCGACACGATAGAAATAGGTACCCGTGTAATCTCACGATCCGAGAAGCATACAATTCAGCTAATTTATCCATTGAAAAATCCGTGCGTGCACGGGATAAAGTGAGCCGACTTAGTCAATCTATCAACAACGACCCAAATCGCATCTTTCTTACTTGCCGACACGGCAACCCAGATACAAAATCCATCGTTACTCGATCCCATTTCCATTCAGGTATCATGATCGGTTGGAGTAAACCCGTAGGCACTTGATGTTCCGCCTTCACTTGCTGACATATTAAACACTTCGAAACAAAATCGGAAATGTCTCGTTTCATACCATACCACCAAAACTGACGTCTTAGGTCGTTGTACATTTTCGTACTCCCCGGGTGGACTGACATTCGGCTACAATGAGCTTCATTCAGAATTATCGAAATAAGTTCGAATTTCTTGGAATACACAAACGATTTCGAACCTCAAACAATCGTCACCATCAACTTGAAACTCGATTCCACATTCGAACACATTCAAATTTATCTTGCAACCAACTCATCGTCGACTTTCTCGAGCTTCACGAATTTGATGAATCAATGATGGTTTGGCCTTTAATTCGCTACTAACACATTTTCGGGTAGAATAGACAAGTGTACATTCATCGTCAGAAAAGCAAATAAAGATTTCGGCTTAAGGCGTCCGCAACCACATTAGCCTTTCCGGGTGATAATCGATGACAAGCTCATAATCTTTTAACAACTCGAGCCAACGTCTTTGTCGCAGATTTAAGTCTCTTTGAATCATCAAATATTTGAGACTTTTGTGATCCGAATACACATGGCACTTCTCACCAAATAAGTAATGTCGCCATATTTTCGTATGCGAATACGATGGCGACTAATTCGAGATCATGGGTCGGATAATTTTTCTCATGTGGCTTTAATTGTCTCGACGATAGGCCACAACTCGACCTTCTTGCATCAATACGCAACCTAACCCAAGTAGAGAGGCGTCACTATAGATGACAAACTCTTTGCCCGATTCTCGCCGCACTAAAATTGAGCTTCCACAAATAAGTTTTCAGTTGATCAAAACTTTTCTCGACATTTTTCCGTCCATTCAACTTAACATCTTTTGGAGTAGCCGACATGGGTGTGGCTATCATTGAGAAACCTTTACAAACCATCGGTAGTAACCAGAAGTCCCAAAAAGCTCGAACCTCAAGAATATTTCTGGAGGCTTCCATTAAGTATGGCTGAAATTTTGCTCGGTCGACTCGAATACCCGATGCCGATACCACATGACCCAAGAAGCTAACCTCTTAACCGAACTCACACTTGCTGAATTTAGCATATAACTGCTTATCCCGTAAAATTTGCAAACTAATCTCGGTGTTCAAGATGTTCGGTCTCATTTCTTGAATAGACCGAGATGTCATCAATGAACACAACTACGAACCGTCCAAATCTCGTCTCAAGATCCGATTCATCAAATCCATAAATACCTCGGGGCATTAGTGAGCCCGAACGGCATCACTAAGAACTCGTAGTGACCGTACCTCGCTCAAAGCGGTTTTGGGTACGTCCAATCTCGAATCCAGAATCGATAATAACCCGATCTCAAATCTATCTTTGAAAACACCGAGGCTCCTTTAGTTGATCAAACAAATCATCAATACGCTGTAACGGATATTTATTCTTTATCGTCACTTTATTCACCGACGATAGTCAATACACAACCTCATGGTTCCGTCCTTCTTTTCACAAACAATACTGGTGCACCCAAAGGTGAGAAACTTGGTCGAGCGAAACCTCTATCCGTCAATTCTTGCAACCGAGCTTTCAACTCCTTTAACTCGGTTGGTGCCATATGATACTGAGCTATCGAAATTGGCGTAGTCCTGTGTACAAGCTCAATACCAAACTCTATCTCCGAACAGTGGCAAACCCGGTAATTCTTCTGAAAAACATCCGGTATTTGCAAACCACCGACACGTGATTCGGGTTTTATTTCTAACTCCTTATCATCAAGTACATACGCAAGGTATGCTTCGCACCCTTTCTTACATATTTCGGGCCAACATTGATGATATTACAATGGCAACCCTTTAAGTCCGTAGACTCAACTCGGATCATCTCGTTATTTGCGCACCTCAAATCCATAGTCTTGCTTTTGCAATTCACAACCGCATCATGCACGGTCAACCAATCCAAACCAAGAATAACATCAAATTCATCGAACGGTAAAAGCATCAAGTTCACGGAAAACAGAACCTCAATTACTAGGGGCATTTCTTACACACTTTGTCAACAAGCACGTAACGACCCAAGGGATTTGACACCCGAATTACGAACTCAGTAGACTCAATAGGTAAAGTCTTATTGGATGCTAAGGTTTCGCATATATAAGAATGAGTAGAACTAGGGTCAATCAAAGCAATCACATTAGTATCAAAGAGAGTGAAAGTACCGGTAATAACATCTGTCGAGGAAGCATCCTCGCGTGCGCGTATTGCATAAGCCCTAGCAGGAGCGCGAGCCTCGGATCTAGTCGTAGCATCTCTAGATCCTCTCTGACCACCACTAGCATTGCCCGTATTTCTAGATGGTCTACCTCGAGCAGTGGTAGCGCCCGGTTTCCCACTCTGATTTACATTCTGCTCAGGCAACCTCGGGCAATCCTTAATGAAGTGGTCGACTGATCCGCACTTGTAACAGGAGCGGTCATGGAATCTACAACTTCCAGAATGCCATTTGCCACAATACTGGCACTCCGTTCTGTCTCGTCGTCATTCCCAACACTGGCGACCGAAGTGCCTCGTACCCATTGTGGGTCGATCACGATCTCGTCTAAAAGGCCCAAGTGCCTCTAGACCGCCCACATCATCTCGAAATTTCTTCGATGCGGTTGAAGAGACTTTCCGAGGATCTTTTACGAAACTCTCCAGCTCCCACATCAACTTTTTATTTTTCTTTTCTAAGCTCTTCGACTTTACAAGCTCGCTCGACAAGTACTACGAACTCTCGTATTTCAAGAATGCCAACGAACATTTTATATATTCATTCAGCCCATCCTCGTTGCGTTTACATGATGACCTCGGACGAAACACATTCCCGAGCGTATCTACTAAGTCTAACAAATTTTCGCTCGTAATCGATGAATCGACATAGAACCTTACTTAAGCTCAAGAAATTCCTTCCGCTTTTGATCAACAAATCTCGATCGATATACTTTTTCCAAACTCGCTTTGGAAAAACTCCCAAGTTACTTGCTCTCGGGCACAACAGGTCGAGTACTCCACCAATAGTAGGCGTAATCGTAGCAAGGAGATAGTACACTTTAGGCATTCATCGGTGTACAAGATAGCTCATCGAGTAATTCGAATAGTGTTGTCCAACCAAAATTCAGCTTGCTCGGCATCGGCGCTATCCGTAGCTTTAAATTCAGAGCCCCATGTTTTCGGATTCATCAACTGGGGCTTATTTGACCTTATTTGGTCGGGCCACGGAGGCATTGTAGGTGCGGGGTTGTGTTTGTTGGGATGGAGGTTGTGGAACAATAGTGTTAGTTCGAATGTATTGGTTGAACCAATCATTCATCACGCTATAAAAAGCTTGCCTAGCCTCATCATTCGGATTACTAGCATTAGGTTGAGAGTCCGCCGGAGCTGTCCCTTGTGCGGGAGCAGGCACTACACTCTTAAGATCGTCAGCTACCGCTCGGTCGGGATCGGGATCCATTACTATAAATAAACACATTTCAATTGTCAGAAATCACCACACTATCAAATAATCACATAAAATGGCATGTATAGGTAGACCCAAACGCATTACGGTAGTCCTAGAATCGACTAAACCATAGCTCTGATACCAATAAAATTGTAACACCCTGTACCCGCGACCGTGGCCGGAGTCGAATACGAGGTGCTAACAGACTTAACTTAATTATTTCCACAGTCCCTTTAAAAATTTCCAGACTAGCTGGTTACTGCATCACTGTCGCCTTAAAATTCATATCTTGAGTTTCAAAACTCGGAAATCAGTTTCGTAAATTTTTCCTGAAACTAGACTCATATTTCCATCTAAATATTGTTTTATAGAATTTTTGGTCGGGCCAATTAATACATTTTATTAGTTAAAGTCTCCTATTTTACAGGGATCGACTGCACTGACCTTCACGCATTACAACTTCGATATCTCCCTGTGAAGAGCTTCAATACTGATGCCGTTTGTTTCTATAGAAACTAGACTCAAAGAGGAATCTATACATATATGGCATGACTCCTAATTGTCTCTGGTTAATTTACAATGAATTTACAAAGTCCGAACAGGGAATCCAGAAACCGTTCTGGCCCTGTTTCATGAAAACCTAAATATCTCTTAACATACAACTCATATGACCGTTTCGTTCCTTCCATATGAAAGTAGATTCATCAAGGTTCATTTACATAATTTATTCACTATTTAATTCCATTCCTGATATTTTTAGTAATTTTTCACATCAACACCACTGCTGCTGTCAGCATCTGTTTTCAGGTAAACTTTACCTATTTCGTGGTTTCCATGGACCAACTAGAGTTTTGTCATACATAGGTCCACCTATGATCATATTTAGCCATTCCAAGGGCTGATCATTGCCCAACACTTCCATTCCAGTCCATAGTCACATCATGAAACCATATCTACATACATAAACACAAATGGTCTAATGCCATACTCCACTTCTACGAGCCATTTTCGCATGGCTGTATAAACATACATCACAAAAAGTATTTGAAAAACAACAAAGGGTAGTCCTATACATGCCATATCCAGAGTTCAACTAAAAGAGTACCAAAGGGCTTTGATAGTGTGGATGACTTCGACTTCGATGATCCCGAATCCGATAGCTAACGAACAAAATCTAGAAAACAAAGAGCCAAAGCAAAGGGGTAAGCAATTTAATGCTTAGTAAGTTTCAAGCAATGAAATCGGCTTTGACTAAAGTATTACGTTCACATAGCTAAATGAATCACTTTATTAATACACATTCTCATAATCATACTTACTTCACACTTCATCAACATATACACACACAAGGTATCAACCTATCTAAGAGCCGAAAGTTCGTTAGTCGATTGAACGAACACTATTTCAAACGAATCGACTTTTCCGATGCACATGTAAACATACCTTATCGTATGGGTTTTTCGAAATATTAATTGAATTTATTACAGCACCAAAACGCTCACCTTCAAACCGAGTTTCTTCAAAATTTAGCCGGATATAACCACAAGCACAATTGCCTTCGAGTCTTAACCCGGATTTGGTAACTTGCACAAATGCCTTCGGGTCTTAGCCCTGATATAACAACTCGCATTTAATGCCTTCGTCTTAGCCTCGATATAACAACTCGCACGAATGCCTTCTTCTTAGCCCGGATATAATCATTAGCATAAATGCCTTTGGGACTTAGCCCGGGTATCATTCAAATGCTCATGTACACATATATCAATAATCACGACACATCCATATTTCATTTTCGTTACTAAGGCTCAACCACAAAACATTTATCAAACCTTTCCAATTTCGCTCAATAGCCACACACAAAGAGCATGATTTCAATTGACATTACAGCGTAGTCCCTACGCACATTCGGCTATCCGCCATAATATGACAAATCATTTCAATATAATTCAAGTAGGGTCGTTACTCGAAGACTTACCTCGGATGTTGTCGAACGATTTCGACGGCTATTCACTCACTTTTTCCTTCCCCTTATCGGATTTAGTCTCCCTTTGCTCTTGAGCTTAATTTAACAAATAAATTGATTTAATCATTTGAGCATCGACAAGAGGAATTCAAGGTACTTAGCCCACATATATTAATTAGACATTAAAGTCACATATGTACGGAATTCATGAATTAAACTCAACACATTTGTTAGTACTCTCCTTAGCCGAATTTTCTAAGTCAAGATAAAGCCTTCAACATGCTTACTCATGGCCGTACAACACATCAACCTAGGTACTCATTCATGTGGCCGATTATGCATGTTGGTGTTGAGGCCAATTACATGTTTAATACCACACATGAATGGCATACATTTTACTAACTAATGCATTACATATTGTAGCTCAATACACATCTATCATTTACTTCATAACCGAAACATCATCACAAGTAAATATATACCTTGAGATAGTATATATGTCATACCAATACATCATGTGCAAACATATATACATATAGGTGCAAGGGCCGAATCTCAAGTTGATTATAACCAAATACAAACATATATCCAAAACACAAATCTTACCTACCATGCAATAAGCATAAATCATTCTTATGGATATACCATGGTCGAATACATCACAACACCATATCATTTCGATTTTGGTCATGGTTAAGCAAAGAACTTAATGTCTCACTCCAAAAATGCTAAAAAGAAGGTCCAAGAGCCATCAATCCACCATCACATGTATCATTAGCAAGCTTCATATTTAACATGCAATGGCATCAACACAAAATCCACCTTGGCCGAATATCATCCCCATGACATAGCAAAGTTTTGAACCATGGACTAATTAGAACTCAAGTCGAAACTAAAACATGCATGAATCTCATGGAACACCATCAAACATACCTTAACTTAGATGCAAATATGGCCGAATATCTTCAACCTTTCTCCTTTCAAACCAGCCAAGAAGAACCAAAGGATGAAGCTTTTCTTTTCTCTTTTTTTTTTCGTTTTCTTCCTAGTTTTGGCTCAAAGAAAGGATGAACAGATTTTTTTTTCTTTTTTCTTCAACTCACGGCAATGGGGGGATCACACACCTTCTTTCCTTTTTTTTTTCATTTCTTTATTCCTCACCTTAGTTTAATGTTTCCTCCCATATTGCACCAACAAAACATGTCTATGACATGTTTTGCCCATCCTCCTTTGTCATGGCCGGCCGCCACTTATAAAAAGAGGGGTATTTGACATGCAAAACCATTGTTTTGCATGCATGCTTCAATTAGTCATCACACATTTCCCTATCCTACTTTCAAAGTTTACTACTAGGTCCTTTTTAGTGAAATTAACATTATTAACCCTAAATCAAATCATCAAAAATGTCACACACGAATTAACACATATCATAGGCATCAAAATGAATATTAAATTATTTTTATGCCTCGGTTTTGTGGTCCCAAAACCACATTCCGACTAAGGTCATTTTAAGGCTGTCACAGTAGGTGCATTCGTTAAACCAAAAGTCATAACTCAAAATTCATAAAGCCTATACCTCGTTTTGAAAGCAGTTTTTGAAATGTCAGAGTCCGTTACTCGCAACTGATAATAACTCGATCTCATATCTATCTTTGAAAACACAGTAGCACCTTTCAACTGATCGAATAAGTCATCAATTCAAGGAAGAGGATATTTTTTCTTTATAGTCACTTTTTTAAGCTATCGATAATCAATACACATCTCATTGTGCCATCTTTCTTTTTCACAAACAGAATAGGAGCACCCCATGGTGAAAAACTTAGTCTAGCAAACCCTCGATCGGTCAATTCTTGCAACTAAGATTTTGATTCTTTTAACTCGGTCGGAGCCATTCTGTACGAAGCTATCGAAATCGGAGTAGTACCAGATACTAATTCAATGCCAAACTTCACTTCTCGAATTGGAGGCAAACCAGGTAGTTCTTCAGGAAACACATCAGAGAAGTCACAAACAACAGGCACTGATTCAACCTTCTTATCATTCACTTTTGAATCTAACACATAAGCTAAGTAGGCTTCACAACCTTTCTTCACATATTTTCATATTTTCATTGCAGATACCATAGCTGGTAGTCCATTCAGATCACTAGACTCACTTTGAATTATTTCATCATTCTTACACCTTAAATCAATGACTTTTCGTTTGCAATTCACAATAGCATCATGCAAAGTTAACTAATCCATTCCCAAAATAATGTCAAATTCATCGAAAGCTAAAAGCATCAAATCAGTAGGAAAACAGATATCTCGTATCATTAACGGGCAATTCTTGCAGACTTTATCAACCAAGACACTTTTGCCTAGGGGGTTCGATACTCTAATTACGAATTCAGTAGACTCTACAGGAAAAGTCTTACTGTGCACTAAATTCATAAAGATATAATAATGCATTGATCCAAGATCTATCAATGCAATCACAGAAGTATTATAAAGAGTAAAAGTACCAGTAATCACGTCTGGAGATGAGGCTTCCTCACGTGCTCGGATAGCATAGGCTCTGGCAGGTGTCCTGGCCTCAGATCTAACAACAGTATCCCTAATAGTTATTTGACCACCGCTAACATTTCTTGTATTTCTAGAAGATCTACCTCTAGCTGAGGTCTTGCTTGGTCTCGGATTCTGTACATTCTCTTGCTTAGCAGGTTCAGAACAATCTCTTACAAAATGGTCTAAAGATCCACATCAGAAACAGGCTCGGTCATTCAATCTACAATTTCTCGGATATCTTTTACCACAGTGTTTACATTCAGGTCTCTTAGATCGAACATTCCCGACACTTGCAATAGGAGTAGCAGGGACTCTAAAGTTTGAATGCGATCTAGCTCGATCTCGTTTTGAATATCCCACATTAGCATTTGGACGGCTTTGATCATCTCAGAATTTCTTTGACATAGATTGAAATGATCTACTTGAAAATCTCTTTCTAGCATCCTTAGCTTCAGAATCAACTTTTCTTTTCTCTTTACTTAATTCTTCAGCTTTACATGCTTGCTCAACAAGCACTACCATTTCCTTAATTTCTAGAATTCCAACCAACAGACAGATATCTTCGTTTAGTCCATCTTCAAACCTTTTGTACATTATTGCTTCATTCGATACACATTCACGGGCATACTGGCTCAATGTCACAAATTCATATTTGTATTCAGTAACAGACATACGACCCTGTTTAAGCTTGAGAAACTCATTACGGTTCTGATCAATGAATCTCTGACTAATGTATTTCTTCCGGAATTCAGCTTGGAAGAAATCCCAAGTAACCCGTTCACTCGGAACAACAGATATTAAATTTTTCCACCAATGATATGCTGTATCTCTCAGAAGTGAAACGACACATTTAACACATTCCTCAGGATTTAGAGACATTTCATTAAACACTCGGATTGTATTCTCTAACCAGAATTCAGCTCTTTCAGCATCATCATTTGTTGTAGGTCAGAATTCTTCAACCCCATACTTTCTAATCTTATCAACCGGTGGTCTACTCAACTGTACCGGATTCACTCGTGGCATATCAGGAGTTTGAGAAGGATTAACCGGGGGTGGAGATTGTTGTGTAGTCGGATTGGTTCTAATGTATTGGGTGAACCATTCATTCATCATCTGATAGAAGGCTTGCTTAGCCTCACCATCACGGCTACTCGTAGCCGGTCTAGAATCGGCTTGCACCGTCCCTTGTGCGGGAGTAGGTGCATTACTTTCAACATCGTTAGCTACAGCTCTATCGAGATCCATTTACCATATAAAAGCACATTTCAATGTCAGGACTCATCACACTATCACAGATTCAGATATATGGCATGTATAGCTAGACTGACATATGCTATGGTAGTCCTAGAACCGACTAAACCATAGCTCTAATACCAATAAAATGTAACACCCCTAACACGTAACTGATATCGAATTAGGGTTACGAGGCATTACCAAATAGACAGAATATTTCAGACCAATTCAGAATCACAGATATTATTTAATATCATTTCATAAGCAATCATCTCTTAAGATGGTCTACGAAATCTAAAACATATGTTTAAGAATGGTTAGAGCTAAAACGATCACTTTCATAAAATTCAGAACATATAAAATGTTTCCAATTCTGTTGAGATTACATGCCCGTACGTCCAGGCCGTGTGCCTCACATGGGCATCAGACACACCCATGTGAACCAGCCGTGCCAAAACAGAGCATGCATACTGACTTTCACCCACGACCAACAAACACGCCAAACACGCCCGTGTGCTGCAGCCGTGTGATACTTAGCTAGCTACTGACTTTAGCCCACGGTCACATGACATGCCCGTGTCCCCTGACCGTGTGGCACCATGTAGGCTTGATTTAAGCCAAATTGCCACTCCTTTTAAAGATCATCCCTACAAGCCATAATAAACAACATTTGTACCTAAATTTTTCAACCAATTTCATACTCATAACATTCTTCATTAAAACAAAAATATATTAGCTCATAAAACACTACAACCATACACCATTTGGCACCATCAACTAAATACCAAAACTATATACAACATTTTATTTGTTAGCCAACTCTCATGGCATAAAATATACACATCAAAACTTATATACATAGACCTTCTAGCCTATACATGCCATACTCTAAAATATGTACATTTTCAAAAGTACCAAAATGAGTTGATAGTGTGGTGACGATCCTCGACTATCCCAGAGCCTTTAGTAGCTACGATAATTGTAAAACAGACAGTAAACACACAGAGTAAGCTATAAAGAGCTTAGTAAGCCAATTATAGTTTGTCTAACTACTAAAGCATGTAAGTACAATTCAACCATAAAGATTCATAACCATTTTATAGAATAATTCATAAACTTAACCATGCTCCTTTGTTTGCATATATGTCATGCTTTATTTCCATACATATTTTTCAAAGACAGAGTTTTTCATATTTAGAAATTTAGTACGATACAAACGTACCTGCATAGGTTAGACATTTCATATACTAAATTTAAGATTTCGTACGTTATCATCAGACGAGTCAGAAACGATACAGATGCTCATAAATAAGTACAATGCCGATGTCCCGGACGTGGTCTTACATGTAACTCAATATCTATGCCTCTGTCCCAAACAGGGTCTTACATGAAATCAAATATGATGCCGATGTCCCAAACATGGTCTTATATGTAAATCTCAATAGAGGCCTGTGTCCCAGACATGGTCTTACACGATGTCTCAGACAGATGTCAACTTTGCTTAGGAACATACAGAGCTTTTCAAATATTATCATATTATCATACTTTACTCCAAAGATATTCATCAGGCACTCAAGGCCATCCAATACAGATTACAGTTTATATGTGTAGAATTTATTTCAATTAATACGTAATTGTAATTTGACTTACCTCAGACGAATTTCGTACAGAATGAGTCAACTATTCGACTATTTTAGACTTTCTCCGACCTAAGTCTGATTTTCTTTGTTCTTGATCTAATACAATACAAATTCAACCATTCAATCATTCATTTCATTCAATTTAATCCATATACACATATTTAAGGCACTTTACATTTTAGCCCTTACATTTTCACACTTTGACAATTTAGTCCATTTTTCACAAAATCACCAATATGTAAAATTTCTTTGCAACAAGGGCTAGCCAAATTTTCATGGCTTCTATATGAGCCCATACAACATGTTCAATTTACAATTTAGTCCCCAAAACATTTTTTTCACAATTTAGCCCAAATAGCTCAATTTCATAAAAAACTCAAAGACAAAACTTATGAACCATCTACCAAGCCTTCATAATTCATTCAAAAACATCACAAAACTCATGATATCAATAATGGAATTTCATGAAATCTTTAACAAAAATAGAAATTCAAACATCTGCTTTGAACAACACTAAGCAACGATTACAGAAACGTAAAAATTATTAAAAACGAATGAAAATCCATACCTTAATTGAGCTTTAATCTAGCCAAACCCTAAATGCTTTTATTTCTTTTCTTTCTCTTTGAATTTGGGCAAGTGTGGATGAACGTTACATACATTATCATGTTTTATTTTATTATAACACTAACTATTTTACTTTTTCCCATTTTTCCCTTGAATAATAAACATTAAACTTACCAACTATACGTCCATGTTTGTCCTTCACCAAGTTAAATGTGCAATTTGACATGAAAGGACCTTTATTTTAAAAGCCAACCCAAATAGGTGCTTTAGCATCTAGTGATCAACTTTTACACTTTACGCGATTTAATCTTTTTTCATAATTAAGCATAGAAACAGACAAATTAAATCACAAAAATTTCACAGTTGTAAATTCACAAATCACAGATACATAAAATAATATTAAAATATTTTTTAGACTCGGATTTGTGGTCTCAAAACTAATATTCCGACTAAGGTCAAAACCAGACTGTTACAAATCTTATGCTTCAAATCATATATTTCAAGCAACCGCTTAAACCATTTGCTTACAAAGTGAGAACCTTCATCACTAATAATAGCTCTTGGTGTCCCAAATCGTGTAAACACATGCTTATGTAGGAAACGCACGACTACCTTAGCATCATTTGTAGGGTTGCTTTAGCTTTAACCCACTTGGATCCATAGTCCATAGCAACTAAGATGTATTTGTTCCCATACGAAGAAAGAAACGGGCCTAAGAAGTCAATGCCCCATATGTCAAATAATTCAATCTCCAAAATGTTTGTCAAGGGCATCTCATTACTTCATATATTTTCAATCCTTTGGCATTTATCACAGTTTTTCACATAAGCATAAGCATCTTTAAATAGTGTAGGCCAAAAGAAACTTGCTTGCAAAATCTTTGCTGCAGTACGTGAACCACCAAAGTATCCCCCACTTGGAGATGAATGACAAAGATAGCAATCTCACTTTCAGCTACAAACTTTCGGATTATATTATCTGCACACTATTTAAACAAAAATGGATCCTCCCAAAATAATACTGACTATCATGAAAGAATTTTTTCCTGTGTTGGTATGTCATTTATCGAGGAATTATTTCACATGCAAGATAATTGGCAAAATCAGGAAACGAAGGTGTTTCATGAATTTGACTTACCTTAAATAAGTGTTCATCTGGGAAATTCTCATTTATAGGCACACATGATCGAGTTACCTCATCTTGTTCCAACCTCGACAGATGACCAGCTATTTGATTTTCGACACCTTTTCTGTCTTGGATCTCAAGGTCAAATTCTTAGAGTAAAAGTATCCAACGAACTAGGCTCGGTTTCACATCTTTATTTGTGAGCAAGTATTTAATTGCCACATTGTCAGTAAATTCTGTAACTTTGGTACCTATAATGTAACATCCCAAACCTATAACCGTCACCGGAATAGGTTAAGAGGCATTACCGGATTCTTAACTTAGATCCAAACAATCAAATATCAAATATCATCTCAATTTAAAAACTACAAGTTATTCATATTCAATGTGAATTTAAAAGAAGCATACAAAGTCTAAACCAAGCATTCAGGACCAAATCAATAACATATGAAAGTTTCAGAACTTAGAAAAATTTTCAACATTTCAGAGGTCACACACCTGTGCAAACAGGCCGTGTGCCTCACACGGCATTAGACATGCCCGTGTGTCTAAGCCATGACAAAATATGGCATACATACTGACTTATCCACACGGCCATAAGACACGCCCGTGTGCCAGGCCGTGTGAAAATTAGGGAGGCTACTTACTTGGCCACACAGTCGACCACATGCCAATGTGCCAGCCCGTGTGCCACACACGACCAATAGACACACCCGTGTGTCTAGGCCGTGTCAAAACTGGAGGGTATACTGACTTTAATTCGTAGGGTACCCCAGGGGACACATGGTTGTGTAATGTGATCGTGTGCCACACACGGCTGAGACACACGCCCGTGTCTCTACCCGTGTGGAAAAAAATAGGCTATTTGAATAGCTAACTTGCCACCCCAATTGGATCAAACCTACAAGCACCAAACTAAGCATATTTGTACAACCTTTTATGACCAATTCATAACCAAAACATAAGTCATTCATGACACATCATTACCAACCAATTTCATGCTCATAAGCCTTACTAATCTATGTTAAAACATAAGACAAAAGCATATCAAAACATTTCTTTCAATACATCATTTAATCTTATGATCAAAACTTATCAATTACCATAGCTAGCATAAACCAAAAGCTTACCACTTTTACCATTTCTTATATACATACATAAACACAATAAAATATATCATATTGCCTCACATTTCATAAACCAAAAACCATATTATAATCACATCCATACCAAGCCATATCGCATGGCTAAATATATGCATCACAAAACATAATCTAAACACTTCTAACCTATACATGCCATACTTCAATATATATATTTTCAAAAGTACCAAAATAAGGTTCGATAATGTGGTGACAATCCTCGACGATCCCTGAGCTCCCAGTAGCTTCGATATCTATAAAACAATGAAAACTTACACAGAGTAAGCTTTCAAAAGCTTAGTAAGCCATATACAAATAAACTTATCAACATAAGCATATAAACATCAAGAATACATGTACTTTATGACCAAGATGCTAACATATATCACATGGTTCACCTATAATTCATATTTTCTCAAAGATACATGTACTTACCTTTCATTCTCAACATAATGTACAATTCAAACATACCTGAATCGAATATGCATTTCACAAAGTCATTCATTTCTCAGAATGACCGTTTGAACCATTCGGAAACATAAGGATATGTGGAAAGCTCGGAAAGCATATACAATGCCAACGTCCCAGACGTGGTCTTACATGTAATTAAACATTGATGCCACTGTCCAAGACAGGGTTTTACACAAAATCAAATACGATGCTGATGTCCTAGACATGGTCTTACACGTAAAACAGAAGTCGATGCCAATGTTCAAGACATGGTATTCCACGATAACACATTTCAGAATCCTATGTCATGACATATGTATCCTAACTATTCCTAAGGTTTGTACGGGGCTTTTCAAACGTCAGAACTTTGTCAATACTTTCTTGAATGTCTTATTTTTCTAAACTCATATATTCATTAATCATAGTTCAACGACAATAAGCATAAGTAAACCATTTAGAATACATTTATTTGTATATAGACTTACCTCGTACGGATTCGGATGAATGAAATTGGTTAGTAGACAACTTTCGACTTTCCTCGATCTAACTCTGTATTCTTTAATTCTCGATCTATATAAATTCAAATTTAACTAATTCAATCACAAATTCATTCAAAACTATCCACAAACACACATTTAGGGCATTTTCCAAACTAGCCCTCACATTTTCACATTTTGATACTTTAGTCCCTAATTCACAAAATCACAAAATACACATAATTTGCTTGTGCACAAGCTTAGCCAAATTTCTATAAGGTTCATATAAGTCTATGTAGTTCATTTATTTCATATTTTAGTCGCTTAATTTACAAATTTCACAATTTAGACCATTTTACTCAAAATCATCAAAAATCCAAAGACAAAACATATATAAAACCAACATCAAACTTTCATATT
This sequence comes from Gossypium arboreum, assembly GCF_025698485.1. Lineage (NCBI taxonomy): Eukaryota > Viridiplantae > Streptophyta > Magnoliopsida > Malvales > Malvaceae > Gossypium > Gossypium arboreum. Next base: position 109,512,127 of record NC_069072.1, on the reverse strand, counting down.
TCATCAATTAACAACATAAAGCTCATAAATTCATCCATGTTACATTTTAAAATCATCATCAAAATCAGAAATTGAGACATGGGCTTGATAGTATACAAAGCAACGTTACAAAAACGTAGAAATTATCAAAAACTGAACAAAACACATACCTTAATTTAAGAAAATCAATGGTCGAACCCTAATGTTATTTCTCTTTTATTTTCCTTGTGATTTTTGGCAAAGCTAAGCATAAAATGGCTTTGTTTTCTATTTTGTTTTCATATAATTAACATAATAGGCTAAATACCAATTTTGCCATTTTATTAAACCATAAATAAATTATGATATAATGCCCATTTAAGTCATTTAATATATTCAATGGTCAAATAACTAAATAAGGACCTCACAATCATAAAGCCAAATCAAATAGGCACTTTTAACAAGTAGCAGGCAATTTTTACATTTTACGCGATTACGTCCTATTTCAAAATTAAGCACACAAACATTCAAATTTTCATACGAGACTTTCACACATGCTCATTCACTTATCATAAACATATAAAATAAATGTGGTCCAGAAACCACTATTCTGATTAGGGTCTAAGCCGGACTGTTACATATAAGATACAAACAGAATTTGTCAAAAGTAAAAACTATAGTAAATTGTTTCTTTTTAGTTACTGTATAATTGAGTTGGGCTCCAGTCAAAGTTCTACTTGCATAGTAAATAGGGTGAAACACTTTGTTTCTTCTTTGACGCATCACAGTATTGAGTTGGGCTCCAGTCAAAGTTCTACTTGCATAGTAAATAGGGTGAAACACTTTGTTTCTTCTTTGACGCGTCACAGCTTGTAACAGCCTGGTTTTAGCTAAATCGAAACAGTGGTTTTGGGACCATAAATTTGAAGTCGTAAAATTATTTTAATATTATTTTTTATGTTTACATCATGTTATTATATATGTGTTAAAATTTTGTGAGCTAAATTTAGCGTTTGAGTGCTCAATTTGATAAGATGACTAAATCGCATAAAATATAAAAGTTGCATTCCACTTGTTAAAAGTGCTTAATTGCCATGACTTATTAAATGAAAGGTCCTTATGTTGTAATTAGACCATGGTTAGTGGAAATAGACATAAATGGCCTTGAATTATATGAATTATAATGTTTTAAACAAAGGTTAAAATTGTAAAATGGCATATAAATGATAATTAAATAAAACAAAGTAAAACATGACTTCATTATCATCATCTATAACCAAAATTAAAAGAAAAAGGAAGCAATTATGAACCTTTTGGGTTTGGCCATGTTGGTGATTAATTGAAGGTCCATTTTTCTTCCGTTTTCGATGATTTTTATGTTTTTGTGACCGTTACTTTGTGTTTTAGCTAACCTGTACTTTAATTTTTGAAATTGTTGATGAATTTGTGAGTTGCCATTGATGAATGCTTGAGCTTTTGAATGATTTTTGATGAATTTTGAAAGCTTTATGATAGATATTAAAGTTTTGTTAAATAATTTTTGACAAACATGTCAATTAGGGATTAAATTAAGAAAAGTGTAAATTGAGGGGTTAAATTGTGAAACAAATGAAAAATATGGGCTGCTAGGGACCTAAAGAGAATTCGACTAAGCATGGGTCATACTGAATTTTGTGAATTTTTTGTATTTATGAAATAGGGACTAAATTGAATAACTGTCTAACTTTAAGTGTAACACCTCAAACCTGACCCAGACTTTATGGTCGAATCTGTGATTGTCACATTATAGTGAGTTTTGAAAAACAACGTTCTGTTTGAGAAGTTTGTAATATATTAAAACCCACATAGTGATCTTCTACAAAACTTTTAAGTATCTCTTCGTTGAAGAAAACTCTAGTAGGTTTGCGAATGTGTAATCATTTTAGGTGGATAATACACTTTAAAACATTGGTTGTTGCGGAGGCTTTTGAAATATTTTGTAAAGGCATGGTGTTTTGAAAACATTTATCTTTTGAAAATTTGCGTCCTACTACTAACAGATATAAATCAAGTAAATAACCCCAAATTAACATAAAATTTAAAGAGGCCTTATTACATAAGAAATACCCAATTAAAAAAGCCTAAAGACTTAAAGTTTAGAACAGTAACAAAAACAATTGTGCGGCCTCCATTAAGTCCCTTACAGCACCGACCCACCTAAGGATTACATGCACAGGAAAGCAGAAGGGTGAGTTATGAAAACTCAGTGTGTATTCCCTTAACAAAATTAGACAAATACAATTTGGGCCTAAGCCCATTTCAGTGGCAGTCCAGTATTAGTGTTGGCCTTAGCCCATAGCAGTAACAGTATCAATGTCAGCCTTAACCCATTACAGTAACAGTATCAGTAATGCAACAGAAATCCTACCCATCCATTCTCTACACTCCACTCCATGTGGGAATAAAATCGACCCACCTATCCCTACACTCCAAATATAACATCGGTTGCGACACTAAGCAGTAATTGCATCAGAGCTACCAGTACACACTTCCTCCAAATATATCAAACCCACCCCCATGCAATGTGTCATGCCATAATATAATACGTGTTTGCAAAATCTCATGCTCGATAATAGTCAAACATGGCATAGGGGTATATCAGTTATTTTACCTCTTAGGGGTATAACAGTCAATTCATGAGTATGGGGTCTAAATGTACTTACCGACCCAACATTAGGTCCACAATCGTCTCGGGTGACTCGTGCAACCGTAACAGTCAAACAGTGAATATGGGCCTAAAGCGCATGACACGGCCCACGTGGGGCCACATGGCCATGTGGCCTAATAAGCCCAAAACGGCCTTGGCCGTGCATACCACATAGCTTGGCCCAATAATCTCCACTCATCTGTGTCATTTACCGGTGTGGGCCATGAGCCTGTGGGGCCCACAAGGCCCATTTCGTCCCAACACGACCCAGAACGGCCTAAGCCCATGAAATTGTTCATGGTGGCCTTTACGATCAAACACTCACGTTTATGCGTTCGAACCTCCACACAAGCGAGTACGCTTTTGTAGCATCACTGGTCGTACTTTTCTGACTTTTGGCGATCTACGCTTAAAACAGTGTGATTACACACTTATTTGCGAAAAGAGTACAATCCCCACGAACACCAACCTAGAATCAAACACGGCCCAATGTCCTTAAACCATTAGGGTTAAATGCCCTCTTACAAGCACTTAATTCTCAATAATACACATTACCTACCTTGTTTGAGCAAGTATGGTTTACTCCCTCTTTAAACCAGTGATCTCAATTGACTTCCAAAACCTTGACAGAATCTGCATTGCATCCTAGTCTTATTGACTTTCACCATGAACGAAAATAACTATAACCAAAATATCAAAAACTTACCACCACGTAAACAAAGAATGGATGATAGGAGTAATTGGCCTAAACCCACACAAGAGCCGAATTCACAATATAACAGAGGCAAAACAGATTGATTGTACCTTAATCAGAAAACATCAATACCGAAAGGTGTTAGATGAAACTATTAGTGTGACCGAAAGAGAAGAATTACCACTTACCCACACAAGTTGAAAAATAATATCCCAGAATCGAAAGAGCAAAAGGAGAAGTATTCAGCTTGATCCCTAGTTGCAATGAAGAAAGAGTTGTGAGGGAAAAAGAAAACAAGATATTTGGCCAATGAACAATAACTGATTTGCAGAGAAAAGCAAAAGAGAATCAGCCTAAACCAAAAGCAAGCAACAGAAAGAATAGAAGGGAACAGGGTATTCGGCTACAACAGTTGAGATGAGGAGAGGGAAAAAGTAAGAAGCACTCTGTTCCAAAAAGCACAATTAAGAAAGAGGGGAAAAGAGAGAGTTTGGCTAGAAGGAGAAAGAATCAATAGTTGAAACAGTTGCCAAAATCATAGTAGGTAAAGCTTTAAGATACCCTAAAGGAAAAACCAACACAATTGGCCACCAAGCAAAAGAAACCCCAAAAGCACACAGAAATCGAAACTTGAGAGAGAGCCAAACTCAGCCGAAATTCTGTGTGCCCACAATCCCAAATTCAGTACAACTCCTTCTTATCCCTCAACTCCATATGATTTCCTCCCCAAATCTCTCCACGCTCATTCAAACCGAACACTCCTCTATCCACCTCCCAAATCTCCTCCTAAAATCCCTCCAACCTTCCCACTACTCAGACTTTTAATGGAACACAAACCCTAGCCATCCAGCTCAGCAAAAAAAATGAATCCCTTTGCACAATCAGGGATTCAAACTCAGGTCTCCTAGTAAAAGTAACACACCACTATCCCCTGAACTAGCAAAATTTTTATGACACATCCTAACCATATTTATTAAAGAACTCTATTGTCAAGAGATAGGGTTTATTCAAACAAAAAACAAAATTTTGTACAAGCCAAAGCAAGAACTAAGGACTTCTCCAACACTCCTCAAGACACTCAACCACTGAAGTAGGCATGGGTTTATCCAACACAACATACAAAAATAAATACTTAAATTTTGGGGGTGTTACAACTCTACCCCCAAAAGAAAATTTTGGCCTTGAAATTTACCTGGTCAAAACAGATGAGGGTATTGTTGTCGCATCGCCTCCTCGAGTTCCCACGTGGCTTCCTCAGAATTGTAATTACACCATAGTACCTTAACCAATGGAACCAACTTCTTCCTCAGAGCCTTCACATCACGGTCCAAAATTTGAATAGGCTCTTCCTCAAAGGTCAGATTTGACTTAACCTCAATCTCCTTAGTCGAAATGATATGAGTAGGATCAGAACGATATCAGCTCAACATAGAGACATGCAACACATCATGAACCCAGTCCAACTCTAGAGGTAACTCAAGTGATAGGCAACTTGTAACACCCCTTACCCGTTACCATCGCCGGAACAGGATACAAGGTATTACCAGAACATAACATATACCAAGATAGAAATATGTCATCCCATTTGATAATGCATCGTATAACATATATCTTGAACAATATTAGCCAACTTTTATGGCTTGTACAAAGTAACTAGTCGAGTCTCGGAACTAATATTTTAAACCTAGACAAATATGACACATAACAAAATAATTTTTGCCTACTATACATGCCATAATTCAAAACATTTAGTTCAAATACCCAAAGTATGATAGTGCGGGTAGATCTTCACGATCCTTGACTCCTGAGCAAGCTGGAGAACACTATAAGACAAAAGAGAGAAAACGAAGTAAGCTTATAGCTTAGTAAGTAGTATGTAAATACTAATTTAAGAATCTAACATGTTTACACAACAATTCAAGTATGTCTACTTTAACTTCACTACTTATTCCACTTCGATTAAGCTGTCTCTGCTGTGTCATATTCACTAAACAAATCATAACTCGAGTTACAAAACTAGAAATTCATATCCGTAAACTTTCCCTGAATCTAGATTCATAAAGCTTCTTGCTAAATTTTTTTTATAATTTTTGGTTCAGCAGATTAGTACAGTTTATTAGTTAAAGTTTCCCCTGTTACACAGCTCGACTGGTCTGACCTCTGTCCACTACGAATTGAATTTCTCTCAGTACATAACTCAAACAACCCTGAAGTCTGTTGTATTTAAAACTAGTCTCAATAAGGAATTTAGGCATGTAAACTATATTTCTTAGTTTGCTTTGTAAAATATTTAATGATTTTTCAAAGTGGAAACAGGGGATCACGTATTCATCCTGAGCAAGTCAGTTACAATTGTAAATATCTCAAAATATAGAATTCCTTTGCTTGTCCTGCTTCTTTTATATGAAAGTAGACTCATTAAGCTTTAATTTCACATCTCATTCAACCTCTAATTATATTCCTCCTATTTTTGGTGATTTTTCAAAATCACGTCACTGCTGCCATCTAAAAACAGTTTTAATACTAATTTCACTCTTTCACACATTCTTTATGCTAACCTCATTTTATCGTATATATGTATATGCCACAATTCATTTTCACCACATTTCATTCACTATAAGTGTAGGTCCAAACCACAATGTCACCACAAAACCATCCCGTTGAACAATTCGGATCAATCCTCGATATTTAACGGTTTCAGCACACAGCCCCACCATCATACTTCATTTAGTTCGGCTCTCTTGTACACATGGGGAACACTTAGTACCACTCATGCGACCTAGCCGATTTGTCTCGTAGCTCTCTTGTCTACATGGTGTCCTTCACTTGGAATCACGCATGCGACCTAGCTACATTTATCTTTCACGTAGCTCTCTTGTCTACATGGTGTCCTTCACTTGGAATCACGCATGCGACCTAGCTACATTTATCTTTCACGTAGCTCTCTTGTCTACATGGGATACATCTCGTATCACGCATGTGACCTAGCTACTACAGGTGTCTCGTAGCTTTCTTGTACACATGATATGCACCCAAAGATCATACATGTGACCTAGCTACGCCCTCTATTTCATTCGATCTCTCCAATGTTCAACCGGATCTCTCTCTCGTATTTATTTCCATTCTTCCAATAGTCAATTTATATTTTAACATCAGCTAGTATATTTATATAATAGGCTGAAATATAAGAATGTACATGAAATTATTGTAATACTTACATACAACTTACCTTGGTGCAAAATATGGAAATTTAGCAATTTAGTCCAAAACTTTTTCTTTCCCCCGTTCGAGGTCAGTTCCGCGCCTTTCTTGATTATGGAGCTTGAAAGTTGAAGAATCCCTAGCTATGGAGAGAGTGAAGTTTCGGCAGCAACTAAATGGGGAAGATGACTATTTTGTGTTATTTTTCCCATTTTATTTCATTTAATATCAAAATGACCAAAATACCCTTCTACTAAACTTTCCAAAAATTCCCTCCATGTCCTAAATTTGTCCATGAACTTAAAATTGGTAGAATTGCTATTTAAGACCTCCTAATAAATATTTCAAAACAATTTCATACTAAAAATTTCTAGTATGCAAATTTTGCAACTTATTCGATTTAGTCCCTACTTTCAATTTAAACACTTTAGGCATAGAATTTCATCACGAAATTTTCACACAATCATGCAATCATATCATAAACCCCAAAATATTTATAAAACAATTATTTCTATCTCGGATTTGTGGTCACGAAACCACTATTCCGATTAGGCCCTAATTCGGGTTGTCACACAACTGGTCCCACACGTTTCAATATGCGATACGACCCAAAGAACCTAGGGCTTAACTTTCCCTTCGACTAAACCTCAGTACCTTCTTCCATGGCAAGAAAGTTCCCCACCGAATACTCAATCTCCTTACACTTTAGATCCACATATAACTTCTGTCTGTTAGATGCCGCCTTCAGTCAATCCCGAATCAATTTAAATTTATCCTCGGTATTAGAAATTAATTCAGGACCCAAAACAAGCCACTTGCCCAACTCAGTCCAACACGTAGGAGTTCGACACCTACTACCATATAATGCCTCGTAAGGTGCCATCTGTATGTTAGAATAGTAGTTATTGTTGTATGCAAACTCTGTCAATAACAAGTAATCCTCCCAACTGCTCCAGAAGTCAATCACACAACTCCTTAACATGTTCTCTAGTATCTAAATCACCCTCTCTGATTGACCGTCTATCTAAGGATGGAACGCAGTACTGAAGTCCAACCTTGTACCCAATGCCTCATGCAATTTCTTCTAGAACCGAGACATGAAATGAGGATCTTTGTCAGATATTATGAAAATTGGTACCCTATGCAGTAACACTATCTCAGACACATACAGTTTAGCCAGCTTCTGCAACGAGTAATAAGTACGAACAAGTATAAAATGGGCAGATTTAGCCAATTGATCTACGTCGACCCATACTGAATCCTTCTTTGTAGGCATTAAGGGCAGGCAACTAACGAAGTCCATAGTTACTCTCTCCTATTTCCAAAGCGGAATCTTAACTGGCTGAAGCAACCTTGAAGGCAACTGATGCTCCTCCTTAACCTGCTGGCAAGTCGGCATTTACCTATAAAATTGGTAACTTCACACTTAAGAGCTAACCACCAATATACCTCCCGAACGTCTCGGTACATCTTATTCCCACCAAGATGTATAGCGTAAGGACTACTATGCGCCTCTTGTAGTATAGACTGCCTTAGGTCAGTATCCTTCGGTATGCAGACTCTCCCCCAGAAACAAAGTACCCCTTCGCTATTCAGTCCAAAGTCTGAAGTTTTCCCACTCTCTATCTGTCAGAATCGAGGACCCAATGACTCATCCTCCAACTGTTTACCCTTAATCTGCTTAATCCACTTTGGTTTAACCTAGAGTTCTGCTAACAAACTACCATCGTCAAACAAACTGAGACAAGCAAACATCGCCCTCAGATAAGTCATAGCCATATGGCTCAGTGCGTCAGCCACCACATTGGCTTTACCAGAATGGTAATTAATCAAATAGTCATAATCTTTAAGCAGCTCAACCCATCTACGCTACATAAGGTTTGGCTCTTTCTGAGTGAGGAGATACTTGAGGTTCTTATAATCCGTGTAAATGATACACTTCTTACCGTACAAGTAATGCCTCCAATTTTTTAGTGCGAATACAACCGCAATCAACTCCAAGTCATGTGTCGGATAGTCTGCCTCATGCATCTTAAGCTGACGAGACGCATAAGCCACAACCTTACCTTCTTACATCAACACACAATCGAGCCCAATGTGTGATGCATTACTATATACAATAAATTCTTTTCCAGGCTCTGGCTGAATCAAGACAGGGGCCTCAGTCAGAACCTTCTTAAACCTCTTAAAACTTTCTTGCTGCTTATCAGTCCACTCAACCATTATAGCTTTACGCAACAACTTAGTCAGAGGTGCAGCAATCAATGAAAACCCCTCCACAAACCATCTATAATACCCTGCCAGACCTAGAAAACTTTGAATCTCAGATACCGACTTAGGCTGCTTCTATTCTAGAACTTCAATTTTCCAAGGATCAACCTTAACCCCTTAGTAGATATCACATGTCCCAAAAAAGGTACCTCTCGTAGCCAGAATTTACACTTGTTAAATTTAGCGTACAGTTGTCTCTCCCTCAGAATCTGTAGAATAATTCAGAGATGTACATCATGTTCATCTTTAGTTCTCGAATACACCAGAATTGTAACACCCCGAACCCGAGACCATCGCCGGTGTCAGACACGAGGGGTTAACAAGCCAAGTTCACATGTTTTGCCCACCAATTTGGCATTTCCAGTCAGGCTGGAAGACTGCGTCACCGTCGCCTTAAAAATCATATCTCGAGTTTCAAAACTCGGAAACTGGTTTCGTAAATTTTCCCTGAATTTAGACTCATATATCCATCCATGGATTTATTTCTAGAATTTTTGGTCGGGCCAATTGGTACAGTTTATTAGTTAAAGTCACCCATGTTACAGGGATCGACTGCTCTGACCTTCTCCCGGTATAACTTGAATATCTCTCTGTACAGGGCTTTAATGCTGGTGTTGTTTGTTTCTAATGAAACTAGACTCAAAATGGAATCTGTACATATAAGGTATGTCTCCTAATTCTTTCTGGATAATTTATAGTGAATTTTTAAAGTTGCGACAGGGGACCCAGAAACCGTTCTGGCCCTGTTTCACAATAGCTTCAATATCTCTTAACATGTAACTCCTATGATCATTTCGCTTCTTCCGTATGAAAATAGACTCATTAAGGTTCATTTACATAGCTTATTCACTATTTAATACCATTCCTAAAATTTTGGTGATTTTTCACATTCACGTCACTGCAGCTGGCAGCATCTGTTTTAAGGTAGGTCTTATCTATTTTTTGTAGTCTCCATCAACCAACTAGTCTTGCCATACATAGGTTCACATATGATCATTTTAACCATACCAATGGCTGATCATGTGACCAACACTCCCATTTCCGATCCATAATCACATCATGACACCATATATATACATTCAAACCACAAATAGTCTAAGTTCATGCTTCCTTTTACGAGCCATTTTCGCATGGTCGTATACATATACATCGCCACATTTTAAACCAACAAGGGTAGTCCTATACATGCCATTTCAAAGTTCAACCAAAATTTATACCAAAATAGAGGCGTGGATAGTGTGGATGACTTCGACTTTATTGATCCCGAATCCGTTTGCTATCGGCGACATCTATAAAACAGAGAGCCAAAGCAACGGGTAAGCATTTTATGCTTAGTAAGTCTCAAGGAATATAATCAGCTTTAATTAAAGCAATACATTCACATAACCAAATGCATCATTTCATTAATGCACATTCACATAATCGCATTTACTTCACCATCCCAACACTTATGTTCATACACAAATAACGGCTTCATTAAGGCCGATAACTCGCTCCATCATAGGAGCGGATATTCATACGCTCTTACTCCTAGCGCAAAGCAAGCACACCGCACTTACCTTGTCATTGGGAAATTTCACAAGTGCATTAGCTGAAATTTTCCAGCAAGCTTATAATTTTCAAATCACATACCTTCGAGTTTAACCGGACGTCGCTACTCGTTCAATCGCCGGGACATAGCCGGTTATGGTAACCCGCACCAAGGCCTCGGGACTTAACCCGGATATCACGATTTGCACAAATGCCTTCGGTCTTAGCCCGGATTTAACAACTTGCACGAATGCCTTGGTCTTAGCCCGGATATAGCTACTAGCACAATTGCCTTGGTCTTAACCGGATATAATTTCCAGCATAATTGTCTTGGGCTTAGCCCGGATATCATTCAATTTCTCATGCACACATACATCAATAATCATTGGACATACATATTTCATTTTCCTTACTAAGGCTCAAACACAATTATAATCATTAGCATATTCGCCTTGGGACTTAGCCCGGTGGAATTCAAATACTCATACACACATAATCAATAATCATACACATCCATATTTCATCTCACATAATTCAAGTAAGGTCACTTCTTGAGGACTTACCTCGGATGTTGTCGAACGGCTTTTACGGCTATTCGATCACTTTTTCCTTCCCTTGTCCAATTGTGGACCTCTTAGCTCTTGAGCTAATTCAAACAAATTCAATTTATTAAAACCTCATTGTGCTAGCTTATTGCGAATATGACAAGGAATTTAAATGGTCATATGGCCACTCTTTAGCTTGAATACACAATGGTCATGCACATTTTATACTACATCAAGCAATTCAATACAATTTATTTGAGCATCAAGGAAATGCTAAGGCCTTCAATAGGCTACCCAAGGCGAATATTCATGTACATGTTGAGGCCAATTATGCACTTAATACCTCACAAAAACAGCATGCATTTTACTAGTTAATGCTTTGCATATTGTGGCTCAAAACTTATAATATAGCATCAAGCACTTATATGTGTGCTAGGCCGATTTGTGCTTGCAATTTCACAATTATTCTTCAACATCTTCTTCTTTAAACAAACTTATTCATCACTTCCTTCATAACCAAAACATCATGTGCAAACATATATATACATATATGAGCATGGCCGAATTTCAAGGTGTCCATAGCCATCCAAAACACAAATTTTAACTAACATGCAAGAAGCATGAACCATGCTCATGAATGCATCATGGCCGAATATGACAATCATGCTCCTTTTCAACATCAATCATGATAAAACAAAAAGAAAGCTCAAAATCTTACTCAAGAGTAGACAATCCATCATTGCATGCATCATCATCAAGCTTCACACTTAGCATGCAATGGCTTTATCACCATAACAACTTTGGCCAAATACCATTTCCATGGCTTAACAAAGATTTGAGCCATGGCTAACATGCACATCAAGTTAGCAACCAAAACATGCATGAAACTCCTAACACAACCTCATACATACCTTAATCTTGATGCAAACTTAGCCAAATCTCCTTCTAGATCTCTTCCAAACCAAGCATGAAGAAAAATCCTCCTTCTTCCTTAGTTTTGGCTCAAAGAAAGGATGAACAAAAATTTTTTTCCTTCTCTACAACTCACGGCAATGGGGGGATTACCACACTCACACACATTTTTTTTCATTTTTTATCACCCATACACCTTTGTTTATTATTTCACCCTAATGCACCAACAAAACATGTTTCATGACATGTTTAGCCCATCCTCCTTGTCATGGCCGCCACCACCTATAAAAGGGGAATTTGACATGCAAGTCCATTATTTTGCATGCATGCTTTAATTAGTCATCACACATTTCCTATCATACTTTCAAAGTTCATTACTAAGTCCTTTCTTGTGGAATTCACCCTTATAACACTAAATCAATCATCATAAAATGTCATACATGAGCACACACATATTATAGGCATCAAAATAAATTTTTAATTATTTTTATGCCTCGGTTTTGTGGTCCCGAGACCACCTTCCGACTAGGGTCAATTTTGGGCTGTCACAAGAATATCATCTATAAACACCACTACGAACAGATCCAAATAAGGCTGTAACACTCGATTCATCATATCTATGAAAGCTGCTGGTGCATTCGTCAGTCCAAACGGCATCACTAGGAGCTTGTAATGCCCATATCGAGTCCTAAATGTTATCTTGTAAACATCAGTCTCCTTGACCCTCAGTTGATGGTACCCTGATCGGAGATCAATCTTAGAGAAGATCGAAGCTCTTCAGAACTGGTCGAATAGATCATCTATCCTCGGTAGGGGTACTTATTCTTAATGGTTAATTTGTTCAATTGCCGGTAATTGATGTACATACGCATGGTTTCATCATTCTTTTTCACAATTAAAACTGGTGCCCCCACGGAGACACACTAGGGCGGATGAACCCTCGATCCAATAACTCTTAAATCTGAGCTTTAAGCTCCAGAAGCTTCTTCGGTACCATTCTATAAAGGGTGATGGACCAAAGATAGCTTTCCGAATGAGGTACGGACACTACGAATTTCTAGTTATGCCTTTTAGACTAACAAATGTACCTGCTATCTTTATGGATCTAACGAACTGATTTTTAGACTGTACCTAGATCGATTTGTTGTTCTGTTCATAGATGATATTTTGATCTATTCGAGAGATGAATCTGAGCATGTCGAGCATTTATGAATTGTATTACAGACTCTGTGTGATAAATAGTTACATGCAAAGTTTAGTAAATGTGAATTCTGGTTACGTGAAGTTGGTTTTCTGGGGCATATTGTGTCAGCATCGAGTATTCGAGTCGATCCGAGCAAGATTTTTACGATTATAGAGTGGAAGCCTACGAGAAATGTATCTGAAGTCCGTAGTTTTCTGGGACTAACTGGCTATTACCGACGATTTGTAAAAGGCTTTTCGATGATTGTGACTCAGTTGATGGGATTACTTCAGAAATATGTAAAGTTTGAATGGTCTAAGAAGTGTCAACAAATTTTTGATTAGTTGAAAGCTCTTTTGACAGAAGCTCTAGTGTTAGTACAACCAGAATCGGGTAAAGAATTTGTAATCTATAGTAATGCATCGTTAAGTGGTCTGGGCTGTATTTTGATGCAAGAAGGCAAAGTCATAGCTTATGCCTCGAGACAGTTGAAGCCACATGAAAAAAATTACCCTATGCATGATTTAGAGTTAGCAGCCATTGTATTTTCATTGAAGATCTGGCACCATTATTTATTCAGTGAGAAATGCCATGTTTATTCAGACCACAAGAGTTTAAAATATATAATGACTTAGAAAGATTTGAATTTGCGACAACGGAGATGGCTAGAATTGTTAAAAGATTACAAGCTAGTGATTGACTATCATCTAGGAAAATTAAATATTGTTGCTGATGCTTTAAGCCGGAAATCTTTCTTTGCTTTTCATGCAATGAATACTCAGTTGGCTCTATCTGATGATCGCTCAGTTGTAGCTAAGCTGAAAGCGAGATCGTTTTTTTTACAACAGATTTGTGAAGCTCGGAAAGTTGATAATGAAATGTTAGCAAAACAAGCTCTATGTGATTTTGATTCAGAGTTTCAAGTTGATTCAGATGATTGTTTGAGATTCAGAGGTCGAATTTGTGTTCTAAGAAATTCAGAGTTGATTTAGATGATTTTGGATGAAGTACATAGTAGTTGTTTATCTGTTCATCCTAGAAGCGCAAAAATGTATAATGATGTGAAGCAGCTCTATTGGTGGCATGGTATGAAACGTGATATTTCAGAGTTTGATTCTAAATGTTTGATTTGTCAGTCAGTAAAAGTTGAACATCAAGAGCCATTTGGTTTATTGCAGCCTATGATGATCCTCGAGTGGAAATAGGATAGATTGACTATGGATTTTATTTCGTGTTTACCTCTGTCTCCGAGTAAGAAAGATGAAATTTGGGTTATAGTTGACAGATTGACAAAATTAGCTCATTTCATTCCTGTGCGTATAGATTACTCACTTTAAAAGTTAGCTAAGTTGTACATCTCCGAGGTTGTGAGATTACATGGAGTACCTATTTCTATTGTTTCGGATAGAGATTCGAGGTTCACATCAAGATTTTGGAAGAAACTGCAAGATGCACTGGGTACAAAACTACATTTTAGTATCGCATGTCACACGCAGACGGATGGTGAATCTGAGCGAGTTATTCAGATACTTGAGGATATGCTAAGGTATTGCATTCTTGAGTTTGAAGGTACGTGGGAAAAATATTTGCCATTGATTGAATTTGCATATAACAGTAGTTTTCAATCAAGTATTAAAATGGTCTGTATGAAGCTTTATACGGTCAGAAATGTAGAACACCTTTGTATTGGACTGAACTAAGTGAGAATAAGATTCATGGGGTTGATCTGATTAAAGAGATCAAACAGAAAGTGAAAGTAATTCATGATAGTCTGAAACTAGTTTCTGATTGTCAGAAATCATATGCAAACTTGAAAAGAAAGCATATCGAGTTTCAAATAGGGATAGAGTGTTTTTGAAAGTATCTCCGTGGAAGAAAATACTCTGATTCAATAGAAAAGGAAAGTTGAGTTCGAGATTCATCGGGTCGTATGAGATTATCGAGCAAGTTGGACAGGTTACTTGTCGGCTAGAATTGTCGTCTGAGTTAGAAAGGATTCACAATGTATTCCATGTATCGATGCTAAGAAGATACAGATTTGATTCTTCGCATGTTATTTCCCCGCCCGAAGTTGAGATTCAGTCAAATTTATCGTACAGTGAAAAATCGATCTGGATTTTAGCTCGTGAGATCAAAGAGCTGAGAAATAAATGTATAGCTTTAGTGAAAGTATTGTGGCATCGAAACAGGGTTGAGGAAGCTACGTGGGAACCCGAGGATGCTATGAGAAAGCAATGTCCAAACCTATTCACTAGTAAGATTTTCGGGGACGAAAATCCCTAAGGGAGGAGAGTTGTAACAACCCAATTTTAGCTAAATTGGAACAGTGGCTTTAGGACCACAAATCCGAGGTCATAAAATTATTGTCATATTATTTTTTATGCTTACAGTATGTGATTATATACGTGTGAAAATTTCGTGAGCTAAATTTAGCGTTTGAGTGCTCAATTTGATAAAAAGACTAAATCACATAAAATACAAAAGTTGCATTCCACTTGTTAAAATGCTTAATTGACACGACTTATTAAATGAAAGGTCCTTATGTTGTAATTAGACCATGGTTAGTGGAGATGGACATAAATGACCTTGAATTATATAAATTATAATGTTTTAAACAAAGGTTAAAATGGTAAAATGGCATATAAATGATAATTAAATAAAACAAAGTAAAATGTGACTTCATTATCATCATCTATAACCGAAATTAAAAAAGAAAGAAAGAAAATATGAACCTTTAGGGTTCATCCATGTTGGTGATCAATTGAAGGTTCGTTTTTGTTTTGTTTTTGATGGATTTTATGTTTTTGTGATCATTGCTTTGTGTTCTAGCTAGACCGTACTTTAATTTTTGAAATTGTTGATGAATTTGTGAGTTACCATTGATGAATGCTTGTGCTTTTGAATGATTGTTGATAAATTTTGAGAGCTTGATGATAGATATTAAAGTTTTGTTAAATGATTTTTGACAAAAATGTCAATTAGGGATTAAATTGAGAAAAGTGTAAATTGATGGGTTAAATTGTAAAATAAATGAAAAATATGGCCTACTAGGGACCTCAAGAGAATTCGGTTAAGTGTGGGTCATGTTGAATTTTGTGAATTTTGTGTATTTATGAAATCAGGACTAAATTGAATGTGTAACTTTAGTGGCCAAAGTGTAAAAATGCCCAATTATGTGGCTATGGATGAAATTGAATAAGTTGGTGATTAAATGGATTAATTTTGAATGTATATAGATCGAGGACGAAAGAAAACAGATTTAGATTGGGGAAAATCAAAAGTTGACGAATAGTCGATCTAGTCCATTTATCTCGAATACAAGGTAAGTTCATATGCAGATAAATGTCTTTAAATTCAATTATATGTATACTTGTCATTGAATGGTTATGAATGTTGAGAGAACAATTACGAGCAAGAATCGATAGAGTTACGACATCCGAAAGTCTCGTACAAACCATAGGAATAGTATAGGATATGAATGTCATTACATTAGGTTACCGAGATGTGATTACATGTAAGACCATATTTGATACATTGGCATTGTATTGAGATTACGTGTAAGACCATGTCTGGAGCATTGGCATTGTTAATTGATTTCGTATAAGACTCTATCTGAGACAGTGTCATCGATAGATGATAACGTGCAAGACCATATCTAGGATATGGCATTGTACGAGCTTTAAGTGATTCCGAGTATAAGGATTCCGAATGGTTCAACAGGCAAAGACAAGTCGAGAAAGAATTTGTTAATGAGTTAAATGACTTAGGTACGTATGAGATTCATTCAAAAATTGGAAAGAGAATTGGTTGATGAAATAACAGGTGAATTTTAAAATGTATTCATTGAGAAAGGTTTGTGTATCTATATGTGTTTACTTGTATTTGACCTATTGATAGAAATGTTGTGATTCATATGGTAAATTTATTTGTATATGGCTTACTAAGATTTTAAAGCATACTGTGTTTATTTTTCACTATTTTATAGATTGTAGAAGCTAACTTGGACTCGAGGATCATTGGGAAACATCATCACACTATCACTCATCTCGTTGGTACTTTTAAAGCTTTGTATGTATGGTATTTGGCATGTATAGGCTACTATCATTTTGGTATGTTTTAAGTCATGATATTAGCCATGAGATTTGGCTTGTAAATAGTGATTTGTATATCTATTTAAGTTGGCTTGAATTATGTTTGATAAGTGATATATATGTGATGTATATAATGCATTATATGTTGGCTTATTTTGGTATGTTTGCCATAGTTGTGGATATAGCTAAATGGTTGTTCATTTGATTAGTTATTAATGCTTAAAAGATGATATGTTGTGGCTTGATTATAAGATGTTGTGATGGAATGGTTTGTGATATTAAAATAGGTGAGAAAATATTGAGAAAATGCATAGAGGAGATAAATGAAATGGTTGGTTTTGACATAATGTTTCAATAAGATTTTGTCCATGGTTTTGAGTATTGAAAAGGTTGTGAATAAGATGACATGCTTTGTGTATTAAATGGCATGTCTTGGTTGCCTTTGAATGTATATAAATGATGCAAGTTGTTGTGGTTTAGGTGAGCATGAGAAAAGGGTGGCAAATTGGCTTTTCAAATGGCCTATTTTGGTCCACACGGGTGTATGTGTAACACCCCTTACCCGTGTCCAACGCCGGGACAGGATACAAGGCATTACCAGACTTGAACATACACTACTATGTAAAATCAGGCCATAAAATTTAGTTTAAATTTAAAATTTATTCAAGAACAGGCATATCGTTCCTTATATGGGCCTTCGAGGCCCAAAACATACATCAGGGGCTGTTCGGGACTAAACTGTGAACTTTAGAAAAAATTTCTTAAAACAATGTCACACGCCAGTATGGACACAAGGACACGCCCATGTCCTCAGGCCGTGTAACTCTCTGTTTATGATGTCAGCATAAATTCAATATCACACGGCCAAGTCACACGCCCATGTGCTAAGCCGTGTGGCAAATTTAATTTTCGAATTTAAGGTACAAACTTCACATGGCCTTGGCACACGCCCATGTCCTAAGGCCGTGTCCTCCATATGACTGAGACACACGGCAGTGTCTCTACCCATGTGTTTACTACCATGCATACTGACTTGTAAAACTAGGGTGCAAAGGACACACAACCGAACTACATGCCCATGAGGCTGTGTAACACCCCTAACTCGTGACCGACGCCGGTGTCGGACACGAGGGGTTAACGGCCAAATCCTCTCAAGATACCAACCAATTTGACATTACCAGTCAGGCTGGAAAACTGCGTCACCATCGCCTTAAAAATCATATCTCGAGTTTCAAAACTCGGAAACTGGTTTCGTAAATTTTCCCTGAATTTAGACTCATATACCCATCCATGGATTTATTTTTAGAATTTTTGGTTGGGCCAATTGGTACAGTTTATTAGTTAAAGTCACCCATGTTACAGGGATCGACTGCTCTGACCTTCGCGCGTTACAACTCGAATATCTCTCTGTACAGGGCTTTAATACTGGTGCCGTTTGTTTCTAATGAAACTAGACTCAAAATGGAATCTGTAAATATAAGGCATGACTCCTAATTCTTTCTGGATAATTTATGGTAAATTTTCAAAGTCGCGACAGGGGACCCAGAAACCGTTCTGGCCCTGTCTCACGAGAACTTTAATATTTCTCAGTATACTGCTCATATGGTCGTTTCGTTTCGTCCATATAAAAATAGATTCATCAAGGTTCAGTTCCATAATTTACTCACTATTTAATTCTACTTCTACTATTTTAGTGATTTTTCAATCTCATCTCACTGCTGCTGTCCGCAACAGTTACTGCACTAGACTATGCCAATTTCATGAATTTTTCCTTGGCCTTAATCATCCATCATACATGACACAAATTATGGCCACCTTATCAAAATTTGAGTTTCTAAGACTCGTGGCTATAGGTTCCAGCATCCCACTCGACGACCACATAGGCCATTTTCACATGGCTTAAAGTTTACAACCCACAATTCGACAAAATATAATAGCCTATACATGCCAAATGTTCTTCAACAACAAAAACAATACCACAAGATTTCAGCGGTGTGATGACTTCAACGACGGTCCCGATCACGCAAACAATACGAGTCCGAGAGACCTAAAATGGGTGACAAGAAAACACTGAGTGAGTTTACAACTCAAGAAGTCATAAGCATTCATCAATCCACCGATAAAGTTACTACTACATGTACAACAAATGAGGCTAGGTACTCGTCCATATCGAATCTATACCATAATACCTCGGACCTTTCGGTCCAATCTCGCACCAATTCATACATCCACATTTCATATTCTACACAACAAGATAATCAAGCATTTTTACACATTAACTCATTTTCCAGCACAACCATACAATTTCAATCATCACATAGATTTAAGGCTTACCAAATTCAACCCCAAGCATGAACGTATTCTCTATTCGTCATGAGCTCGAGGTACTTACCCGATCCGCTGTCCATACTCAATTCAATGGAGACACACCTCCATATATATAGAGTACGCACACACAGTGCTTACTACTCGATTTCGCACACTTAGTGCCACGTAATTTAAGCCCGCACACACGATTGCCATACCCTCCGAGCTCGCACACCCAGTGCCGTATTTTTCCAGCTTGCACACTTAGTGCCATATATTTCCAGCACGCACACTTAGTGCCATATATTTCCAGCACGCACACTTAGTGCCGATCTCGTCACCGTACACACGTATTGCCCGCACACTTAGTGCCGAAAGCAAACTTTCTACACATTTCACTATTTCTTTTACATTCAACAAATGTCATCACTCCATACACATACATTTTCATTTATATATATATATCATCCCATTAAACACAATTGCATAAATTTTACAATCATTTAAGCAATATCAAATACGTGCTTAATGACTTACTTTGTATTGGGTAAAATGGTTCCAACTCGGCTACTCGATGTTCTTTCCTTTGCCTTTGCTTGATTCTCCACCTTTAGCTTCTTGAGCTTAATCAATAAATTAACTAGTTTAACCGTCTTGCTAAATATTTATAATTCAACTACACATGCATATGTATGCTTGTATATTCAGCAACCATCCTCACTAATTACCCATTTAGTCGATTATACACATAATTAAAGGTAACATCACGAACGGCATACTTATGTATATTTATACAATGTCAAATATAACATCTTTTAAACACCTAATTTCATCTCATGAACATTTAATCAAATTTTCCTAATCTAGCATATATTTTCACATCTATTCGTAACATCAATCTATCATTTCCATTTCATTTAACACTTAACATTTACCACATATCAATTAACCAACTCTTCATCTAATCATGCTCTCATATTCGGTCATCCATACCTATACTAACCCTAACAAAATAATTTCTAAGTTTAACACAAGCACCACATTTTAGCATCATGGCCGAACACTTCATGCCTCATCACCACGACATCAAAACACCAACCGAATCATTCCTATCACCGAGACTAAGGTTCGCACCTTAGCTTCCCACATTCTTCTCATAACATTTCATAGTTCATTCGGCCACTCATCATTCAACCAACAAAATTTCCTAGCAAACCCCTATGGCCAAGCGCACCTACACACTTACATCTCAACTCACAATACCCAAAAATCACATACTAACTAAACTATCTTAAGCAATCAAAGAGTCCCCCCCCCCTTTTTCCATAGCCGAATGTTCCATTCCCCCATCATTATTCAACATTTTAGCATGGCTAAGCAAGAACCATGATCATTCACTTAAAACAAGTAAGCATCTCACAAGTTAACACAATGTACTAACCTCCTTAAGGCTTCAAGTGACCGAAATTCTCCTCCTTCCTTCCTTCTAACCGCCAAGTTCAACAAAGAGAACTCTCTTTCCTCCCTTTTCTCTCCCTCACTCACGGCAATGGCAAGGTAAAGGATGAACACTCCCTTTTTTTTTTTTTCTTATTTTATTCCCTTTCTTTTAATTCCTTTCTTTATTTTAGTTTGTCTCCCATAATCCAATTTCTTATTATAATATCTAAGGCAAACAAATATATTGCCCATCATCAATCTAACTTGGCCGCCACCATAAGGAAAATTTGGCAATTTGACATGCAAGTCCAAGCATTTTCTAATATGTATCAATAGGCCACTTTAACATTAGCCTAGCACATTTCTCAATTTCCTCACATAAGTCCCTTCTAATAAATTTCACCTACGAATGACGAAATTAAGGCACGAAATTTTCACATATGTACGTTCATGCACAATAAAAATAATAATTAATTATTCTTGTGTCTCGGTTTTGTGGTCCCGAAACCACATCCCGACTATGGTCAATTTTGGGATGTCACAGGCTGACCGTGTGTCATACACGGCCTAGACACATGCCCGTGTGTCTACCCGTGTGGACAACTTTGATGCTATTTTCGGAGCTCTCTTGTCACCCTCAATAACCCCAATATACACTCATATGCCAATGGTGGTTGACATAGCATAAAAGGGTTACTTAGACATCCATAGCTTTAACTCATGCATAATAAATTCATATCAAGTTTACCTAAGTGGGACTCCTTGACTTGTTAAGTTCATTCAATACATTTTTTTACCTTTATTAATATAGTGACCATACCAATTGGCATCATTTATCCATCAAACATAAATTCCACATTTTATCAACCATTTGGAACACACCACAAAAGTAATAACACATATCATGCATGTAACAATATTTAGGGATTTCAACCCAATAATCAATATGAGTCATATTTAATGGCCATATACAAAATGGAATAATATACCAAAAGGAGCCATCACTTTGGCTAATAATTATGACACATATAACAAACTATTAAGTCCCCTATACATGTCATACTCAAATGTAGTAAACTAATTATACCCTAAAAGATTTGTTAATAGTGTGACTCAAGCTCCGACGTCCACGATCCCCAAGCTTTCTTAATGATGCTAAAAGAAAAGGGAAAGGAGAGATGGGTAAGCATAGGGCTTAGTAAGTTGCATGTAAATAAATAACAACATAAGTCAAGTTATTCATGGATTAAACATATTATCAATTATCACCACAATATCATACTACACACATGAACGTAGTCAAAATTGACATTAAACTTTATTAAACATCAAGCTTATCTTACTCCTTTCTACTCATGCTTAATTTCCATCATGAATCGAGTTCAATACTCATGAGGTTTACGTACATACCTGTATCGTACATTCTTACTCATATCACTCCACTTCTTAACCCAACATCTTAATGGCCCGTTGAACCACCAGAATACTAAAGGACACTCGGGATTGTCATACACCAATTAAAGTATCAATGCCATGTCCCAAACATGGTCTTACATGAATCCACATATCATCGCCGATGCCATGTCCCAGATATGGTCTTACACTAGCACACATATCATCACCGATGCCATGTCCCGGACAGGGTCTTACACTGGCACACATATCATCGTCGATCCCATGTCTCAGGCATGGTCTTACACTGGAACATTTAGCACTGTGTCACGACATGCAAGTCCTAAGTATTCCTTTGGGTCACCCGGGGTTTTGAGGCATGAGGCTATCACTAAACTTCCATTGGATCATCACAAGTCAATTTTATTAAAGCATACATACATGTATCATATAATGTCAAATATTTAATACGTAATATTAGAGTTGTTGAATTACTTACACACAACTTACCTCGGTGCAAAATATGGAAAATTTGCGATTTGGTGCACAACCTTTCAGTCAAGGTCTATCCCTCTTCTCTCTTAATCTATAATAGCACATTTATTTTATTTAATACACACATTATTCATTTAAGTTCAAAAATCATGATATGGAAAAATTACAATTTTGCGCCTAAAATTTTACAAAATTATAAAATTGCCCCTAGGCTCGTAAATGAAAAGTACCTATTTTTCTCATTATTCAAGCCTAGCCGGATCATTTTCCCTCTTATACCAACCCACATTTTTCATTTATTCACACATTTACACAGTTTCTACAACTTTTACAATTAGGTTCTTTTTATCAATTTCACAAAAAACCACCTAGTAAAAGTTGTTTATCACACCTCAAACCTCCCTATTCTTCTATTAGACATCAAAGCACAAGCATGTCATTCATGGGTATGTTTTTGAACATGAACCCTAGCTCAAATTAAAGGTAGAAATAGCTAAACTGAGCTACGAGGATTTCAAAAATATAAAGAACATTAAAAATGGGGCCAGAATGCACTTACTTTGAGCTTGAAAGAGGAAAGAAACCCTAGCTATGGCTTCTTGTGAAATTCAGCCAAGAAGGATGAAGATGGACACAAATTGTGACTATTTTCCCTTTTAATTCTTTTATTAACCAATGGACCAAAATTCCCTTTCATTATTTTATCCCTCTTATGTCCATTTTTGTCTATAATGACATATAATGGTCTAATAGTCAAATAAGGACTTCAAATTTCAAATCTCATCACAATTAAGTCCTTAAATCAACTAGAACACATGTTTTACACTTATCGGAATTTAGTCCTAATAACTCAATTGGACACTTTATCGGTAAAATTTCTCATCAATATTTTCACACAGGCATGCATATATATCATGGACCTCATAAGATTCATAAAATGATTATTTCTATCTCGGATTTGTAGTCTCAAAACCACTGTTCCGACTAGGCCCTAATTCGGAATGTTACAGTGTGTCTCAGCCGTGTATGACACACGATCATGTTACACGGCCATGTGTCCCCTAGGTACCCTTCAAATTAAAGTCAGTATACACTATAGGTTTGGCACAACCTAGACACACGGGTGCGTCTATTGGCCGTGTGTGGCACACGGGATGGCACATAGGCATGTGGTCAACCGTGTGACCCAAGTAAGTAACCTCCCTAGTTTCCCACGACCATGGCATATGGGCGTGTTCTCGGCCGTGTGGTACAAGTTAATATGTATGCCCTATTTTCACACGGCCTGTGACACGGGTATGTCTGATGATTGTGTGAGGCACATGGCCTGTTCATTCGGGCGTGTGACCTTTTAAAGTTTGAAAATTTTATAAGTTTCTCAAAGTTTGTGAATGTTATCGGTTTAGTTCCGAACCACTTCTAAGCTTGTTTTAAGGTCTCTTAGGACTTTATAAGGGACAAAGTAATTGAGATGAATGGGTTTTTAATTATGATTGTACAAATGTATGGTTTATGTTGTGGTTGATCGATAATGTGACATCCCTAATTTGACCCTAGTCGGGAAGTGGTATCGGGACCATTAAACCGAGTCTTATAAGTAATTAAAAGTTATATTCTATGTTTATGATGTTAGCAAATGCATGTGTGAAAGTTGCATGCATTAATTTGATCATTTCTATGTGAATTTATTAAGATGGACTTATATGAAACATTGTTGAAAGGTGATAGGCCAATCTTCAATGGTCTAATAGTATATGCATGCAAAAGAATGGTTTTGCATGTCAATTTACCCAAAGAGAAGGAAGTGGCGGCCATGGTGATGAAGATGGGCAAAAGAAAACATGTCTTAAACATGTTTTGCTAGTGGTGGATGTTAGAAATAATAAAATAAGAGCATGGGTAAAGAAATGAAAAAAAAATGAGTGTGGATGCTTTCCCCCCTTGTGCCGTACATGAGAGAAACAAAACAAAGAAAAAAAATTTTTGTTCATCTATTTTCACTCTCCTTTTGGCCGAAAATACTAAGGATAAGGAAGGAGTTTTGCTTCATACTTGGTTTGGAAGAGGATTAGGAAGAGGTTGGCTATACTTGCATCAAGAGTAAGGTATGTTTGAGGTTGTGCTATGAGATTCATGCATGTTTTTGGTTGCTAGATTGATGTTCTTGTTAGCCCATGGTTCAAATCTTTGTTATGTCATGGGAATGAAATTCGCCCAAGTGAATATGGTGATAAAGCCATTGCATGCTAAGTGTGAAGCTTGATGATGATGCATGCAAAGATGGATTGTCTACTCTTGAAATTTCTTTGTAGCCATCTTGAGTAAGACTTTGAGTTTTCTTTTTGTTTAACCATGATTGAAGTTGAAAGGGCATGATTGTGATGTATTCGCCATGATGCATTCATGAGCATGGTTCATGCTTCTTGCATGATAGTTAAAATTTGTGTTTTGGATGGCTATGGGCACCTTGAAATTGCCATGCACATATATGTATATATATGTTTGCACATGATGTTTTGGTTATGAAGTAAGTGATGAATATGTTTGTTTAAAGAAGAAAATGTTGAAGAATGTTTGTGAAATTGCAAGTATAATCGGCCATATGAGTGCTTGATGCTATATTATAAGTATTGAGCCACAATATGTAAAACATTAACTAGTAAAATGCATGCTGTTTTTTTTGTGTGGTATTAAGTGGATAATTGGCCTCAAATTGGACATGTATATTCGGCCTTAGGTAGCCTATTGATGGTCTTAGCTTTTCCTTGATGCTTGAATGAATTGCTTGATGTAGTATAAAATGTGCATGACCATTGTGTATTCAAGCTAAAGGGTGGCCATATGACCATTTAAACTCCTTGTCATATTCGGCCATAAGCTAGCATAATGAGGTTTTAATAAATTAAATTTGTTTGAATTAGCTCAAGAGCTTAGAGGGCCACAATTGGACAAGGGGAAGGAAAAAGTGATCGAATAGCCGTAAAAGCCGTTCGACAACATCCGAGGTAAGTCCTCAAGAAGTGACCCTACTTGAATTATGTGAAATGAAATATGGATGTGTAATGATTATCGATTTATGTGTGTATGAGTATTTGAATGATACCGGGCTAAGTCCCGGGCGATTATGCTAGTGATTACCTTTGTGTTTGAGCCTTAGTAACGAAAATGAAACATGAATGTCTAATGATTATTGATGTATGTGTGCATGAGCAATTGAATGATATCCGGCTAAGTCCGAAGACATTTATGCCGGAAATTATATCCGGTTAAGACCAAGGCAATTGTGCTAGCGGCTACATCCGGCTAAGACCAAGGCATTCGTGCAAGTCGTTCTATCCGGGCTAAGACCGAAGGCATTCGTGCACGTGGTTATATCCGGTTGTATTCGAAGAAGCTTGGGCTGGAGGTGAGTGTTGGTTGCTGTAATAAATTCAATTAGTAGGCTCAAAAGCCCAAAGAATAAGGTATGTTTATATGTGCATTGGAAAAGTCGACATGTTTGAGCAACATTCGCTCAATCGACTAACGAATATCAACTATTGAAGTGGTTGATACCTTGTGAAAGTATATAATGATGAAGTGTGAAGTAAGAATGATTATGTGAATGTGTATTAATGAAATGATGCATTTGGCTATGTGAATGTATTGCTTTAATTAAAGCTGATTTTATTCCTTGAGACTTACTAAGCATAAAAATGCTTACCCCATTGCTTTGGCTCTCTGTTTATAGATTTTGCTCGATAGCAATCGGATTCGGGATCATTAAAGTCAAGTCATCTACACTATCAAAGCCTCCATTTTGGTATAATTTTTGGTTGAACTTTGAAATGGCATGTATAGGACTACCCCTTGTCGGTTCAATTGTGTTGTGATGTATATGTGTATGGCCATGTGAAAATGGCTCGTAGAAGTCAAGTACGAACTTAGACTATTTGTGATTTGTATATATATATATATGGTTTCATGATGTAATTATGGATTGGAAATGGGAGTGTTGGTCACATGATCAGCCATTGGAATGGCTAAAATGGTCATAGGTGAACCTATGTATGGCAAGACTAGTTGGATCATGGAGACTACAAATAGATAAGACCTACCTTGAAAACAGATGCTGGCAGCAGCAGTGGAGTGGTTTTGAAAAATCACAAAAATTTGTAGGAATGGTATTAAATAGTTAATAAGTTATGTAAATGAACCTTGATGAGTCTACTTTCATATGGAAGAAACGAAACGGTCATAGGAGTTACATGTTAAGAGATATTAATGCTATTGTGAGACAGGGCCAGAACGGTTTCTGGGTCCCCTGTCGCAACTTTAAAAATTTACTATAAATTATCCAGAAAGAATCAGGAGTCATGCCTTATATGTACAGATTTAACTTTGAGTCTAGTTTCATTAGAAACAAACGGCACCAGTATTAAAGCCCTGTACAGAGAGATATTCAAGTTGTAACGCGCAAAGGTCAGAGCAGTCGATCTCTGTAACATGGGTGACTTTAACTAATAAACTGTACCAATTGGCCTGACCAAAAATTCTATAAATAAATCCATGGATGGATATATGAGTCTAAATTCAGGGAAAATTTACAAAAACAGTTTCTGAGTTTTGAAACTCGAGATATGATTTTTAAGGCGACAGCGACGCAGTTTTCCAGCCTGACTGGAAATGTCAAATTGATGGGCGAAACATGTGGATTTGGCTTGTTAACCCCTCGTGTCCGACACCGGCGATGGTCTCGGGTTCGGGGTGTTACAGATAATGCCTCGTAACCCTTTTCTGGCGATAGATATGGGTTAGGGGTGTTACACAGCTCCAACGGCATAATCACTTGCATCGCACATCAACACAAAAGGTGAGCTCCAATCAGGTGTAACAATTATTGGGGCTGAGATTAACCATTTTTTCAGATCTTCAAAAGCTTCCAAACATGCTTTGTTGAAATCAAACAATGTATCTTTCTCTAACAACAAACACAACAGTTTAGAAATTTTTGAGAAATCTTTGATAAACCTTCGATAAAAACTGGCATGGCCTAAGAAACTTTTTTATCCTTTAACATTAATTGGGGCCGGTAATCTTTCAATTACATCTACCTTTGCTTTATCAACTTAAATTCCTCTCTTTGAGATTTTATGCCTTAAGACAATCCCTTCCTTAACCATAAAATGGCATTTTTCCCAGTTAAGGACAAGGTTTGTCTCTTCGTATCTCTTTGGTACCTTAGCCAAATTACTCAAACAAATATCATAAATGTTACCAAAAATAGAAAAATCGTCCATGAAAACCTCAAAAAAAATTTCAACCATATCAGTGAATATTGCCATCATGCATCGTTGAAATGTTGTAGGTGCATTGCATAAACCAAAAGGCATACGCCTAAAAGCAAACGTACCGTATAGACAAGTAAAGTTTGTTTTATGTTGGTCCTCTGGAGCTACACCTATTAGGTTATATCCCGAATAGCCATCTAAAAAATAATAGAATTCATTACATGCCAGTCGATCTAACATCTGATCCATAAAAGGCATAAAAAAAATGGTCCTTCTGAGTGGCTTTATTCAATTTTCTGTAAACAATACATATTCTCCAACCAGTAATAGTTCTCGTTAGAATCAACTCGTTACGCTCATTTTCAACAGTTGTGATCCCACCTTTCTTCGGCATACACTGCACCGGACTTACCCACAAACTATCTGAAACAGGATAGATGATTCCTGCATCTAACCATTTAATCACTTCTTTTCTCACAACTTCTTTCATAATAGGATTGGGCCCACTTTTCCTATCAATTTGATCTCTTTCACCTTCTTCTATAATAATTTTATGTATGCAAAAAGAAGGGCTTATACCTCGAATATCAGCTATGGTCCAACCAATTACTTTCTAAAATATCTTTAGAACAACAATTAGTTGCTCCTCTTGATCTTTCGTCAATTCTCCTGAAATACTTACCGGCAAAGTGGAACAGTCACCTAAATAAATGTATTTCAAATGGGAAAGAGTACCTTTAGTTCGAGTTTAGGTGGTTCTTCATTTGAAACCTTGGGTTGTACAAGTTCTCTGACTTCTAACACCAATGGTTCAAACTGTGTGGGTTGAATAAAATTCCTTAAATTGGATTCCATCAAAGCCATGTTTTCTTCACCTT
Organism: Gossypium arboreum; assembly: GCF_025698485.1. NCBI lineage: Eukaryota > Viridiplantae > Streptophyta > Magnoliopsida > Malvales > Malvaceae > Gossypium > Gossypium arboreum. The sequence goes on along the minus strand of NC_069072.1, from coordinate 109,483,274 downwards.
CTTCATCCTCCAAAGGGTCAAGATCTAAGGCTTTCTCAAATGGATCTTCTTCAAAATTACTTTCCATAGAAACCAAGGTTTCTATCTCTTCCATAACTGAACATTCTTTTGCCGGATCAGGAAATTTCATCGCTTTAAGAACGTTCAAGGTTACCTAATCATCTTGAACTTGCATGGTGAGTTCACCTTTCTGCACATCAATTAACATTCTTCCCGTGGCTAAGAAAGGTCTCCCAAAGATGATCAACACTTCCTTTTCTACTTCAAAATCTAAGACAATGAAATCAGCAGAAAAGATAAGTTAATCAACTCTTACCAAAACATCATTGATCTTTCATTCGGGATATGCTAAAGATCGATCCGCTAGCTTAAGTGTCACAGTTGTAGGTCTTACTTCACCTATCCCTAGCATCTTGAAAATAGACTTAAGGATCAAGTTGATACTCGCTCCTAAATCACACAAAGTTTTACCACAGTAAGATTCACCGATGTTACAGGGTATAGTAAAGCTTCCTGGGTCTTTCAATTTTGGTGGCAGTTTGTTCTGCAGGAAGACAGTGCACTCCTTTGTCAAGGAAACAATCTCATACTCACTCAGTTGTTTCTTCTTGGACAGTATATTCTTCATAAACTTCACATAATTTGGCATTTGTTCTAAAGCCTCCACCAATGAAATATTGATGTGTAACTGCTTCAAAACATCCAGAAACTTCTTGAATTGCACCTCTTTTTTCTACTTGTGTTGCTGCAATCTTTGCGGATATAGAGGTGATGGAACTTTCGGTTGAATCGGATAACTCTTCTGAGTAGGTAAATCTTCATCCAAAAGAAGATATTAAAGTATCTGAATTCACTAAGTTAGGATTTACCTTGTCAGTCTTTGCAAATTCTGACTTTTTTGGTGAAGGAATTTCAACAGCTGGTTGATTCTATTCAATGGGCTTATCTTCGATCAATCAATCAAGGTTCCAGTATTTTACCACTTTGCAACGCCACTGGCTTCATATGTTCTTTACCCAAATTTCTTGGATTCTCAGTATCACTTGGTAAGGTTCCTTGCAGTCTATTACGAATCTCCGTAGCTAACTAACCCATTTGGTTTTCCAAATTTTTCGATGTTGCTGCTTGGCTTTGGATTAAAGCGTCATTCTTTTCCATGTATGCTTTCAATAAGTTCTCCAAAGGTGGTTTTGGAGCTTGTTGATTAAACCCTTGAGATTGGTTGGGTTTATGGTTCAATAAGTTGTTGTTAGATCCATTTCCTTAGTTGCTCTAAGAAAAGTTAGGATGATTACGCCTTGAAGGATTGTAGAAGTTGGACTGAGGTCCTTGTCCACTCCTATTTTGATGTTGGTTCCCCTTATAGTACACTAACTCGGGATTTGATGGACAATTCTCAAAAGAATGACCTTCCTTACAGTACACATAGGAAACTACTTCAAACGGACTTGGTGGCTGAGCTGTAAAATTATTGGCACTATTAGAGGTGAATTGTTTTAACATAAAGGAAATAGACGATACCTGAGCTGATAATGAAGTAAGGCGTCAACTTCATGAACTCTGACTACACGTCTTCCTGAAGCTATTTGATTTGTTGGCCATTGATAGTTATTACTCGTGATCCTCTCAATGATCTCATAAGCCTCATTATAAAACTTAGACAAAATTGCACCATTTGTAGAAGCATCTACCAACAATCTTGTATATGCATTGAGACCGTTATAGAATGTCTCCAGTTGGATACAATAAGGAATCCCATGATGAGGACACTTACGAAGTAACTCCTTGAATCGCTCCCAAGCCTCATACAAAGACTGTAACACCTTGAATTTGGGCCTAGAAGTTTTGGGCCTTGAGCATGGGAGCGGTTGAAGGCAGCTTATAATATTCTGTTGTGCATGCAAATTTCGTTAATGAAGGCTTGTTTTAGTGGCTAAGTGTGTTGAGAAGTGTTGGAGAAGTCCTGGGTTTAAACCTGGACTCTAGCAAAAAATTTTGTTTAAGGTGAATCAAACCCTGGGTGTAGTAGGTAGGCCTTAAGAATATTGTTGGAGAAATTGTGACACAAAAAAACCTTATGGCTTAGTGGCAAGTGGCGTGTGGAGCATTTGAGGGGAGGCATGGGTTCGAATCCCATAGCAAGCAAAGAGCATTTATTTTGCTAACAGGGGGCGGTAAGAGTTGGTGTTGAATTTAAACTCTGATGTTGGAGGGATCCCACATCGGGAATCTAACATAAGAGTGGATGGGAAGCTGGCTTTAAATAGAGAGAACCATGGGGAGAGTAAAGGTACCTTTCTTGGCTGATCCCTTTCGCTTTATGGCGTGCCCGTTTGGGTTGGGCGTCGGCTAAGAGTGTTCGAAGCGTGGATTAACTCCAGTCTCCAATCAGGTGTGTATTTATCACTACTCTTGTTGTTGGATGGCTACTTGGCGCGATGGTAGAAAGGGGCCATATGGGCCCAATGGGCCTCTGGCCCAATTGGATAAGTTGTTTGATTGTGTAGTAAATATTGGACTAGGCTAGGTGAATCGCATATCTGTGGCTAGGTTTGGGCTAAAAGGGCCACACGAGCATGTGGGCCCATTTGGGCCGAGAATAGGTTTTAGGCCCCTTCGTATTGTTATCCATGTTTAGAATACTTTAGTTTACCAATTACTGAAATGCCCTCGACTTGTAAAATTACCAAAGTACTCCCGATTTACAGAATTACCGTTTTACCCTCGATTTACAGAATTACCGTTTTACCCTTGATTTTTAAAATTACTGTTTTACCCTCGATTTACAAAATTACCATTTTATCCTCATTTTACAGAATTACCGTTTTACCCTCGATTTACAAAATTACCATTTTACCCTCGGTTCTGAAATTCTTGTTTTACCTCGATTTATAGAATTACGTTTTACCCTCGATTTGTAAAATTACCGCTTTTACCCTCGATTCTGAATTACTGTTTTACCTCGGTTCTAATTACTATTTTACCCTCGATTTACGAAATTCTTGTTTTACCTTGGTTTATAAATTCTTGTTTTACCCTCGATTTATAGAATTACCATTTTACCTCGATTTGTAAAATTCTTGTTTTACCCTTGATTTCTGAAATTCTTGGTTTACCTCGGTTTACAAAATTATCGTTTTACCCTCGATTTACTGAATTACTGTTTTACCCTTAATTGTGAAATTCTTGAAATACCCACGTAGGGTAGAATTTCAAAATACCCTATAAGGTAGAATTCTTGAAATACCCTTATAGGATAGAATTACCAAAATACCCCTATAGGGTAGAATTATCGAAATACCCTTGTAGGGTAGAAATATCGAAATACCCCTGTAGGGTAGAATTACCGAGATACCCTTGTGGGGTAAAATTACCATTTGCCCCTAGGGTGTTAAATGACTATTTTGCCCTTGTGGGCAAGTGGTGACTTACCTTGTGTGTTTGTGGTTTGATTGTGAATATATGTTGGTGATATGAATGACTTGACTGTGATTGTTTGATTCAAATATGGGCATGACATTACGCATACATGACATGTTGCATGGGTTGGGATTTTGTACGGAGGAAGCGTTCTGGTGGCTATGCCACAAATATCTGTTCTGGTGGCTCTGCCACAATATCTGTATTTGGTGACTCTGTCACAATATCTGTTGACCGATCGATGGCTAAGTGCCGATCACGCTACCGAAGGCTGTGTGCCGTTGTTGTGGGCTTCGTGCCAATTATAGACCCGTTATTAATGGCTCTGTGCCAACCTAAATATGGTTTTGTGCCATCTTGACTATGGCTTTGTGCCAAACGTATTTACCTGTAGCTATGTGCCTAACATATTTGTTGACGACTCTGTGTCGATCATATTTATCGAAGGCTGTGTGCCAGTTATATTACCGTCACTGATGGCTATGTGCCGAAGTTATTACAGTTATCTATGGCTTTGTGCCACGTATTTTGTTAGGTGGGTTTGCCACATTATCGATTCGTGGCTCGCCACAATATTCATATCTGGTGACTCACACGATATCTGCTCGCATTCATGCTGCAAATTACGTGGTGTGTAGCGGATGGGTGGGTTGAGTTGTCTCCCACATGGTGTAAGGTTGGTACGGGGTGTATACTACCGGATTGGGTTGGGATTGCATTCACATTCTAATTCGATTACGATTACGATTACATTACTAATCTGATTACGATTCGATTCTATTATCGATTCGATTACGATTACGTCACCTAATTCGATTACGATTACATTACTAATATTGATTCGATTCGATTCTCATTTTGGTTCCAATTAGATAATGTTTCTTATTCGTAATAGGCTAAGGTCCATCTGATGCTATGCATTGTAATGGGCTAAGACCGATTGGTCTTGAAATTGTAAGTAAGGTTGGGGCGGACTTTTAATTCTTTTAGATGACTAACTGTTCCTTTTTATAGTAGGGATTTCTGCTGAGTTTTCGTAAACTCACCCGTTTATTAACCTTCGGGTAATTTCCATCTTAGATGGATCGGGGTTGCTAGGGGCTCGGAGGAAGCCACACACTTGTTTATGTTACGCTTTTTGATTATTACCTTTAAATTATTTTATGTGGGTTGTAGTAAAGCCGTTGTAATTTTCTGGATTTCAAATTTGAAATTTTATTTATTGTTCTTATAATTGCTAGTATTAGAACACGATTTTCCAAAACAACCACTGTTATTCAAAACATCACGTAACCGCAATTGTTTTTAAAGTAAGTTTCCGCAACTACCAAGATTTTTACAAAGTTGTTAAGAATGTTATTCAGCTGAGGTTTTCTAACAAGGTTTAAAAAGGGTATAAGTTTTTAATTATTAAGAAGGGTTTTTAATGGAAACATAGTTTTCGAAAAACACTTCAATGTGACACGCCAAGTTCGAGCCAAACTTCCAGGCCAGGTTTGGGGTGTTACAAAGACTCGTCATCCAATTGTTGGAAAGTTGTGATCTCGTTTCTGAACTTAGCGTTTTTGCTAGGCAGGAAATACTTAACCAAAAATCTATCTGCTAATTCTTGCCAAGTAGATATGGAACTTGGTGGCAATGAATTGAGCCATACTCATGCTCGATCTCGCAACGAGTAGGAAACAACTTCAACTTTAGTACGTCTTTAGTCACACCGGCTATCTTGAATGAATCACTCACCTCCATAAACAATCGAAGGTGGAGATATGGATCTTCAGTGGGCATACCACTGAATTGGCCCACTATTTGGAGCATTTAAAACATCACTGGTTTCAATTCAAATTAGGTTGCATCAATATTTGGCCTTTCAATTCCTGGATTTAACTCACTTAAAAGTGGCACAGCATATTGTCTAATGCATCGATCCCTATCATCGGCAATGAAGATGGGATTTCATACATAATTGGCTTCATTACCTGGGTCTTAATTCTGATTTCTAAGGTCCATCGTGACTTGTCTTTGAGTTTTTCATTAACGTCTTCTTTGTTTGAGAATTCGCTCAATTTTAGGGTCTACAAGGAGTAAATCGATAATTCGATCTATGCTCATAATTACCTGAAAAGAAAATCACAAAATTAAAAAGAATAAGTTAGTAATGTTAGAAATAAACCAAATTGGAAGTAAATAATTTCACAAAAAAAATGACTATGGCAACAGTTAACATGTAGCACCCCTTACCCATATCTGATGCCGGGACAGGGTTCGAGGCATTACCGGACTTAAATGTAAACAAACACACACAAAACTGGGTCATAAAATTTCATCCAATTTAAAACCTTTTCAATCACATGCAATTTGTCGCTTTAAAGGCCCTACGAGGCTCAAAACATACACCGGAGAGGTGTGGGACTAAATCGAGAACTTTCGAAACCTTTTTGACACTTGAAAAATTTTCTTGTTTTGGAGTCACACGTCCCTGTGTGTAAGCTGTGTGGTCACACACATCCGTGTAGCTTGAGACACGCCCGTGTCCTCAACCCGTGTAACTCTCTAACTATGACATCATCAAGCAAATAAGGCCACAAGGCCAAGTCACACACCCGTGTGCTTAGGCCGTGTGGCGAATTAAATTCCAAAAATTAAGTGCAGACTTTACACGGCCTGGGCACACACCCATGTCCTAAGGCCGTGCCCCTCACATGGCTGAGACACACAACAGTGTCTCTACCCATGTATTTACTCCTGGGCATTTTGTTTGCATTAATTATAGTGCAAGGGACACACGGCCAGATCAAACGCCCATAGGACAGGCCGTGTGTCACACATGGCCTAGACACACACCCGTGTGTCTACCTATGTGGACAAATTTGAGGCTATTTTCCAAGCCATTTGTCACCCTTTAATGCTCATTTACTCATTCATCTTAGATGGCATGCAACATAATATATTTAGTCACTCAAAAACTCATAGGCATGATTAATCCATGCCTTTGTAATGTCAACATATCACACATTGTAACACCCCAAACCCGGCCTGGAGGTTACAATCGAATCTGGCATGTTACATCGAAACTACCTTCAAAAAACCAGTCTTGTCGATAAAAGTTTATTTCTAAATTTCAAAGCCCTTATTATTATTATTGTCGTTTCATCAAGACATTTGCTTAAAAGTTGTCTTTGTTTTATTTAGTTATTCAAAAAAAAATCGTAAAATCTTCTAAAGTTTGGATTTGAAACGTGTGATTTTCTTGAAAATGTTCATTATTTCGAAAACCCGTTATCCTATTCTAGCAGTTTGAGATAATAAAACGAAAACCTAATTAGGAAAATTAAAACTCTTAAATGGACTTATTACATAAATAAAAACCCAAACTGAAATTTTGAAATAATTAAAATCAAATCTAAATAATAGTATTCATGTGGCCACCTCCGAGGGACGCAGCTCCAAATTGTCTATGGCTGGGGATTACCTGTACAGTTAAAAGAAAGGGGTTAGTTTGCGAAAACTCAGTGTGTAATCCCCTAACAGACAACAGAAATTAGAATATGAAAAAAAACCTGGGTTGTAGCCTTATTTAGTAACAGAGCAGTTTGGGCTTTAGCCCTATATAGTAGCAGAGTGGGCCCAAGCCTAAAACAGAATCAATACTGAGCAAATAAATATCCTAACCCAATCCAACCAGCACACCACTCATACCAACCAACACACCATGTGGTGATTCGATCGATCCACCTAGCCAACACACCAATAACGCAACGAAGCTGCTAATAACAGAAAACATGGCTGAGCCACTAGAATCAGAATGTGTAGCAAAACCACTAGTATAGAACTTCCTCCAAATTAGTCCCCAACCCCATGCAGAATGTCATGCCATAAATATATTGTGCATACAAAAGATCATACTCAGACACAGTCATATGTATACCAAATACTCATCAGTCAACCTACCCCTAGGGGTATAATGGTCATTTCGACAATTAAGGGTAAAATGGTAATTTTACACCTCAGGGGTATTTTGGTCATTTAGCTAATTTTGGTGTCTCGGTATGTATTACGACCTCTTAGAGGGTCTACCATTGCCTCGAGCGACTCAAATAACCTACATGGCCAGAATAGCAAATATGGGCTTAAAACCGGCTTTTAGGCCCAAGTGGGCCCACACGCTCGTGTGGCCCATCTTGCCCAAATTCAGATACGGTAATGCGAGCCTTATAGTCCAATTCATTAACTGTCTCTTACTGAGGATTTTACTCATGTGGGGCCCACAAGCTCATTGGGCCCAACGACCCATTTCGACCCATCGAGGCCCATAACGACCTAAGTCAACGAAAACGCACGTGGTGGCCTCTTCAGCCTATCGCCCATATTTTGTGGGGTCGGATCATCCCATGTGCATTCTCACGCTTGTGAGGCCTCGAATGCCGACATTTCGGCATTTTAGCTTTTCAACTTATGCCGAATCACAGTTTAACAGGGATGAGATTACACACCTCTTTTGGCTTTGACAGTAATTAAGTGGTGTACGATTACACACCTGTTCATGAAAGTCTACGAATCACTCCTTGAACACCAACCACGATTAGATGATCTAGACTAAACCCTCCAGAATCGCCGGCCAAAATAACCATTACAGCGTGGCGATTAACTGCACCATAATGGTTTCTTGTTAAAAGAATATTTCCCTATAACCCATTTGAGTATTCGGTCAATACCTAAAACAAGGTGTCGAGTTTACCTTAAATGAATGATGAGAGATAGAAAAGTTCTAAGGCTTCACGATCACCTTACTCTACTGAGATCCCTAGAACCATCACATAATGCACCACGAAGAACGAATAAGAATTGAAATTAGCATAGATAAGAGGAAAACATAACATTCGGCTTCCCCAAAATAAAAGTTTCAAACCACAGATTGAATACATATAGAATTGACCGAATAGAAAAAGAGGATCTTAAGAGTACTTAGGAATTACCAAAATATTTATGAAACTGATATCACCACACTCTAGTGCACCGAAACAATCCCACAATACCAAGTGGCAGACAATAAACTGAAAGAGAAAAAGAAGAAGAAATGGTCGGCTCAAAGAAAAATGAAAGAAAGATTGAAATGACTTAGAGAGAAAAATAAAAGAGACTATATTCGGCTATCTTGAAAAGAAAAGAAAAAGTAAAAAGAGTAAAGAAGAAGTTAAGAATGGGGGATTCGGCAAGTTAACAAGAATGTAACCTGAAGACAATGTCGACAAAAGTAAAAGAGTCCAAATGGTCACTTGTGAAAATGACAGTAAGGAGAAAAGAAACCAAAAATGTCAAAAGAACAAAACCCGAAATGTCAGAGAGGAAAATCGGCTCCTACACACTTACAAATTGCTGAAAAAGTACAAAGTGAGTTCCCTAGCCGAATTTGCACAATCAAATTCCCCAATTCGGCTACAACTCTTTCTTTTTCCAACTCCATGATTTTCTCCCCTTATCTCTCCACCTTTTCCTCCTCCAAATCCCCAACAACCAACACCTTAGCCCATGATTCTTTCCCCCTTTTACCAAGTCTACAACTACTCCTTAGAGTTCGAATCCACCACAAAGACTTGCCACCCAAGTAGCAAAATAAAATCCCCTTGCTTACCATGGGATTCGAACTCCTGCTCTCACAATGCCCAGTCACGCCACTTGCCACCAAGCCACAAGATCTCTTGTGTCACAAAACAAACACAACTTAATATACGTCTTATAAGCTAACATCTAGGTTTCCAAAAGAGCAAAAATCAAAATTTTGTCAAAGGCCATACTTGAACCTAGGCTTCCTAAAAACCCCCAAACATACACAGATTACTTGACCAACAAAGCAAACATGATATTTACATCAAAGTTTGCAAAGACAAAGACCCTAAATTTTGGGGACGTTACACACATCCAAACCATCATATTTTCACATGGCGTTCCACACCAATTTCATATTCATTCACCATGCTAAACCTACTTTCAGTTTACTCAATTATACCATAGCTTCGGTCATCCTTATTAGCCATGATTCATTCTCTTAGCACATGTGTCATTCATCACACATCTCCCCGTAAGCAATCTCATCAAGCATAAAACATTACATGCATGCATAAGTAATTAGGGTTACAAACCAAATGATCAATATGAACCATATCACATGGCCATATACAAAATGAATCAAATATTACCATAAGCCAATACATTTGGCTAAACCAATATGACATATAACAAAAAGACCAATCCCCTATACATGCCATACTCAAAATATTGAGACTAACTATACCTAAATATCCAGTTGATAGTGTGATCGAGCCTCCGATGTCCTTCGATTCCCGAGCTAGCTTGGCAATACTAAAGAAAATAAGAAAGAGAGGGGAGTAAGCATAAAGCTTAGTAATTTCACATGAAAATAAATAGCAACATAATAATATGTATAAATACCATTGACCTAACATAGTTTACTTATGTTTTATCATAAATTCCCAGGCAAAGCTTAATTTGTAAGCATAACTTACATGATTTCAATCTTACCAAAAGTTCATCACATAACGAGCTCATTCATGTGAGTTTATAGTACATACTTGTACCAACTCGTTACACATTGTCATGTTTCCACATCATTGACTTACTTATCGAATAACTCACAGGTTTACCCATTGAACACCTGGAATACTATCTGATACAAGGAAAACTTGCACATAGTGCTTTAAACGTAGCCACATGCTACCTTACATCATAATCACACATTGCTCGCACTCGAGCTAATCATGAGCCTGCTCACACAAGCTGACAATCATGACGTAACTACTCAGACTGCTCACACAAGTTGACAGGTACCCGCAACAAATGCCGAGCTACCCAGTCATCGGTAGAACGTACGAGACTAGCACCCGGATTCACATAATCACATATACACATAATTTCATGAGCTTATAATCATATATTTCCTAGTGACATGTCACTTGTATCCTAAACTATTCCTAAGGTTCAAACGGGATTTTCTCGATGTCAAATCTTTGTTGAACTCGTTCACAAAGTCGTTCTCATCGTCTATTATGTCATTATACACTCATCATAATAACTAAACATAGAAATTCATACATTAATAAAGCATTAAAAACATAATTCAACATTGCATTATTTACATATGAACTTACCTCAGTACAAAATATGGGCAATTAATTCAATTTAGTCCAACCATTTTTCTTGATCTATAATAGCAAATTCAGGTCATTTAATCATCACATTGTTCAAAATAGTCCATAAATCATACTTTAGCAAACTTACACATTTCCCCCAAATTTTCACATAATTACAACTTAACCCCTAGGCTCGTAAAATGAAATGTGTTCATTCTTTGATACCCAAGCCTAGTCGAACTTATTTTATACTCATATCAGCCCACATTTTCTTTCAAATCAGATTTTTAACCACTTATTTCACCACTTTTACAAAAATGTTTTTTTTAGGTGTTTTCATGAAAAACTACTTAGTAAAAGATGTTTATCATGCATCAAACTTCTATATTCCTCCATTAAACATCAAAATACAAACATGTCACACATGGGTCAAATTTCATACATGAACCCTAGCTCAAAATATGGCTAAAAATGGATAGATCATGTTTCAATGGCTCCAAAAATGCAAAGAACATCAAAAACGGGGCTAGGATTGACTTACTTTCAAGCATGAAAAGTTGAAAAACCCTAGCTATGGAGAGCTTGAGAATTTTGGCTATGGCATGGAGAAGACAAACACAAGTTTGACTTATTTTTCCCTTTGTATTCTTTTATTAACCGAATGACAAAAATTCCCTTAAGGCCTTTCTTTCAAATTTTTCCTATTCATGTCCATTTTTTTCCATATTTATAGAAATTGGGTAAATTACTATTTAAGGACCTCTAATCAATAATCCATGGCAATTTCTTACCTAAATCTTTTAGAGCTCACATTTTGCAACTTTTGCAATTTTGTCATAGATGTCAAATTGGACACTTTATCAATAGAATTTCTTTATAAAACCTTCACACAAGTATGCAATCATATCATACACCCCATGAGAATCATAAAATAATTATTTCTATTTCAAATTTTTGGTCTCGAAACCACTATTCCGACTAGACCCTAATTCAAGATGTTACATAACAATCCCTGGCGACGGTGCCAAAAACTTATAACTCATAAGTCTGTGCAAGTGTACATAGTCATTATCAAGTAATAAGTAAGTATCGAGTTATCGTCTCCACAGGGATTGTATTGTGTTCAATCACTTAATTGTAAACTTATACTAACAACTTGGTAAATAAAAACCCAATATGGTTGAGATGTGATGATTAAAATTAAATATATTAAACTAAATGCAATGATCCCTAATGCAAATTATCCTAAGTTTGCAAACTATATGAATGGAAAAGATTTTAGCAAAATTAAACACAATTTGCAACAATTATAACATAAATAAACTAGGACAATTACTTTAATTAAACTCAAATTATTATCAACATGCTTAATAACATTCGAAAAAATATTCCAAGACAACTCGATCTTTCATGAGTTTGGAAACCACATTAGGTCCTTTCAGAATCCTTTACTTAGTAAATAAGCATTTTTAGTGATCCCTATTTACTAAGGGTTTCTTAGCATTCCTGTGAGGTAATAGGGATGTGTTAGGTTTGAAACAGTTTAATCACACAAATCTAAAAACTATTCAGATTACAGAGGTTGGTTAGAGTTGCTATGCACCCTGCAATTTAATCGGGTTAGGATCTAAATTGAGCATGCACATTTCAATTATGTGTTCACTAGCCGTTGTCTGGTTAGGATAGCTCAACTAATTTAGGTGCATTTCAATCACCCATGAACGAAATACAAACTTGATTTTAATTGAAAAGATGATCAATTAAGGCATAAACATCATAAGCATGAATCATATAAATATTATTTAATCAAAGCAATCATCCTAGCTTAAATAAAATTAAGCTAACATTGTTGTAAACAAGAAAAAAGAACACATAGCAAACATTTTCAGATTAAATTAAAGAAAATAAAGATTAAACCCAAATCAGAGTTACTGTCACCCAAGACACTGACCGATGAGGCTCCTTCGCTCCTTCGCTTTGCTTCTTTCCTGATGGCTCTCCAAGGTGGCCGACCAAGGGCTCTTTAAGAGGCTTAATTGCTAAAATATCTATGAAGAGATGATGCTAGGCATGGAAAATGGAAAATGCTAAAGAGGATTGAGAGAATAAAAAGAATGATGATAGATGAGGGATGATTTTTATGGGATCAAATGTGGTCTTATTTATAGGTGAAGAGAGGAGGGTAGTTTGCTAAAAATAGAGAGCTTTAGTCTCTTCAAGCTTTTCCAATCAGTGATCGGCCATGCTTGGAGGATTTTGAGTTTAATTTTGCTTTATTTTTAAGCAATTTAAATGGCATAACAACTCCAGACCGAGACTAAGTCAAATGTAAATCTTCGGGTAAATCTCTAATTTCTTCAACATTGCAATGACCTTGTGTAATTAAACCATAAAGTGGTTTATGTTGACAGTCATGTGTAGCCAAAATTGGGTTGACTTGGTCTTCAATTTGGACGGTTTTTTTTAATCCAATAAAGCTATCATACCTGTCCAAAATAAATCAATAAATTAAAGGACCAAAGAATAAAATTTATCCAATTTAAATAATTAATTAAAACCCAAATTATTAATGAAATATTTTAAAATGAATTATTAAATATAATTTTATATTTTATTATTTAATTTAATCATGCATGGCCCATTTTATGTCTTAAAAATATAATATGTTCAAATAAATATAAAATAAGCCATTTTATGCATGAAAACTATATAATATAGCATAAAATCACATTTTAATAATTTTTATGTCCTAATTTCATATTTTCACATATTTCATTAATTTATTAAACAATTACTTAGTTTTAACAACAAATTTAAGTAAAAATGAAATAAATTACATAGGAAAAATCCTATATATTATTCGGTTTACAGTGTCGGAAAACCATCCTTAAGGAGAGGACCTCTTTGTTGGATAGTTTATGGAATGGCCGGAGAAATAAAGCAGTTCTGGTCAGGGGGTACACCTCATTTTTTTCAATCTCAACTTTCCTTTCGACCAAAGGATGTCCAACACCTCTGATTAGGAAATGTCGCAACAACAGTTAGTGAGTTTGCAAGAGCAAATATGTTGATGAGAGAGTAAATGTCATAGTAGAATGTTTGGTTTGAATAGAAATATTGTACCACTAGGACTCGTTAAGGCAAAATGAGGAAATGAGGAGGAAGACGTAATCGAACAATTCTAACCATAGGAAAGTGTTGGGCCTTTGTAGAAGGAGGATTGTGGAGCTTATGCAAGGGCATGGTAGTAGGATATGGATGCTTACCGTATAGATGTACAAGCATTGTACCCAGGTGTCTAGGATATGCTTTGGTGTTGGGGAAGGGCTCATAGAATGTCAAAAAAGGCAAGCAACATATTAGGGGTACTGTACATGTTATTGTTGGTATGGATGAAGAGTGGGCGACATCTAAGTCGAAGAGGAAGGCTTATTTCAGAAATGTAATGTTGATCAATACAATAAAAAAACCTAGTTAGTAGGGAAAATGACATGTCGAGTTTGGTTTAGAGGATGAAAAGGATCTGTATGATGAAGAAGGGATGATTCGATGGTTGCAATGGCGACCATAGCAGGTTTTCAAGTTCATAGAATCTTGGTGGACAATGGGAGTGTTGTAGAGGTGCTGACTTGGTAGGCCTTATACAAAATGGGATTGAAAGAGCATACTTTAAAGAAGGAGAGTCCATTTTATGGATTCACAAATCAACCAGTGAACGAGAAAGGATGTATTGCCTTAACAGTTACCTTGGGAGATGGAAAGCACACTACTACGAAGTATGTCCAATTTTTTGTTGTGGACCACCCATGGCTTATAATGCTATTTTTAGCCATCCTGTTATGCAGATGTCCAAGTTGATGATCTCCACTTTTTGTATCAATATCAAGTTTTCCATCAGAATGGGAGTAGGGTTCATGAAATTTGATCAATGTTTAGATAGACAGTGTTACATGATGTTTGTCAAGCAGACAGGTGAGAGAGAAACATGTGAGAGTTCGTAGTAGTTGGGTGCGGCCAGACAGGTATTGGGTTTATAGATTTTAGATGAGGAAAGAGGAAACTACCCATAAACTAGAGGCAAAGGAAGCTATGCAAACTTTTAAGTTGTTTTATGATGATAAAAAGAAGTTTGTGAAAATTCTGTCGATGTTAATTGAGTAGGAAAGGGAATATTTAGGGCACTGTTTGTAAAGGAATTCAAATGTTTTTGCATGGTCAGTAGTGGATATATCCGGGCTAGATCCTGAGGTAATAGTTCATAGTTTAAATGTTGACCTAAGCGCCAAGTCGTAAAGTAGAAGAAAAGGAAATTTTCCCCACTGGTGTTGGGGGCAATAAGACAGGATGTTGATAAACTATTGTCAACCAAATTTGTAAAAGAGGTTGAGTATCCTATGTGGTTGTCAAATGTGGAAAAGGTGAAGAAAGGTAACAATAAGTGGAAAATGTGTGTTGACTTGACTAACCTCAATAAGGCATGCCCTAAAGATAGTTTCCCTCTTGCAGCTATCGATAGGTTAGTAGATGTGTTGTAATACCCCAAACTCGTATCCGCCACCAGAATTGGTTAAGAGGCATTACTATACTCATAACACAGTTCAAAACAACCGAACATCAAATATCATCTATTTACAGTAATCAAATATCATCTATTTACAGTAAAAGTCATTCATTCACATTCAATATTCACATAAAATTTAGTTTACAATGCTTAAACATACATTCGGGACCAAATTGATAACATATAAAAGTTTCAAAACTTATAAAAGTTTTCAGCCTTTTTTTTAAAAGGTCACACACCTGTGTGAAGAGGCCATGTGCCTCACACAGTCTAGACACGCCCGTGTGTCGAAGCCGTGGCAAAATAGTGCATAGCTACTGACTTGCCCACACGGCCAGACCACACGCCAATGTGTCCAGTTCGTGTCCTATGAACATGCTCGTGTCCTAGCCGTGTGCTAAACGGTGCCAAAAATAGGGGGTATTCTATTTGTGACATCATCATACCAATTAAGGTCACACGATCAGACCACACGCCCGTGTGTCTAGCCCGTGTACGAGCCTGACTTATAATTGTAGGGTACCCTAGGGGACACACGACCGTGCAACATTGCCATGTGTCGCACACGGCTGAGACACACTCCCGTGTCTCTGACCGTGTGGACAAAAATAGGCCATTTAAATAGCCAATTTGCCACCCCAATTTTGGTCATCCTATAAGCAAAGGAAACTAACATATTTATAACACCATTTCAGCCAAATACAACACTAAAACGTAACCCTTTTCATATTATATAACAAACACCAAAATTCATACCCATAAACCTTACCAATTCATACAAAACATAAACTAATATCATACCAAAGGATTTCCTTCCATATATCATTCAATCTCAAGTTAATCCTACCAAAACTTACCAACTAAAACATATGACAATTTTCATATTAACATCACATACCATCAACCATTATCCACGATGAGTTCAAGCACAACTTAGCCAAATCACATGGCTAAGTATAAACATCACAAAACACCATTCCACAACTACTAGCCTATACATGCGATACTTCAAAAATATGCATTTTCAAAAGTACCGAATTAAGGTTTGATAGTGTAGTGATGATTCTTGATGATCCCCGAGCTTGTAATAGCTTCGATATCTATAAAATAATGCAAACACAAAAAAAGTAAGCTTTCAAAAGCTTAGCAAGCTCATACTATATTCATTAATAGTATATAAAACATAAAACATAAAACATCAACACATAAGTATTTACAAATTCTCAATCATCTATCAAATCTATACCAACCCAATCCTTATGTTCATAAAAATTCAATGAACTTCACCTACATAATATCATCTACCACAAAGGTATCATACATACCTGGATCTTCCCATACTTACTCACTTTCATTCTCACATCTAGTTTGAGTATTTCAAGACTTTGCGTAAATTATTCATACTTTAACATCCGCACACTTAGTGCTGTAAAGGTTAGCCGAAGCTAAAATGATTCTACACACTTAGTGCCATCTCAACTAGCCAAAACTAAGTCGGTATCGCACACTTAGTGCCTTTAGTAGCCGAAGCATGTTTAAATCGCACACTTAGTGCCAATGCTTTCAATTCATCATCATATCATCCAATTCAATTATATACAATCCATGTATAATAAAGCCATCAAAACTTACTTAACATCATATTTTAAGTATGAACTTACCTCGTACTCGGAATTTGTCGACTCAGACTGTTTATTCTACAATCTTCGATTTCCCTCTGTCTAAGTCTGAATTCCTCTTTTCTTGATCTAAATGTATTCAAAATCAACCCTTTTATTCACCAAATAATTCAAAACAATCCATATGTACACAATTAGGGCATTTTCCAAACTAGCCCTCACATTTTCACATTTCGACACTTTAGTCCCTATTTCACAAAATCACAAATTACACATAATTTGCATATACACAAGCTTAGCTGAATTCTCCTAGTACTCATACTAGTCCAAACATTTCATTTATTTCACATTTTAGTCCCTCAAAATAATATTTTCACAATTTAGCCCAAATTACTCAATTTCATCAAAAATCCAAAAACAAAACATTTAAACCCAACGTCAAGCTTCCATAATTTATCAACTAACATCACAAAGCTCACATTTTCATGAATGGCACATTTCAATATCATCACCAAAATCGTAAATTGAAGCATGGGTTTGATAGTATACGAAGCAACGATTACAAAAACATAGAAATTATCAAAAATCGAGCAAAACACACACCTAATTCACCAATTCAAAGTGCCGAACTCTTTGTATTTTCGGTGGAATAGCATGAACAAATGGCTAATTTCATGCTTTTGTTTTATTTTAATTACTTAATAAACATTATCCCATTTTGCCTTTTTTATAAACAATTATATTAACATTCCCAATGGACAAATAACAACATAAGGACCCTTACTTTAGAAAGCCAACTCAAATAGGCACTTTAACATCTAGCACACAGCTTTTACATTTTACACGATTTAGTCCTTTTTGCAATTTAAGCACACAAACAGTTAAATTTTCACACGAGACTTTAACACATGTCAATTCACCTATAATAGACACGGAAAATAATATTAAAATATTTTTTTTGACTCGAATGTGTGGTCCCGAAACCACTATTTTGACTAAGGTCAAAATCGGACTGTTACAATTCTCCCAATTAGGGATTTTTGTCCCCAAAAATCTTACCATTAAACAGAGTCGGATATTGATGTCTCATAGCATCTTCAGGCTCCCGTGGCCTCTTCAACACCATGTCGATGCCACATCACTTTAACTAATGAAATTTTCTTATTTCGCAACTCTTTAACCTCTCGCACTAAGATTTGGATCAGCTTTTCTTCGTAAGTCATATCAGACTGAATTTTGATCTCAGACAGAGGAATTATATGCTAAGGATCGGATCTGTATCGTTGAAGCATCGATACGTGAAACACATTCTGAATCTTTTCTAACTCGAGTGGCAACAACAATCTATATGCTACCGTCCCAATACGCTCGATAATCTCATACAATCCGATGAACCTCAGACTCAATTTGACTTTTCTACCAAACCGAAGCACCTTTTTCCATGGAGACACTTTCAAAAACACTTTATCGTCGATTTCAAACTCAATGTCTTTTCTTTTCAAATCTGCATATGATTTCTAACGATCAGAAGCTGCTTTCAAACTATCTCAGATCACTTTCACTTTCTGTTCAGTTTCTTCTATCAAATCAACCCCGTGAATTTTATTTTCGCTGAGCTCCATCCAATACAAAGGTGTATGGCATTTGCGACCATATAAAGCTTCGTATGGTGCCATTTTAATGCTTGATTGAAAACTGTTGTTATAAGCGAATCCAATCAAAGGTAGATATTGTTCCCACGTACCTTCAAACTCAAGAATGCAACATCTCAACATATCCTCAAGTATCTAAATAATCCGCTCAGATTGACCGTCTATTTCTGGATGAAAAGCAGTGCTAAAGTGCAATTTAGTACCCAGAGCATATTGTAACTTCTTCCAAAATCATGACGTGAATCTCGGATCTCTATCTGACACAATAGACAATGGCACACCATGCAATCTCACTATATTGGAAATGTATAACTCAGCTAGTTTATCAAGCGAATAATCAGATTGAATCAGAATAAAATGAGCTGATTTCATCAATTGATCAACTACAACCCAAATTGTATCTTTCTTTCTCGAAGACAGGGGCAAACACAAAACAAAATCCATGGTCACTCGATCTCATTTCCACTCCGGAACCATAATCGGTTGTAACAATCCAGATGGCATTTGATGTTCAACTTTAACTTGATGAAATAACAAACATTTAGAAACAAAATCAGAGATATCTCTTTTCATTCCAGACCACCAATAATACTGTTTCAAATCATTATACATTTTCGTACTACCTGGGTGCACAGATAACCGACTACTATGGACTTCACTCAGAATCATTTCAATTAATTCTGGATTTCTTGGAACACAAATTAGATCTCGAAATCTTAATCAATTATTTTTATCAATTTTGAATTCTAAATCAGTCTCTACATCACACTGAGCTCGTTTAGCTAAAATCTCATTATCGATCTTCTGAGCTTCGATAATCTGCTTTCAAACAAGGGCCTTGCTTTTAGTTCAGCTAAAACTGAACCATCGTCAGACAGAACTAAATGAGCATTCATCGCACGCAAAGAAAATAACGATTTTCGACTCCAAGCATCAGCAACAACATTTGCTTTTCCTGGGTGATAATCAATCACAAGTTTATAGTCTTTCAACAATTCTAACCATATTCTCTATCGCAAATTCAAATCTTTCTGAGTCATCAAATACTTCAAACTCTTATGATCAGAATACACATGACATTTCTCTCCAAACAAGTAATGGCGCCAAATCTTTAGGGCAAACACAATCGCAACTAACTCAAGATCGTGCGTCTGATAGTTCTTTTCATGCGGTTTTAACTGTCACGAAACATAAGCAACGACTTTTCCTTCTTGCATTAAAATGTATCCCAAACCAATCAACGAAGTATCACTATAAATCACAAATTCCTTACCCGATTCAGGTCGTACCAATATCGGAGCTTCAGTCAACAAGGCTTTCAACTGATCAAAAATGTTTTGACATTTTTCAGACCACTCAAACTTCACATCTTTCTGAAGTAGTTTTATCAACGGAGTCGCAATCATCAAGAAACCTTTTACGAATCTTCTATAATAACCAGTAAGTCCCAGAAAACTACAAATTTTAGAGACATTTCTCGGAGGTTTCCAATCCAAAATAGCTGAAATTTTATTCGGATCAACTCGAATAACAGAGGCGATACAATATGACCCAAGAAACCAACTTCTAGCAACCAGAACTCACACTTACAGAATTTCACATTGTAACACCCCGAACCCGGCCCAGACGTTATGGCCGAATCTGATGTGCCACATTGAAGTTAAAAACCCATGTTTCGTTTTAGTGCTTTAAAAACTGACTTTTGTTAAGCTAACAAAATGAATGGGAGCTGGGCACCAGGTAGGAATTTATAACAGAGGAGGTGAGCCATGAAGGCTACTTAAGTACCAAGTTCTTCTAATGGATCCAATCCTAGACATGGCCACAACCATTGCCACACTTTGTTAAATCGAGTTGTAATTTATTTAAGTTGAAATCTTTGATAAATCGGATAATCGTGGTGTTATTTTGAAAACAATTATCATTTTGAAAACACGTCCCAAGTCTAGCCCATTTATTAACAAACAGATTAAAGTTATTAAAAATAAAATAATCCCAGAAAAATAATTAAAATGGCCTTATTACAACCCAAAACCAAACAATAATATTAATAAGATAAAACATATAAAGAAATAAATCGGCTACTTATTGCAATTAAAAGAAACAGAAATAGTAGTGTGGCCATCTTCGAGTCCCTCGCAGCTCCAAACCATCAAAGCTTAGGGATTACCTGCACAGCTAGAAACAGGGTGAGTTTACGAAAACTCAGTGTGTAATCCCAATAACAAACAAACAGTGAAAACACAGTATCAGTACAATCTAGGTCAAAGCCCTATTTAGTCTTGACATATACTGGGCCGAAGCCTTTCGTTTAATGATTACTGGGCCAAAGCCTTTTCATAAATCATATCACTGGGCCAAAGCCTTTTCATAAATCATTTCACTAGGCTGAAGCCTTTGCCATAAACGGTATGGCCTATAGGCCCATTTCAATATCACATGTAATGTCAATGGATGTATGCAAGCCCATTTCAATATCACATGAAATACCAATGAATGTATGCAAGCCCATTTGGGGAGACTACTAAACCCACCATCTGCTACTCTCCACCCATACCAACCAACACACCATGTGGGGAATAACTCAACCCACCCAACCAACACACCACTGGCAGCATAGCTGCTTTATCATATATCTAGAGGCCTAGCCTCTTTAATAACTGGGGCAAAGCCCTTTTCAGTAAACTGGGGCATAAACCCTTTTCAATAAACTAGGGCATAAGCCCTTTTTGGTAAACTGGGGCATAAGCCCTTTTCAATAAACTGGGGCATAAGCCCTTTTTCGGTAAATTGGGGCATAAGCCCTTTTGCACTTCCTCCATCCATATAAAAACCCAACCCAATGCAACATGTCATGTATGCAGAATGTCATGCCCATATTTGAATTAAACAATCACATTCAAGTCATTCATATCACCAACATATATTCACAATCAAATCACAACCACACAGGTCCAAGTCACCACTTGCCCACAAGGGCACAACATCATTTTCACATTATAAGGGTATTGTCGTAATTTTACCAAATATCGGGTTTTCCATGTTCATTACAATTATCAATATTTCTGAGTGTTTAAACAATGATCTTTAACCCACTTTATCAAATTCGGGCTTTTGGGCCCAAAACCCTTAATGGGCCCTACGAATGCTAATTTAGCCTACTTAACCCAAATTTACAACAATACTAACCATGTTAACGTGTAACTTTTCCAAATTCCATTTTCTATCAATTCTACCCAAATGGGTTTGAAAGCCCATTGGGCACAATTTCAGCCCATTGAGGCCCAACTTACCATCATGCACAAAATTGAGTTCTTACCTATTCCATCGATCCAAACACCGATCTTATCGTATTTATCGCATCTATACCCAAACGCAACATTACAAGTTCTTAAAATACCGGTATTTTAGCATTTCGGCTTCTCAGCAAATATTAATCTAAGCTATTACAAGGGTTAGTATACACCTGTTACGGGTTGAAGTTGAAACGTTTCCAAAATCAATCGCCTACGATAACCACCACCTATCACTCAAACTTAACTAATCCAATATCAATATATGTAAATCCTAAGCACATCAGTCATACGGAACATAAGGGCATATTCAGTTATTTTACCATACGAGGGTATTACGGTCACTTTACCCTCTGTGGGCTTTACGGTCACTTTACCCTACAGGGGCTTTACGGTCTTTTTACCTAATAGGGGTATTTTAGTCATTTCATCCTACAAGGGTGTTTTGGTAAATCTACAAACCAAAGGTATTTTAGTAATTTTGTAAACCAATGGTATTTCTATAATTTTTAGAAAGTCAAGGGTATTTTTGTAAGTTTGTAAATCAAGGGTATTTTGGTAATTTTACAAATTGAGGGTATTTCGATAATTTCACAAACCAAGGGTATTTTGGTAATTTTACAAACTAGGGGTATTTTGGTAATTTTACAAACCAAGGGTATTTTAGTAATTTTGTAAATCGAGGGTAAAATAGTAATTCTGTAAATCAAGGGTAAAACAGTAATTATATAAATCGAGGGTAAAATGGTAATTCTGTAAATCGAGGGTAAAACGGTAATTTTGTAAGTCGAGGGTATAACGATATTTACGTAAATCGGGGGTAAAACGGTAATTATGTAAATCGGGGGTAAAACGGTAATTCTATAAATCGGGGGTACTTTGGTAATTTTACAAGTTGAAGGTATTTCAGTAATTTTGCAAATCGAGAGTATTTCAGTATTTTTACAAACTAAGGGTATTTCGGTAATTTTAGTAAACTAAAGTATTCTAAACAGGGATAACAATACGAATGGGCCTAAAGCCTATTCTCGGCCCAAATGGGCCCACACGCTCGTGTAGTCCTTTTAGCCCAAATCTAGCCACAGATATGAGATTCACTTAGCCTAGTCTAATATTTACTACACAATCAAACAACTTATCCAATTGGGCCCGTAGGCCCATTGAGCCCACATGGCCCCCTTCGGCCCATCGTGGCCCGAAGTAGCCATCCTACAGCTAGATTAGTGAGAAATACACACCTGATAGGAGACTAGAGTTAAACCACGCTCCGAGCACTCTTAGCCGACGCCCAACCCAAACGAGCACGCCATACAGCGAAAGGGATCAGCGAAGAAAGGTACCTTTACTCTCCTCATGGTTCCCTCTATTTAAAGCCAGCTTTGTATCCACTCTTATGTTAGCTTCCCGATGTGGGATCCCTCCAACATCAGAGTTTAAATTCAACACCAACTCTTGCCACCCCCTGTTAGCAAAATAAATGCTCCTTGCTTGCCATGGGATTCGAACCCATGCCTCCCCTCAGATGCTCCACACGCTTCTTGCCACTAAGCCACAAGGCTTTTTGTATATTTTATCCCCATTTAATTATAAGGTCTAAAGGCCAAAGTCCAGGTTCCCTTAAAAAAAACAAAATAAATTGCAAGAGCCAAGACTTGAACCCAGGCTCTCAGACAACCTTAATGACGCCACAACCACTAGACTACATGCTTCCTTGTGTCATTTATTTACCACAATAATTTAAAAGGCCCTCATCCAAGCATCCAGTTTTTTTCACTTAATACCAAAATTTTTGCTAAAGCCCAAGTTTGAACCCAAGATTTCTCCAACACTTCTCAAAGCCATTAACCACTAAACCAAACATTTAATTGTTTCATTTCATTGTACAATTAAATACCTATATACAACCTCCTTACGGACCCCCACTTAAGGCCCAATACTTCTAGGCCCAAATTTGGGGTGTTACAATTCTACCCCCTTAAATAAATTTCGTCCTCGAAATTTTCCACTATCAGACTACACCACCACATTTCCGCTGCGCACTCTGATACTAATAATACTAACATACATCTAAAAAATTTATCCATCGGAGCGAATAGATTTCACATGCAAACAATTTCTACATTTCCAGAACACACACCAAATAAATACTACATCTAAATTCAAGCGTTACAGTTTACTCTTAACTAGTGAGTTTCAGTATAGTACTACTATCTATAGTGGTTTCTCAATATAGCATTTCAATCTATAACAGTAAACAGAGTTAGAGAACTTACAGATTTGGTGCCGGAGACTCGGTGTGCCACACCTTCAGTAACATCTTTTCAGAAACAAGTCAAGTTTCGTTGAGAGATTTCATAACAAAATTTTAGAAAAACCCTTTTCAAACCCCAATTTCAGAAAAAGAAAAGAAAAAAATAACAATAATTTTCTACTACCCATACCACAACCGAGTTTTGCAACCTAGCTCTGATACCATTAAATGTAACACCCCGAACCTGGCCCAGACGTTATGGCCTAATCTGATGTGCCACATTGAAGTTAAAAACCCATGTTTCATTTTAGTGCTTTAAAAACCGACTTTTGTTAAGCTAACAAAGTGAATGGGACACAGGCACCGGTAGGAATCTGTAACGAGGAGGTGAGCCATGAAGGTCGCTTAAGTACCAAGCTCTTCTAATGGATCCAATCCTAGACATGGCCACAACCATTGCCACACTTGGTTAAATCGAGTTGTAATTTATTTAAGTTGAAATCTTTGATAAATCGAATAATCGTGGTGTTATTTTGAAAACAATTATCATTTTGAAAACACGTCCTAAGTCTAGCCCATTTATTAACAAACAAATTAAAGTTATTAAAAATAAAATAATCCCAGAAAAATAATTAAAATGGCCTTATTACAACCCAAAACCAAACAATAATATTAATAAGATAAAACTTATAAAGAAATAAATCGGCTACTTATTGCAATTAAAAGAAACAGAAATAGTAGTGTGGACATCTCCGAGTCCCTCGCATCTCCAAACCATCTAAGCTTAAGGATTACCTGCACAGTTAGAAATGGGGTGAGTTTACAAAAACTCAGTGTGTAATCCCAATAACAAACAAACAGTGAAAACACAGTATCAGTACAATCTGGGTCAAAGCCCTATTTAGTCTTGACATATCTTTGGTCAAGCCTTTCGTTTAACGATTACTGGGCCGAAGCCTTTTCATAAATCATATCACTGGGCCAAAGCCTTTTCATAAATCATTTCACTGGGCTGAAGCCTTTACTGTAAACGGTATGGCCTATAGGCCCATTCAATATCACATGTAATGTCAATGGATGTATGCAAGCCCATTTCAATATCACATGAAATACCAATGAATGTATGCAAGCCCATTTGGGGAGACTACTCAACCCACCATCCGCTACTCTCCACCTGTACCAACCAGCACACCATGTGGGGAATAACTCAACCCACCCAACCAACATACCACTGGCAGCATAGCTGCTTTATTATATATCTGGAGGCCTAGCCTCTTTAATAACTGGGGCAAAGCCCTTTTCGGTAAACTGGGGCATAAATCCTTTTCAATAAACTGGGGCATAAGCCCTTTTCGGTAAACTGGGGCATAAGCCCTTTTCAATAAATTGGGGCATAAGCCCTTTTCGGTAAACTAGGGCATAAGCCCTTTTGCACTTCCTCCATCTATATAAAAACCCAACCCAATGCAACATGTCATGTATGCAGAATGTCATGCTCATATTTGAATTAAACAATCACAGTCAAGTCATTCATATCACCAACATATATTCACAATCAAATCAACAACCACACAAATCCAAGTCGACCACTTGCCCACAAGGGCACAACAGTCATTTCTCACATTATAAGGGTATTGTCGTAATTTTACCAAATATCAAGGTTTTCCATGTTCATTACAATTATCAATATTTCCGAGTGTTTAAACAATTATCTTTAACCCACTTTATCAAATTCGGGGTTTTGGGCCCAAAACCCCTAATGGGCCCTACGAATGCTGATTTAGCCTACTTAACCCAAATTTTACAACAATACTAACCGTGTTAACGTGCAACTTTTCCAAATTCCATTTTCTATCAATTCTACCCAAATGGGTCTGAAAGCCCATTGGGCCCAATTTCAGGCCATTGAGGCCCAACTTACCATCGTGCACAAAATTGAGTTCTTAGCTGTTCCATCGATCCAAACACCGATCTTATCGTATTTATCGCATCTATACCCAAACGCAACATTACAAGTTCTCGAAATACCAGTATTTTAGCATTTCAGCTTCTCATCAAATATTAATCTAAGCTATTACGAGGGTTAGTACACACTTGTTACGGGTTGAAGTTGAAACGTTTCCAAAATCAATCGCCTACGATAACCACCACCTGTCACTCAAACTGAACTAATCCAATATCAATATATGTAAATCCTAAGCACTTCAGTCATACGGAACATAAGGGCATATTCGTCATTTTACCATATAAGGGTATTACGGTCACTTTACCCTATAGGGCCTTTACGGTCACTTTACCCTACAGGGGCTTTACGGTCTTTTTACCTAATAGGGGTATTTTAGTCATTTCATCCTAAAGGGTGTTTTGGTAAATCTACAAACCAAAGGTATTTTAGTAATTTTGTAAACCAATGGTATTTCTATAATTTTTAGAATGTCAATGGTATTTCTCTAACTTTGTAAATTAGGGGTATTTTGGTAATTTTATAAATTGAGGGTATTTCGGTAATTTCACAAACCAAGGGTATTTTGGTAATTTTACAAACTAGGGGTATTTTGGAAATTTTACAAACCAAGGGTATTTTAGTAATTTTGTAAATCGAGGGTAAAACAGTAATTTTGTAAATCAAGGGTAAAACAGTAATTCAATAAGTCGAGGGTAAAATGGTAATTCTGTAAATCGAGGGTAAAACGGTAATTCTATAAATCGAGGGTAAAACGGTAATTCTGTAAATTGAGGGTAAAACGGTAATTCTGTAAGTCGAGGGTAAAACGATAATTATGTAAATCGGGGGTAAAACGGGAATTATGTAAATCGGGGGTAAAACGGTAATTCTGTAAATCGGGGCTACTTGGTAATTTTACAAGTCGAAGGTATTTCAGTAATTTTACAAATCGAGGGTATTTCAGTATTTTTACAAATTAAGGGTATTTCGGTAATTTTAGTAAATTAAAGTATTCTAAATAGGGATAACAATACGAATGGGCCTAAAGCCTATTCTCGGCCCAAATAGGCCCACAAGCTCGTGTGGCCTTTTTAGCCCAAATCTAGCCACAGATATGAGATTCACCTAGCCTAGTCTAATATTTACTACACAATCAAACAACTTATCCAATTGGGCCCGTAGGCCCATTGGGCCCACATGGCCCCTTTCAGCCAATCGCGGCCCGAAGTAGCCATCCTACAGCTAGAGAAGTGAGAAATACACACCTGATAGGAGACTGGAGTTAAACCACGCTCCGAGCACTCTTAGCCGATGCCCAACCCAAACGAGCACGCCATACAGCGAAAGGGATCAGCCAAGAAAGGTACCTTTACTGTGACAACCCGAATTAGGGCCTAATCGGAATAGTGGTTTCGTGACCACAAATATGAGATAGAAATAATCATTTTATAATTATTTTGGGGTTTATGATATGATTTCATGATTTCATGAAAATTTCGTGATGAAATTCTGTGCATTTCGCGCTTAAGTTGAGATTAGGGACTAAATCAAAAAAATGTAAAACTCGTGTTTTAGAAGCTTTTAGTATGAAATTGCTTTGGGATATTAACTAGGAGGTCTTAAATAGAAATTTGACCCATTCTTAAGTTATGGACAAAAGTTGGACATGGAGGGAATTTTTTGAAAGTTTAGTAGTAAGGGCATTTTGGTCATTTGTATATTAAATGAAATAAAATGGGAAAAATAACACAAAATTGGTTATCATCTTCATTAGTTGCTGCCGAAAATTGCTCTCCTCCATAGCTAGGGTTTCTTCAACTTTCAAGCTTCATAGTAAATGAATTCAAGCCCGCTTTTAATGTTCTTCACATTTTGAAATCCTCGTAGCTTCGGTTTACTTATTTCTACCATTAGTTGAATTAGGGTTTATGTTTAAAAATTTACCCATGAATGATAGGCATGTATTTTGTTGTTTGATGGTAGAATATGAATGTTTGAAGTTAGGGGAACGATCTTTTCTAAGCGATTTTTAACAAAACGAGCAAAACAAAGATAATCGATAAAAATACCTATTGTTCATAACTATGTGTTAGAGTGAGAATTTGATGTTGCCATAGAAGAGAAAAATGATCAGTAGGTCATTAAACATAAGAATAAGGGCTGAAATTAAATTTCTAAGCCTTGGGGAAAAATCGTAATTTTGTAAAAGTTAAGGGGCAAAAATGTAATTTTTGTATAATGTGATTTTTGGATTAAAATAAATATTTTGAGTGTTAAATGAGCTAAATATGTTGTTATAGATCAAGAAAGGTGTGGAATCGACCTCGAACGGGGAAAGGAAAAAGTTTTGGACTAAATTGCAAAATTCTCATATTTTGCACTGAGGTAAGTTTGTATGTAAATAATACATTAATTTCATTTACATTTTTATATTTCAGCCTGTTATATATATATTAGCTGATGTTGAAGTATAAATCGACTATTGAAAGAATGGAAATAAGTAATAGAGAGAGAGAGCCCGGTTGAACATTCGAAAAAATCGAATAAAATAGAGGGAGCGTAGCTAGGTCACATGTATGGTGCCGAGTGCACATCATGTGTACAAGAAGGCTACGAGATACTATATAGTAGCTAGGTCACATGTGTGATACGGGATGTATCCCATGTAGACAAGAGAGCTACGTGAGAGATAAATGTAGCTAGGTCGCATGCGTGATTCCAAGTGAAGAACACCATGTAGACAAGAGAGCTACGAGACAAATCGGCTAGGTCACATGAGTGGTACTAAGTGTTCACCATGTGTACAAGAGAGCCGAATTAAATGAAATATGATGGTGGGGTGTGTCTTGAAACCATCAAGTATTGAGATTAATCCGAATTGTTCAACAGGATGGTTTTGTGGTGACATTGTAGTCATGGACCTACACTTGTGATGTATGAAATGTGGTGAAAATGATTTGTGGTATATATATATGTAAGTTAAAATGAGGTTAGTATAAAGAATGTGTGAAAGAATGAAATTAGCATTAAAACTGTTTTGGACAGTAGTAGTAACGTGATTTTGAAAATTCACCAAAAATATAAGGAATTTAATTAGAGGTTGAATGAGATGTGAAATTAAATCTTAATGAGTCTATTTTCATATAAAAGAAACAGAGCAAGCAAAGGAATTCTATATTTTGAGATATTTACAATTGTGTGAGACTTGCTCAGGATGACTATGTAATCCCCTGTTTCAAATTTGAAAAATCATTAAAAATTGTACAAAACAAATTAATAAATATAGTTTATATGAATAAATTCCTTATTGAGTCTAGTTTTAAATGAAACAGGTTTCATGGTTATTTGAATTGTATACTAAGATAAATTCAATTTGTAATGAACAGAGGTCAGATCAGTTGAGCTGTGTAACAGGGGAAACTTTAACTAATAAACTGTACTAATTGGCTGAACCAAAAATTCTAGAAAAGAATTAGTAATAATTTTTATGAGTCTAGAATCAGAAAAATTTTACGGATTTGAATTTCGAATTTCGTAACTCGAGTTATGATTTATTTAGTGATCATGACGCAGGAGGGACAGCTTGATCAAATTGGAGTAAACAATAAAATTAAAAATATGACATAATTGAGCTATGTTGTAAACATATTAGATTTCTTATTTGTTATTTATATACTTACTTACTAAGCTATAAGCTTACTTTCCTTTCTCTCCTTTGTCTTATAGTGTCATCCATTAGCACAGAGTCGAGATCGTAGAAGATCCGCCCGCACTATCAATACTCTTGGTATCTGAACTCAACATTTTGAAATATGGCATGTATAGCAGACTTAGTTATTTTGTTACGTGTCATAATTGTCTAGGTTCAAATTACTACTTATAGTATCAAACTAATCATTTTGTACGAAGCCTTTGAAGTTGGTTTGTATTGTTAATGGCATATGTTATAACGATCAAATTGCACGCCATATTCTTGTTGGGTTTTTGTTTAATAGTATATACTATAATTTGTTAATACCTCGTACCCTGTTCGGCGACGGATACGGGTAAAGGGTGTTACATTTAGTGGTATCAGAGCTATGATTTAGTCAGTTCTCGAACTAATAAAGTGTGTGTAAAAGTCTAGTTATACATGCCATAAAAATATTGTGATAGTGTGGTGACTCGATTATTCTAAAGCGTGTTTTGTTTTAATATAGTAATGGATCTGAAGGAACTGCGGTGATGATCTTTGCTAGTAATGCGCCGGCTCCCTTTGAGGGACCGCTACTGTGGAAAATAGATCTGAGACATTGAGATAGGGAGATGAGGCTCGGGATGCATTTCTCCAAATGATGAACAATTGGTATACTGAATTTATTCGAGCAAATCCAAATGCTCAACCTTCTCCACCCCCTCCCATACCTCAGGCGATTCCTGTAGCTGCTCAAGGCATAGATTTGGTAAGAATGAACAAGCCTTCGGTTGACAAGATTCAAAAACAAGGGGTCGAAGAGTTTAGAGCAAAGGTCGATGATGATCCTGAGAAAGCGAAATTCTGGCTTGAAAATTCTACTCGTGTATTTGATGAGCTCTCATGTACACCCGAGGAGTGCTTAAAGTGTGCTGTATCACTTTTGAGAGATTCGGCCTACCACTGGTGGAAGACTTTGGTAGCAGTGGTGCCAAAAGAAAAAGTTACTTGGGATTTCTTCCAGGAAGAATTTAGAAAGAAATACATAAGTCAGTGATTTATTGATCAAAAATGGAAGGAGTTCCTTGAATTGAAGCGGGACAAGATATCGTGGCGAGTATGAACACGAATTTGTGAGACTCGACAAGTATGCCCGAGAATGTATGTCCACCGAGGCCATTATGTGCGAAGGTTTGAAGATGGGCTAAATGAGGACATTAAAGTGCTTGTAGGAATTTTGGAGTTGAAAGAATTTGTAGTATTGGTTGATCGAGCTCTTAGAGCCGAAGAATTGAACAAAGAAAAAAGAAAAGCTGCTATTGAGGCTCGATATGTCAGGAAAAGGCCGATAAGCAAGCCATTTCAATCTCAATCAAAGAGGTCCAAAGAGACAAACCCTCGAATGACAGTTTCAACTGGGGATTCACACAAAGATCATGGTAGAGCATATTCGGGGTCTAAAGCTCAAGCTACTTCGGTGGCAAGTGTGGGTAATGTGCGACCTAGAAAGCCCGAGTGTCAGCAATGTGGCAGGCAACATTATGGTGAGTGTTGGGGAATCGAGCGAGCTTGTTTCAGGTGCGGTTCTCGTGACCATTTTATTAGAGATTGTCTGGAAAAAGTTAAAGAAGAAAGATTTCAGAGTGCTAGATAGAATACCACCGCTAGTAGAGGTAGACCACCGAGAAATACTGGAGGTGGGACTAGCAGTAAAACTGCGATGAAAGATTCAATGGCAAGATCAGAAGCTAGAGCACCTGTTAGAGCTTATGCTATACGTGCCCGAGAAGATGCATCATCTCCCGATGTCATTACTGGTACATTTTCTCTTTATGATACTATTGTTATTGCATTGATTGATCTCGGGTCCACTCATTCCTATATTTACATGAATTTAGTATCTAATAAAAAGTTGCCTATTGAGTTTACTGAGTTTACGATTAAAGTGTTGAACCCCTTAGGCCAATATGTGCTAGTTGACAAGGTTTGCAAGAATTGCCCATTAATGATTCAAGGTCACTGTTTTCCAGCTAATTTGATGTTGTTACCATTTGATGAGTTTGATGTTATCTTGGGAATGGACTGGTTGACATTGTATGATGCCAAGGTAGATTGTAAACAAAAAACACTAGAGTTGAAATGTGAAAATGGAGAAATTTTGTGGGTTTAAACAGATGAATCAAATAAATTGCCTATGGTGATTTCGCACATGTCTGCACAGAAATACATAAGGAAAGGGTATGAAGCTTATCTGGCTTATGTAATGAATACTGAGTTGCCTCAATGAAGTTTGAATCGATCTCGATAGTCTGTGAGTTTCGGATGTATTTCGGAGGAATTGCTGGGTTGCCTCCGAACAGAGAGATAGAGTTTGCCATTAATTTGTTGCTTGCATCTTGCACCGATCTCGATTGCTCCATATAGAATGGCTCTGACTGAATTAAAAGAATTGAAGGCTTAGTTGCAGGAGTTAACAGACAAGGGATTTGTGAGACCAAGTTTCTCTCCCCGGGGTGCTCCTGTATTGTTCGTAAAGAAGAAGGATAGTTCAATGAGACTTTGCATTGATTACCGTCAGCTTAATAAGGTGAC
Source organism: Gossypium arboreum (assembly GCF_025698485.1). NCBI lineage: Eukaryota > Viridiplantae > Streptophyta > Magnoliopsida > Malvales > Malvaceae > Gossypium > Gossypium arboreum. The sequence continues at coordinate 109,451,123 of NC_069072.1, read as the reverse complement.
TATAAAGAACAAGTACCCATTACCGAGGACTGATGATTTATTCGATCAATTAAAAGGGGCCACAGTGTTTTCAAAGATCGATTTGAGGTCTGGTTACTACCAGTTGAGAGTTAAGGAGTCGGATGTGCCGAAAACTGCCTTTAAGACAAGGTATGGACATTATGAGTTTCTTGTGATGCCTTTCGGCTTAACAAATGCTCCAGCTATATTTATGGACTTAATGAATTGGATCTTTCAGCCATATTTGGATAAGTTTGTAGTAGTGTTTATAGATGACATTCTAATTTATTCTCGGGATGAGTCTGAACATGCCGAACACTTGAGAACCATATTGTAGATCTTGAGAGAAAAGAAACTGTTTGCTAAGTTCAGTAAAAGTGAGTTCTGGCTTCGTGAAGTCAGATTTTTGGGACATATAGTCTCAGGTGATGGTATTTAGGTGGATCCAAGCAAGATTTCTGCGATCGTTGATTGGAAACCGCCCAAGAATGTATCCGAGGTGATACTACTTATAGTATCAAACTAGTCATTTTGTACGAAGCCTTTGAAGTTGGTTTGTATTGTTAATGGCATATGTTATAATGATCAAATTGCACGCCATATTTTTGTTGGGTTTTGTTTAATAGTATATACTATAATTTGTTAATACCTCGTACCCTGTTCCGGTGATAGATACGGGTAAGGGGTGTTACATTTACTCTCCCCATGGTTCCCTCTATTTAAAGCCAGCTTTGTATCCACTCTTATGTTAGCTTCCCGATGTGGGATCCCTCCAACATCAGAGTTTAAATTCAACACCAACTCTTGCCGCCCCCTGTTAGCAAAATAAATGCTCCTTGCTTGTCATGGGATTCGAACCCATGCCTCCCCTCAGATGCTCCACACGCTTCTTGCCACTAAGCCACAAGGCTTTTTGTGTCATATTTTATCCCCAATTAATTATAAGGTCTAAAGGCCAAAGTCCAAGTTCCTTTAAAAAAATAAAATAAATTGCAAGAGCCAAGACTTGAACCCAGGCTCCCATACAACCTTAATGACGCCACAACCACTAAACTACACGCTTCCTTGTGTCATTTATTTACCACAATAATTTAAAAGGCCCTCATCCAAGCATCCAGGTTTTTTTCACTTAATACCAAAATTTTTGCTAAAGCCTAAGTTTGAACCCAAGATTTCTCCAACACTTCTCAAAGCCATTAACCACTAAACCAAACATTTAATTGTTTCATTTCATTCCACAATTAAATACCTATATACAACCTCCTTACAGACCCCCACTCAAGGCCCAATACTTCTAGGCCCAAATTTAGGGTGTTACACACATACAATTATTTATCTCTCAAAATCTGTAATACTATTCTCAGGTGGTCGGCATATTCAGATTCTTCACGTAAATAAATCAATATGTCCTCAATGAATACCACAACAAATTGATCTAAATGTGGTCTAAAAATTCTATTCATCAAATCCATAAAGATAGCAGGTGTGTTAGTCAATTTGAAAGGCATAACTAAAAATTCATAGTGATCGTACCTCGTTCTGAAAGCAGTCTTTGGAATAACTAAGTCTTTCAATCGCAACTGATAATAGCCTAATCTCAAATCTATTTTTGAAAACACAGCAGCCCCTTTCAACTGATCAAACAAATCATCAATTCGGGGCATGGGATACTTATTCTTAACAGTCACCTTGCTTAATTGATGATAATCTATACACATTCTCATCGTACCATCTTTCTTTTTCACAAATAAAAATGGAGCACCCCAAGGTAAGAAACTCGGTCTAACAAACCCTCAATCAGTCAACTCTTACAACTGAGACTTTAATTCTTTTAATTCTATCGGAGCCATTCGGTACGGAGCTATCGAAATTGGTGTAGTACCAGGTACCAATTCTATGCCAAATTCTACCTCTCTAACTAGAGGTAATCCCAGAAGTTCTTCAGGAAACACATCAGGGAACTCACAAACAACAGGCACAGATTCAACGTTCTTTTCTGGCACTTTTGAATCAATCACATATGCAAAATAAGCTTCACAACCCATTCTCACCATACTCAAAGCTTTCATAGAAGATATCACAACAGGCAACCCATTCAAATCACTAGATTCAATTCTGACTATTTCATCATTATTGCATCTCAAATCAATACTTTTTCGTTTGCAATTCACCACAGCATCATGCAAAGTTAACCAATCCATTCCCAAAATAATATCAAACTCATTAAAAGGTAGCAACATCAGATCGGCCAGAAAACAATTGTCTCGAAACATTAACAGACAATTCTTGCAGACTTTATCAACCAGGACACATCTGCCTAGGGGGTTTGAAACACTAGTTACAAATTCAGTAGACTTTACCGGTAAAGTCTTACTGTTCATTAAATTCATAGATATATACGAATGTGTTGATCCAGGATCTATCAAAGCAATCACATAAGTATCATAGAGAGTAAATGTACCCGTAATCACATCTGGTGATGAAGTTTCCTTGCGAGCTTGAATAGCATAGGCTCTGGCAGGTGCACGAGCCTCAGATCTCACAACTGTGTCATTCGTTCCTCTCTGACTACCGCTTACATTTCCCAAATTTCTAGGAGGTCTACCTCGAGAAACATTACCACTCTGCCTTAGATTATGAACATTTTCTTTTTCACTAAATCTGAACAATCTTTTATAAAATGATTTCTTAAACCACAACTATAACAAGCTCGGTTATTACTTTTTCCCCAGCATTCACCAAAGTGTCGTCTTCCACATTGATCACATTCAGGCTTTTAATTCTTTACATTATCAACACTGGCAACAGACGTGGCTGAAGATTTAAAATTTGATTGCGATCTAGCACGATCTCTATTCAAATGTCTCATACTAGTCTTTAAACAACTGCTATATCTTTAAACTTCTTGGATCCAGATTGAAATGATTTACCCGATGATCTTTTTCGTACCTCTCTAGCTACAAAATCAGCCTTTCTTTTCTCTTTCCCAAGATCTTCAGCTTTACATGCTCGTTCAACAAGCACCGCGAATTATTTGATTTCCAAGATCCCAAATAGCAAACTAATATATTCATTCAGACCATCTTTAAATCTCTTGCACATTATTGCTTCTAAAGATACACATTCACGGGCATACTGACTCAACCTTACAAATTCTCGCTCATATTCTGTGACAGACATACGGCCTTGTTTAAGCTCGAGAAACTCTTTGCGTTTCTGATCAATGAATCTCTGACTGATATATTTCTTCTGAAATTCAGTTTGAAAGAAATCCCATGTAACTCGTTCACTCGGAACCACAGGCGTCAACGTTTTCCACCAATGATATGCCGTATCTCTCAAGAGGGAAACAACACATTTTATGCATTCATCAGGATTCAAGGACAATTCATCAAACACTCTTATCGTATTCTCTAACTAGAACTCAACTTTTTTAGTATCATCACTTGTTGTACCTCTGAACTCTTCAGCCCCATATTTTCTAATCTTATCAACTGGTGGTCTACTCAACTGTATTGGATTCAGTGGTGGATAACATGAGTTTGAGGAGGATTAACTGGGGGTGGAGGTTGTTGTACAGCCAAATTAGTTCTAATATATTAGGTGAACCAGTCATTCATCATCTGATAGAAGGCTTTTTTAGCTTCACCATCACTACTACTCGTAGCCGGTTGAGAATCAGCTTGCACTGTCCCTTGCGCGGGAGCAGGCGCATTGCTTTCAACATCATCTGCTATAGCTCTATCGGGATCCATTGCTATATAAAAGCACATTTTAATATCAGGATTCATCACACTATCGCAGTTCATAAATATGGTATGTATAGCTAGACTCACATACGCTACGATAATCCTAGAACCGACTAAACGATAGCGATGATGCCAATAGAATGTAACACCCCTAACCCGTATCCGTCGCCGGAATTGGTTAAGAGGCATTACTATACTCATAACACAGTTCAAAACAACCGAACATCAAATATCATCTCATTACAGTAAAAGTCATTCATTCACATTCAATATTCACAAAAAATTTTGTGTACAATGCTTAAACATACATTCGGAACCAAATTGATAACTTATAAAAGTTTCAGAACTTATAAAAATTTGCAGCCTTTTTTTTAAAAGGTCACACACCCCTGTAAAGAAGCCATGTGCCTCACACGGTCTAGACACGCCCGTGTGTCGAAGCCGTGGCAAAATAGCGTATAGCTACTGACTTGCCCACACGGCTAAACCACACGCCCGTGTGTCCAGTCCGTGTGCTATGAACATGCTCGTGTCCTGGCCGTGTGCTAAGCCGTGCCAAAAATAGGGGGTATTATGTTTGTGATGTCAACATACCAATTAAGGTCACATGGTTAGACCACACGCCCGTGTGTCTAGCTCGTGTGCGAGCCTGACTTATAATTGTAGGTACCCCAGGGGATATACGACTGTGCAACATAGCCGTGTGTTGCACACGGCTGAGACACACGCCCGTGTCTCTTCCCGTGTGGACAAAAATAGGCCATTTACATAGCCAATTTGCGACCCCTATTTTGGTCATCCTACAAGCAAAGGAAACTAACATATTTATAACAACATTTCAGCCAAATGCAACTCTAAAACGTAACCCTTTTCATATCATATAATAGACACCAAAATTCATACCCATAAACCTTACCAATTCATACCAAACATAAACTAATATCATACGAAAGCATTTCCTTCCATATATCATTCAATCTCAAGTTAATCCTACCAAAACTTACCAATTAAAACATACCACAATTTTCATATTAAAATCACATACAATCAACCATTATCCACCATGAGTTCAAGCACAACTTAGCCAAATCACATGGTTAAGTATAAACATCACAAAACATCATTCCACAACTACTAGCCTATACATGCCATACTTCAAAAATAGGCATTTTCAAAAGTACCGAATTAAGGTTTGATAGTGTGGTGATGATCCTTGACGATCCCCGAGCTTGTAGTAGCTTCGATATCTATAAAACAATGCAAACACACACAAAGTAAGCTTTCAAAAGCTTAGCAAGCTCGTACTATATTCATCAATAGTATATAAAACATAAAACATCAACACATAAGAATTGAAAAATTCTAAATCACCTATCAAATCTATACCAACCCAATCCATATGTTCATAACAATTCAATGAACTTCACCTAGATAATATCATCTACCACAAAGGTATCATACATACTTGGATCTTCCCATACTTACTCACTCTCATTCTCACCTCTTATTTGAGTATTTCAAGACTTTGCGTAAATTATTCATACTTTAACATCTGCACACTTAGTGCTGTAAAGGTTAGCCGGAGCTAAAATGATTCTGCAAACATAGTTCCATCTCAACTAGCCAAAACTAAGTCGGTATCGCACACTTAGTGCCTTTAGTAGCCGAAGCAAGTTTACATCGCACACTTAGTGCCAATGCTTTCAATTCATCATCATATCATCCAATTCAATTATATACAATCCATGTATAATAAAGGCATCAAAACTTACTTAACATCATATTTTAAGTATGAACTTACCTCATACTCGGAATTTGTCGACTTAAACTGTTTATTCTACAATCTTCGATTTCCTTCTGTCTAAGTCTGAATTCCTCTTTTCATGAGCTAAATGTATTCAAAATTAACCCTTTTATTCACCAAATAATTCAAAACAATCCATATGTACACAATTAGGGCATTTTCCAAACTAGCCCTCAGATTTTCACATTTCGACACTTTAGTCCCTATTTCACAAAGTCACAAATTACACATAATTTGCATATACACAAGCTTAGCCGAATTCTCCTAGTACTCATACTAGTCCAAACATTTCATTTATTTCACATTTTAGTCCCTCAAAATAATATTTTCACAATTTAGCCCAAATTACTCAATTTCATCAAAAATCCAAAAACAAAACATTTAAACCCAACGTCAAGCTTCCATAATTTATCAACTAACATCACAAAGCTCACATTTTCATGAATGGCACATTTCAAAATCATCACCAAAGTCATAAATTGAAGCATGGGTTCGATAGTATACGAAGCAACGATTACAAAAACATAGAAATTATCAAAAATCAAGCTAAACATATACCTAATTCACCAATTCAAAGTGCCGAACCCTAAGTGAGCTTTCTCTTTTCTTTTTCTTTTTATTTTCGATGGAATAGCATGAACAAATGGCTAATTTCATGCTTTTGTTTTATTTTAATTACTTAATAAATATTTTTCCATTTTGCCCTTTTATAAACAATTATAAATCCTTTTAATGAATGGTTGTTTTAGTCCATTAACATTCCCAATGGAAAAATAACAACATAAAGACCCTCACTTTAGAAAGCCAACTCAAATAGGCACTTTAACATCTAGCACACAGCTTTTACATTTTACACGATTTGGTCCTTTTTGCAAATTAAGCACACAAATAGTTAAATTTTCACACGAGACTTTCACACATGTCAATTCACTTATAATAGATACGAAAAATAATATTAAAATATTTTTTTCAGACTCAGATATGTGGTCCCAAAATCACTATTCTGACTAAGGTCAAAATCGGACTGTTACATGTGTCAATAGGGCACAAGTTTATGAGCGTCATGGATGCATTTTCTGAGTATAACTAGATTTTAGTGTCAAATGAAGACCAAGAAAAGACAACTTTAGTTATAGAGGAGGGTCTTTTTTTTTATCGCGTTATGCCTTTTGGACTAAAAAATGCAGGGGAGACCTACCAACATCCCATGAACAAAATCTTTAAAAGGTCAAATAGGTCACAACGTTGAAGTTTATGTTGATGACATGTTGGTAAAGAGCAATACCTTAGAAGGTGAGGTTTATCTCAATGAGGTGTTTGATGTTTTGTGAGCTTATAAGGTGAGGTTGAATCCAAGGAAGTGTGCATTTGGTATGACTATAACAACTCATTTTCAGTGAAATCAGAACAGTAGTTTTGGGACCACAAATTCGAGTCAAAAAGAAAGTTTATTTTAAAAATATTGCATGGTTTGAATTATGATAGGAAAGATGTATGAAAATCTTGATAAGAAAATTTTATCGGTTACATGTTTAATTACAAAATGGACCAAATTGCATAAAATAAAAAAGTTGAGTTCTAGTAGCTATATGTAACATCCCGGTTTAGACCCTAGTCAAAATAGTAGTTTCAGGACCACAAATCTGAATTAGAAAAATATTTTTAATATTATTTTCCATTCCTATAATAGGTGAATTAATATGTGTGAAAGTCTTGTGTTAAAATTTTATTGTTTGTGTGCTCGATTTGATAAAAGGACTAAATCGCAGAAAATGTAAAAGATGTGTTCTATTTGTTAAGTGTGCCTATTTGTTATGGCTTATTAAAGCAAAGGTCCTTATGTTGTAATTTGACCATGGTTAGTGGTATTGGTCATAGATGGCCTTAAAATGGATGAATTTTAATGTTTTAAACAAAGGTTAAAATGGTAAATTATGTAATATATAGCTTAAATAAAACGAAGATAGAAATTAGACTGTTTATCATAATTTTTGCCGAAATTGAAGAAAGAAAAGCTAGGGCTCATATGATTTGATATTCGGCTACTTTCAAGCTTGATTAAAGGTCCGTTTTTGTTTGGTTTTTTATAATTTCTAAGTTTTTTTTATCATTGCTTTGTGTTCTATTAAGCCCATGCCTCAATTTCAGAATTTGGTGATAATTTTGAGTTATGCCATTATTGATTTTGTGAGTTTTAAAATGTTAATTGGTGAAATATGGAAGTTTGATGATAGATAAATATGTTTTGTATTTGAATTTTTGATGAATTTGAGTAATTTGGGCTAAATTGTGAAAATGAGATTTTGAAGTACTAAAATGTGAAATAAATGAAATATGTGGGCTTATATGAGCTAAAGATAAATTCGGTTAGGCATGTGTGAAAAAGAAATTATGTGTATTTTGTGATTTTATGAATTAGGGACTAAAGTGTTAAAATGTGAAAATGTGAGGGCTAATTTGTAAAATGCCCTAAATATGTGTATATGGATTGATTTGAATGAATGTGAGATTGAATAAGTCAAATTTGAATTTATATAGATCAAGAACCAAAGAAAACGGAATTAGATCGGGGAAAGTCGAAAGTTATTGAATAGCCGTTCGTTTCCGTTCATTTCTGTACGAGGTAAGTATATATGCAAATAAATGTTGAGATGTGTTCAACATTGGTTAATAAGAAGTAAGTCTAAGTGCAAGTGATGATATGTGATATAAGTATGAGAAAATATGTTATATGTGCAAATGAATTGGGAATATGCGAAATGTATAAAAACTATATTGTTTGTGATAGTATTTGGCTATGGAGTATATGTATTTTATGATGCTTATATGCTTAAAATGATAAATTTATTTGTATATGGCTTACATGTGTTTGCATTGTGTTTTAGATTTCGAAGCTACTAGAAGCTCGGGGATCGTCGAGGATCATCACTACACTATCAAATATTATTTTGGTACCTTTTGAAAATGAATATATCATCGTATGGTATGTTTTTAGATGGGTATATCATGCCATGAGATATGGCTTGATTATGGTTGAACTTATGGTTTAATTTTGGTATATGATATGTGATACAAAAATGGTAAATTTGGTGTATATATATGGCCTAGTGAAATGGTCTTTTTTGTAAGTTAGTTCTATGGTTGAAATGGTTATAAATGTGATATGAATCATGTGTTGAATTTATGAATTAGTTACATGGAATTAGAATGTTTGAGTTGGAATTATATATGGAAATGATTAATGATATTAAAGTATGAGTGATGCTTGTTTTGGAAATGTTTTGGTTGCATATTGGGTTATGAAATGTGGTTTTAAAAGCTTATGTATATAGGGTGGTAAAATGGCTTTTCAAGTAGCCTATTTTTGTCCACACGGGCAGAGACACGAGCTTGTGTCTCAACCGTGTATGACACACGGTCATGTTACATGGCCATGTGTCCCCTAGGGTAATCCTACAATTTAAAGTCAGTCTCGAGCACGGCCTAGACAAACAGGCGTGTCAGGCGGCCGTGTGAGGCACACAGCCTTGGCACATGGACGTGTGTGGCCATTTCAAAGGGTACACAAGCTAGACACAAAGGCGTGTGGTCGGCCGTTTGGCCCAAGTCAGTTTCGACCACGGCCAAAACACACGGGCATGTCTCCGGCCGTGTGGTATAAGTCAATATGTATCCCCTGTTTTCACACGGCCTATGCCACAGGCGTGTTTGGTGGCCGTGTGAGGCACACGACCTGTTCACACGGGCGTGTGACCGGTGATTCCTTGAAATTTTTTTCTAAGTGTTTGGAAACTTTTATACGAGATCGATTTAGTCCCGAACATTCTCTAAAGTATGTTTAAGGTTTCTTTAACTTAAGAAATGGATTTTATGTTGATATTTGACTATGATATGATGATGTATGACTTTTGATTGTGAAATGATTATGAAATATTCCTATATATCTGGTAATGCCTCTTAACCCTAGTCAGCCGACGGATATGGGTTAGGGGTGTTACATTTTTTTGGTATCAGAGCTACGGTTTAGTCGATTCTAGGACTAACGTAGCGTATGTGAGTCTAGCTATACATGCCATATTTGTCAACTATGATAGTGTGATGATTCTTGACAATGAAAATATGTTTTTATATAGTAAATGGATCTCAAACGAGCAGTAGCTGACGATGTTGAAAGTAATGCGTGTCTCCCACTCAAGGGATAGCGCCATCTGATTCTAGACCTACTACTAGTAGCCACGAAGGAGAGGCTAAGCAAGCCTTTTACCAAATGATGAATGATTGGTTCACTCAGTATATGAGAACTAATCCAGCTATTTCACAACCTTCACCCCCTCTAAATCCTCCACAAGTTCCTGTCATGCCATAAGTTAATTCGATTTAGCTGAATGAGCCTCAAGTTGATAAAATCAGAAAATATGGGGTCGAAGAGTTTCGTGCTATTACTGATGATGATGCCGAGAGAGTGAAATTTTGGCTTGAGAATACAATACGAGTGTTCGATGAATTGTAATGTACTCCTGACGAATGTCTTAAATGTGTCATTTCACTTCTGAGAGATACGGCGTATCATTGTTGGAAGACGTTGATATCAATGGTTCTGAGAGAACGAGTCACCTGGAATTTCTTTCAAGCTGAATTCTGAAAGAAATACATCAGTCAGAGATTCATCGATCAGAAATGCAAAAAGTTTCTTGAGTTGAAATAGGGTCGTATGTCTACTACAAAATACGAGCGAGAATTTGTGAGATTGAGCTAGTATGTACGGGAATGTGTCTAGACCGAAGCAATAATATGTAAAAGGTTTGAAGATGGCTTAAATGAAGATATCCTCTTGTTAGTCAGAAGTTTGGAGATAAAAGAGTTTGTTTTCCTTGTTGAACGAGCATGTAAAGCTGAAGAACTTGAGAAAGAGAAAAGAAAAGCCTACTCAGAAGCTAAAAAGGTGCCAAAAAAATCATCGAGCAAGTCATTTAATTCAGCATTAAAGAAATTTTGAGATGATTTTAGCCATTCAAAGGCTAATATGGGACATTCGAGTAGAGATCGTACTAGATTGCATTCGAGTTTCAGAGCTCCAGCTACTTTTGTTGCAAGTGTTGGAAATGTCTGATCCGATCGACCCGAGTGTAGATATTATGGTAAAAGACATCTGGGAAGTTGTAGATTGAATGACCGAGCTTGCTTTAGATGTGGATCCTTAGACCACTTTATCCGTGAATGTCCTGAGTCTGTAGAGAAAGAGATTGTGCAAAATTTGAGGCCGAGTGGCAATACAGCTTGAGGTAGACCACCCAGAAATACGGGTAATGTGATTGGCAGCCAGAAGGGAACTAAAGATATGACTGTTAGATCTGAGGCTCGCGCACCTGCCAGAGCCTATTCTATTCTTGCACGTGAAGAAGCTTCATCTCCAAATGTTATTACTGGTACATACACTCTTTATGATACTTCTGTGATTGCATTAATAGATCCAGGATCAACGTATTCTTATATATGCATGAACTTAGTGAGAAGTATGACTTTTCCTGTAGAGTCTACTGAATTTGTAATTAGAGTATTGAACCCTTTAGGCCGGTGTGTTCTGGTTGACAAAGTGTGTAAGAATTGTCCATTGATGATTCGAGATTCATGTTTTCCGGCTAATTTGATGTTATTACCATTTGACGAATTTGATATAATTCTGGGTATGGATTGGTTAACTTTGCATGATGCTATCATAAATTGCAAATAGAAGACTATTGATTTACGATTTCAGAATGATGAGATTATTCAGATTAAATCTAATGATCTGAATAGTTTACCGGCAGTGATTTCTTCGATGTTAGCTCAGAAACATGTGAGAAAGGGTTGTGAAGCCTACTTTGCTTATGTGATTGATTCGAAAGTGACAGAAAATAAAATTGAATCAATGCCTGTTGTCTGTGAATTCCCTAATGTGTTTCCTGAAGAACTTCTGGGATTACCTTTGATTTGAGAAGTTGAGTTTGGCATTGAATTAGTCCAGGAACTACTCCGATTTCGATAGCTCCATATAGAATGGCTCTGACAGAATTAAAAGAATTAAAGTCTCAGTTCTAAGAGTTAACTGATAGAGGATTCACAAGACCGAGTTTTTCACCTTGGGGTGCTCCTGTTCTGTTTATGAAAAAGAAAGATGGTACGATGAGAATGTGCATTGATTATTGTTAGTTGAACAAAGTGACTATCAAGAATAAATATCCTCTGCCCGGAGTTGATGATTTGTTTGATCAGTTGAAAGGAGATACCTTGTTTTCAAAGATAGATCTCAGATAGGGTTATTATCAGTTGAGAGTAAAAGATTTAGACATTCCGAAAACTGCATTCAGAACGAGGTACGAACACTGTGAGTTTTTGGTTATGCCTTTCGGATTAACAAATACACCTACTATTTTTATGGACTTGATGAACAGAATTTTTAGACCGTATTTAGATTGATTTATTGTCATATTCATTGATGACATTTTGATTAATTAGCGCGATGAAACCGGACATGTTGAGCATTTGAGAATAGTGTTACAGACTTTGCGTAATAAGCAGTTATTTGCGAAGTTCAGCAAATGTGAATTATAGTTACGCGAAGTTAGTTTTTTGGGACATATTGTGTCAGCATTAGGTATTCGAGTTGATCCGAGCAAAATTTCAACTATTTTAGATTAGAAACCTCTGAGAAATGTTCCTGAAGTCCGTAGTGTTCTGGGAATTGCCAGTTATTATATACAATTTATGAAAGGCTTTTCTATGATTGCTACTTCGTTGACGAAATTACTTTAGAAAGATGTGAAATTTGAATGGCCCGAAAAGTGTCAGAAAAGCATTGGTTAGTTGAAAGCCCTATTGACAGAAGCTCCAGTATTAGTACAACCAGAATTGAGTAAAGAATTTACAATATATAGTGATGCATCGTTGAATGGTTTGGGCTACGTTTTGATGCAGGAAGGCAAAGTCATAGCTTATGCCTCGAGATAGTTAAAGCCACACAAAAAGAATTATCCGACACATGATCTAGAATTGGCGGCTATTGTGTTTCCTTTAAATATTTGGCGCCACTATCTATTTGGTGAAAAATGTCGTGTTTATTCTGATCATAAAAGTTTGACATATCTAATGACTCAAAAAGATTTGAACTTGAGACAGAGAAGATGGCTAGAACTGCTAAAAGATAACGAGCTTATTGTTAATTATTATCCGGGAAAAGTAAATGTTGTTGCTAATGCTTTGAGTCGAAAATCATTGTTTGCATTGCGTGCGATGAATACTCATTTAGTTCTGTCTGATCATGGTTCAATTTTAGCATAATTGAAAGCAAGACCGTTGTTTTTACAATAGATTATTGAAGCTCAAAAAGTTGATAATGAGATAATAGCAAAACAAGCTCAGTGTGATTTGGATTCTGATTCTGAATATCAAATTGATAATGATAACTGTCCAAGATTCCGAGATCGGATTTATGTTCCGAGAAATTCAGAGTTAATTCAGATGATTTTGAACGAAGCTCACAACAGTCGTTCATTTGTACATCCAGGTAATACGAAAATGTATAATGATCTAAAACATCATTACTGGTGGATTGGAATGAAAAGAGATATCTCTGATTTTGTTTCGAAATGTTTGATCTGTCAGCAAGTTAATGTAACAGTTCAGTTTAGACCCTAGTCGAAATAGTGGTTTTGAGACCACATATCCGAGTCAAAAAAAATTTAAATATTATTTCCTGCATTTATAATATGTGAATGAGCATGTTTGAAAGCCTCGTATGAAAATTTGAATGTTTTTGTGCTTAATTTTGAAAAATGACCTAATCGCGTAAAATTTAAAAGTTGTCTGCTACTTGTTAAAAGTGCCTATTTAATTTGGCTTTATGATTTGAGGTCCTTATGAGGTTATTTGACCATTGAATAAATTAAATGACTTAAATGGGCATTATATCATAATTTATTTATTGTTTAATAAAAGGGCAAAATTGTTATTTAGCCTATTATGTTAATTATATGAAAACAAAGCCATTTTATGCTTAGCTTTGTCGAAAATCACAAGAAAAATAAAAGAGAAAGAACATTAGGGTTCGGCCATTGATTTTCTTTGATTAAGGTATGCGTTTTGTTCGGTTTTTGATAATTTTTACGTTTTTGTAATCGTTGCTTTGTATACTATCAAGCCCATGTTTCAATTTCTTATTTTGATGATGATTTTAAAATGTTCCATGGATGAATTCATGAGCTTTATGTTGTTAATTGATGAAATATGAAAGTTTGATGTTGGGTTTTTATGTTTTGTCTTTGGATTTTTGATGATTTTGAGTAAAATGGGCTAAATTGTGAAATTTGTAAATTGAGGGACTAAAATGTGAAATAAATGAACTACATGGACTTATATGAACCTTATAGAAATTCGGCTAAGCTTGTGTACAAGCAAATTATGTGTATTTTGTGATTTTGTGAATTAGGGACTAAAGTGTCAAAATGAGAAAATGTGAGGGCTAGTTTGCAAAATGCCATAAATGTGTGTTTGTGGATAGTTTTGAATGAATTTGTGATTGAATTATTTAAATTTGAATTTATATATATTGAGAATTAAAGAATAAGGAGTTAGATCGGGGAAAGTTGAAAGTTGTTGAGTAACCAATTTCGTTCATCCGAATTCGTACGAGGGAAGTCTATATACAAATAAATGTATTTGAAATGGTTTATTTATGCTTATTGTCATTAAACTATGATGAATGAATATATGAGTTGAGAAAAATAAGACATTCAAGAAAGTATTGACAAAGTTCTGACGTTCGAAAAGCCCCATACGAACCTTAGTAGTAGTTAGGATACATATGTCATGACATAGGATTCTGAAATGTGTTATTGTGTAAGACCACGTCTGGGACGTTGGCATCAACTTCTATTTTACGTGTAAGACCATGTCTTGGACATTGGCATCGTATCTGATTTTGTGTAAGACCTTGTCTGGGAAAGTGGCATCGATGTTTGATTACATGTAAGACCACATCTGGGATGTTGGCATTGTATATGCTTTTCGAGCTTTTTACGTATATTTATGTTTCCAAATGGTTCAAACTGGCATTCTGAGAAATGAATGACTTTGTGAAATGCATATTCGATTCAGGTACGTTTGAATTGTACATTATGTTCAGAATGTAAGGTAAGTACATATATCTTTGAGAACATATGAATTATAGGTGAACCATGTGATATATGTTAGCATCTTGGTCATAAAGTACATGTATTCCTAATGTTTATATGCTTATGTTGATAAGTTTATTTGTATATGGCTTACTAAGCTTTTGAAAGCTTACTCTGTGTAAGTTTTCATTGTTTTAGAGATTCGAAGCTATTGGGAGCTCGGGGATCATCAAGGATTGTCACCACATTATCGAACCTTATTTTGGTACTTTTGAAAAAATATATATTGAAGTATGGCATGTATAGGCTAGAAGTATTTAGATTATGTTTTGTGATGTATATATTTAGCCATGTGATATGGCTTGGTATGGACGTGATTCTGATATGGTTTTTGATTTATGAAATGTAAGGCAATATGATATATTTGGCGTGTTTATGTATGTATATAAGAAATGGTAAAAGTGGTAAGCTTTTGGTTTATGCTAGCTATGGTAATTGATAAATTTTGATCATAAGATTAAATGATGTATTGAAAGAAATGTTTTGAAATGCTTCTGTCTTATGTGTTAACATGGATTAGTAAGGCTTATGAGCATGAAATTGGTTAGTAATGATGTGTCATGAATGGCTGATGTTTTGGTTGTGAATTGTGACAACCCGAATTAGGGCCTAATCAGAATAGTGATTTCGTGACCACAAATTCGAGATAGAAATAAATATTTTATAATTATTTTGAGGTTCATGATATGATTGCATGATTGTGTGAAAATTTCGTGATGAAATTTTATGCATAAAGTGCTTAAATTGAAATTAGGGACTAAATCGAATAATTTGCAAAACTTGCATTCTAGAAGTTTTTAGTATGAAATTGTTTTGGAATTTTAATGAGGAGGTCTTAAATAGCAATTTGACCAATTTCTAAGTCTATGGACAAAAATTAGACATGGATGGAATTTTTGGAAAGTTTAGTAGTAAGGGCATTTTGGTCATTTGTATATTAAATGAAATAAAATGGGAAAAATAACACAAAAATGTGTTCATCTTCATTAAGCTTGGCCGAATTTCACCTCTCTCCATAGCTAGGGTTTCTTCAACTTTCAAGGTTCATAATCAAGAAAGACGTGGAATCGATCGTGATCGGGGAAAAGAAAAGCTTTCGGACTAAATTGTAACATTTCTAAAGTTTGCACCGAGGTAAGTTCGTACATGAATAATTTCTTGATTTTTTTTATGTTATTTTATGTTGTTATCATATGAATTGGTGACTGTCCATAGAATGAATAAATGATGGAATTTGCAAATTTAATTAGATTATGAATAAGTGTTAACAGTGAAAACGGAAAGATTTTCTGGTTAAACCTTTGGAACAGGAACAATACGAATGACCCATTGTGAATACATGTGTGTAGTACTAAGTGTAGGCTACTACGTGTATCATACTGTTAAGTCGCATGTGTAGTACTAAGTGCAGGCTACTATGCGTACTTAATGACTTCGATCACGTGTGTAGTACTAAGTGCAGGCTACTACGTGTATCAGATGATGAGGTCACGTGTGTAGTACTAAGTGTAGGCTACTACGTGTACCGGATTGTTGATCACATGTGTAGTACTAAGTGTAGGCTACTATGCGTATCAGGTAGCTTCGGCTATAAGTGTGGAAGGGGGAAATATGTGTAAACAATGGTATATTTGTTATTTTCCGTTGAGTTCAATGGGGAAAATCGATAAAGTGGTAATATGTGAAAGTTATTATAAGGTGAATATGTGCAAATTTATGTTTATGAAAATTTAGGAGCTATGTGCTCGATAATTGAGTGAATTATGGTATAACAAAAAGGACTAGGTGGAATTATGCAAGAGTGAATGTTAGAAATAAAATAGTGTTGGACAGCAGTAGTTACATGATTTTAAAAATTTACCAAAAATCGTGGAAGTTGAATAAAACTTCAAATGATATATGAAAATAAATCTTAATGAGCCTATTTTCACATAAAAGAAACAAGGGAAGCAAAAGAATTATATATTGTGTGATATTTGAATTCTTGTGAAACAGGGTCTAAATGAATTTGAGATCCCCTGTTCAGAATTTATAAATTCACCATAAATTGTACAAAACTTATTAAGAGTCATAATTTACATGCATGGATTCCTTATTGAGTCTATTTTTAAAGAAAGAAACGGCATGGTCGTTGGAATTTTGTATGGGGAAAAATTTGGTTCGTAGAGCACAGGGGTCAGAGTAGTCGTACCCTGAAATAGGGGAGACTTTAACTAATAAACTGTACTAATTGGCTTGACCAAAAATTCTAGAAAAAATTTAGTAAGTAGACATATGAGTCCATTTTCAGGAAAAACTTACGGAATTGGATTTCAAGTTTTGTAGCTTGAGATATGATTTTTTTAAAACCGGAACTCTACAAAACAGTCTGTCCTGAATATGTGATTATATACTAGTAGGATTGTTTTACTTTGATAAATTGAATATCAATTTCGTACTTACTTACTAAGCTATATGCTTACCTTCTTTTCTTTTTCTTGTCTTATAGAATTACTAAGCCAACTCGAGATTTGGAGATCGTCGGAGACCCATCCACACTATCAATACTTTTTGGTATTTTGTAAACACTATTTTGGAATTATGGCATGTATAGAGGGCTGAATCATTTTGTTATGTGTCATAATTAATTTGATTTAAAATATTACTTTTCAAAATTTAATAATTTACTTGTACTTATGTATATCTGTTAATGTTATCTATTTTTGTTCAAGCTAGAGGAATTAATTATGTAAGATCAGGTAAATGATTGAATTCATGTTTTCGTGATCTGTAATATTCCGTATCTTGTTCCATCTTAGAACATGGGTAAGGGGTGTTACTTTTATTGGTATCAGAGCTGAGGTTTCGGCAATTCTTGGATTTACATACTGTGTGCAAAAGTCTATCTATACATGCCATAATTATAATATGATAGTGAGATGACTCCTGACAATTTAAATTGTGTTTTTATATAGTAAATGGATCCCGACCGAGCTGTAGTTGATGATGTAGAAAGTAATACGCCGGCTCTTAGACAAGGGACTGCGCCAGTTGAAAGCAGGCATGAGACACATGATTAGGGAGATGGGGCTCGGGAAGCCTTTCTCCATATGATGAGTAATTGGTACACAGAATTTGTTCGGGCAAATCCGAACGCTCAGCCTCCTCCACCCCCTCCTATTCCTCAACCAGTTCCTGTAGTTCCCCAAGGTGCCGAAATGGTAAGATTGAGCAAACCCCCAGTTGATAAAATTCAAAAACAAGGGGCTGAAGAATTTAGGGCTAATATAGATGATGATCCCGAGAAAGCAGAGTTTTGGCTTGAAAATTCTATCAGGGTATTTGATGAGCTTTCTTGTACCCCCGAAGAATGTTTGAAATGTGCTATATCTTTACTAAGGGATTCAACAAATCATTGGTGGAAGACACTGGTATCTGTGGTTCCGAAAGAAAGGGTACATGGGATTTCTTCCAAGAGGAGTTTAGAAAGAAGTATATAA
This sequence comes from Gossypium arboreum, assembly GCF_025698485.1. Lineage (NCBI taxonomy): Eukaryota > Viridiplantae > Streptophyta > Magnoliopsida > Malvales > Malvaceae > Gossypium > Gossypium arboreum. The sequence goes on along the minus strand of NC_069072.1, from coordinate 109,432,882 downwards.
GCCAGCGGCTCATTGATCAAAAACGGAAAGAGTTCCTTAAGCTGAAACAAGGTAAAATGTCTGTGGCAGAATATGAACGTGAATTTGTCAGACTCAGCAAGTGTGCCCAGAAGTGTGTGTCCACTGAAGCTATTATGTGTAAGAGGTTCGAGGATGGGCTAAATGAAGACATCAAGCTACTATTTGGGATTTTAGAGTTGAAAGAGTTTGTGGTATTGGTCGATCGAGCTTGTAAAGCTGAAGAACTGAGCAACGAGAAGAGAAAAGCTGTGAATGAAGCCAGAGACGCAAGAAAGAGGCCAATGAGTAAGTCATTCCAATCTCAGTTAAAGAAGTTTAAAGAAATGAATACTCGGTTGATTGTTTCAACTGGACATTCGTATTGAGATCGTGGGAGACCATATTTGGGTTCTCAAGCTCAAGCTACTACAATGGCGAGTGTAGGTAATGTGAGATCTAATAGACCCGAGTGTCAGCACTGTGGTAAACAACATTTCGGGGAGTGTTGGACAATTAGTCGGGCTTGTTTCAAATGTGGTTCCCGAGAACATTATATTAAGGATTGTCTAAAAAGGGTTGAAGAAGAAAAATTTCAGAGTGCCAGACAGACTAGTGCTGCTAATAGAGGTAAACCTCCGAGAAATACTAAAAATGGAGCTAGCAGTCGAAGTGTGACAAAGGAATTAACTGGGAGATCGGAAGCTAGAGCACCTGCTAGAGCTTATGCCATACGTGCTCGGGAAGAGGCGTCATCTCCTGATGTGATCACTGGTACATTTTCTCTTTATGATACTATTGTTATTGCATTGATTGATCCCAGATCTACTTATTCTTATGTTTTTTTGAATTTGATATCTAGTAAGAGCTTGCCTGTAGAATCTACTGAATTTGTGATTAAAGTGTCAAACCCTTTAGGCAAATATGTGTTAGTAGATAAGGCTTGCCAAAATTGCCCTTTGATGATTCAAGGTCATTGTTTTCCGGCTAATCTAATGTTGCTACCATTTGACGAGTTTGATGTCATTTTGGGTATGGATTGGTTAATATTACATGATGCCAGAGTATATTGCATATAGAAAACTCTTGAGTTGAAATGTGAAAATGGTGAAATTCTTCGGGTGGAAACAAATGAATCAAATAAATTGTCTATGGTGATTTCATACATGTTTGCTCAGCGATATATGCGAAAAGGGTGTGAAGCTTATCTTGCTTATGTATTAAATACTAAAATGTCTGAGTCGAAACTTGAATTAGTATCGGTAGTCTGCGAGTTCCCGGATGTATTTCCAGAAGAATTGTCGGGGTTGCCTCCGATCAGAGAGGTAGAGTTTGCTATTGATTTATTACCTGGAATTGCACCAATTTCAATCTCTCCATACAGAATGGCTCCGACTGAATTGAAAGAATTAAAAGCTCAGTTTCAAGAGTTAACAGATAAGGAATTTGTGAGACCGAGTTTCTCTCCCTAGGGTGCCCCTGTATTGTTTGTAAAGAAAAAAGATGGATCCATGAGACTTTATGTTGACTATCGACAGCTCAACAAGGTGACCATAAAGAACAGGTATCCGTTGCCGAGAATCGATGATTTGTTTGACCAGTTAAAAGGAGCGACAGTGTTTTCAAAAATTATTTGAGATCCGGTTAGTATCAGTTGAGAGTTAAAGAGTTGGATGTGCCAAAAACCATTTTCAGGACGAGGTATGGACATTATGAATTCCTTGTGATGCCTTTCAGTTTAACCAATGCTCTGGCTATCTTTATGGATTTGATGAATCGAATTTTTCGGCCATACTTGGATAGGTTTGTGGTTGTGTTCATAGATGATATCCTGATTTATTCTCGAAACGAGTCCAAGCCTGCTGAACATTTAAGAATGGTATTACAGATTTTAAGAGAAAAGAAATTGTTTGATAAATTTAGTAAAAGTGAATTTTGGCTTTATGAAGTCGGATTTTTGGGACATGTAGTTTCGGGTGATGGTATTCGGGTCGATCCGAGCAAAGTTTCAGAAATTGTTAATTGGAAACCGCTGAAGGATGTATCTAAGGTTAGAAGCCTTTTGGGCTTAGCTGGATATTATCGACGCTTTGTCGAGGGATTTTCGATGATCGCCTCTCCTATGACTAAGCTGTTGCAAAAGAATGTTAAGTTTGATTGGACTGAAGAGTGTCAACAAAGTTTTGAGAAGTAGAAAGAGCGGTTGACCAAAGCACCAGTGTTAGTGCAACCCGAGTCGGGGAAAGAATTTGTGATTTATAGTGACGCGTCATCAATTGGTCTTGGTTGGGTTTTAATACAAGAAGGTAAAGTAGTAGCTTATGCCTCAAGACAATTGAAACAGTACGAGAAGAATTACCCGACGCATGATTTAGACTTGGCCACCATTGTCTTTGCTTTGAAGATTTGGCGTCATTATTTATACGGTGAGAAATGCCGAATCTTTACTAATCACAAAAGTTTGAAATATTTGATGAATCAAAAATATATGAATTTACGACAACAGAGATGGCTTGAATTATTAAAGGATTATGAATTAATAATTGATTATCATCCCAGGAAAGCAAATGTAGTTGCAGATGCCTTAAGTAGAAAATCTTTGTTTGTTTTGAGAGCTATGGGTACAGATTTGGCTATGTCTGATGATGGTTTGATTTTGGCAGAGTTAAGAGTTAGGCCGCTATTTCTTCAGCAAATTTGTGAAGCTCAGAAGAATGACAGCGAATTGCGAGCCAAGAGAGCTCAGTGTGAATTGGATTGTAACTCAGATTTTTGAATCAGACTAGAGGATTGCTTAATGTTCCGTGATCGAGTATGTGTACCAAAAGATGCTGAGTTGATTCAGAAGATTTTACATGAGGCACACAGGGGTTGTTTGCAAGTTCATCCTGGTAGTACGAAAATGTACAACGACCTAAAGAAAATATATTGGTGGAATGGTATGAAGAGAGATATCTCTGAGTTTGTAGCAAAATGCTTGATTTTCTAGCAAGTGAAAGCTGAACACCAAGTACCTTCAGGTTTACTTCAACCAGTGATGATTCCCGAGTGGAAATGGGACTGAATTACGATGGATTTTGTGACAGGGTTGCCTCTAACTCTGAAAAAGAAAAATGTCATCTGGGTAATAGTTGACAGACTAACTAAATCAGCTCATTTTATTCCGGTACGTACGGATTATTCTCTTGATAAGTTGGCTGAATTATATATTTCTGAAATTGTGAAATTACATGTAGTACCTATGTCTATTATTTCGGATAGAGATCCAAGATTTACTTCGAGGTTTTGGAAAAAGTTGCAAAAAGCTTTGGGTACAAAATTGAATTTCAGTACCGCATTTCATCCACAAACTGACGGTCAATCCGAAAGAGTAATTCAGGTACTCGAGGATATGCTCCGATGTTGTGTTTTAAAATTTCAGGGTAGTTGGGAGAAATATTTACCTTTGGTCGAATTTGCCTACAACAACAGTTTTCAATCAAGCATACAGATGGCACCGTACCAAGCATTGTATGGTCGCAAGTGTCAGACTCCTTTGTATTGGACTGAGCTTAACGAGAAACAGATTCACGGAGTTGACTTGATTAGAGAAACTGAAGAGAAAGTGAAAGTGATTCGTGATTGTCTAAAAGCTGCTTCAGATCGACAAAAGTCATATGCGGATTTGAAGAGAAAAGAGATCGAGTTCCAAGTGGGTGATAAAGTTTTTCTAAAGGTATCTCCGTGGAAGAAAATTTTAAGGTTTGGCCAAAAAGGCAAGTTGAGTCCGCGTTTCATTGGGCCTTATAAGGTTATTGAAAGAGTTGGACCAGTGGCTTATCGGCTAGCCTTGCCAACTGAGTTGGAAAAGATTCATAATGTGTTTCATGTGTCGATGCTGCGACGTTACCGTTCTGATCCTTCACATGTGATTCCTCTAACAGAAATTGAAATTCGACCGAATATGACCTATGAGGAGGAACCAATAAAGATTTTGGCTCGAGTTAAACAGTTGAGAAATATAAGTATAGCCTTAGTGAAAGTATTGTTGCACAGACATGGAATAGAAGAGGCTGCGTGGGAACCTGACGAAGCTATGAGGAAACAGTACCCGAACCTCTTTACCGGTATGATTTTTGGGGACAAAAATCCCTAAAGGGGGGAGAAATGTGACAACCCGAATTAGGGCCTAATCAGAATAGTGGTTTTGTGACCACAAATCTGAGATAAAAATAATTATTTTATAATTATTTTGAGGTTCATGATATGATTGCATGATTGTGTGAAAATTTCGTGATGAAATTTTATGCATAAAGTGCTTAAATTGAAATTAGGGACTAAATCGAATAATTTGCAAAACTTGCATTCTAGAATTTTTAGTATGAAATTGCTTTGGAATTTTAATGAGGAGGTCTTAAATAGCAATTTGACCAATTTCTAAGTCTATGGACAAAAATTGGACATGGATGGAATTTTTGGAAAGTTTAGTAGTAAGGGCATTTTGGTTATTTGTATATTAAATGAAATAAAATGGGAAAAATAACACAAAAATGTGTTCATCTTCATTAAGCTTGGCCGAATTTCACCTCTCTCCATAGCTAGGGTTTCTTCAACTTTCAAGGTTCATAATCAAGAAAGACGTGGAATCGATCGTGATCGGGGAAAAGAAAAGCTTTCGGACTAAATTGAAACATTTCTAAAGTTTGCACCGAGGTAAGTTCGTACATGAATAATTTCTCAGTTTTTTTTATGTTATTTTATGTTGTTATCATATGAATTGGTGACTGTCCATAGAATGAATAAATGATGGAATTTGCAAATTTAATTAGATAATGAATAAGTGTTAACAGTGAAAAAGGAAAGATTTTTCGGTTGAAACTTCAGAACAAGAACAATACGAATGACCCATTGTGAATACACGTGTTTAGTACTAAGTGTAGGCTACTACGTGTATCATACTATTAAGTCGCATGTGTAGTACTAAGTGCAGGCTACTATGCGTACTTAATGACTTCGATCACGTGTGTAGTACTAAGTGCAGGCTACTACGTGTACCGGATTGTTGATCACATGTGTAGTACTAAGTGTAGGCTACTATACGTATCAGATAGCTTCGGCTATAAGTGTGGAAGGGGGAAATATGTGTAAACAATGGTATATTTGTTATTTTTCGTTAAGTTCAACGGGGAAAATCGATAAAGTGGTAATATGTGAAAGTTATTATAAGGTGAATATGTGCAAATTTATGTTTATGAAAAGTTAGGAGCTATGTGCTCGATAATTGAGTGAATTATGTATAACAAAAAGGACTAGGTGGAATTATGCAAGAGTGAATGTTAGAAATAAAACAGTGTTGGACAGCAGCAGTTACATGATTTTAAAAATTTACCAAAAATCGTGGAAGTTGAATAAAAATGAAAATGATATATGAAAATAAAGCTTAATGAGTCACATAAAAGAAATAGGGGAAGCAAAAGAATTCTATATTGTGTGATATTTGAATTCTTGTGAAACGGGGTCTAAATGAATTTGAGATCCCCTATTTTGACTTTAGAAATTCACCATAAATTGTAAAAAAATTATTAAGTGCCATACTTTACATGCATGTATTCCTTATTGACTCTATTTTTAAGGGAAACTAACGGTATGGTCGTTGGAATTCTGTACAGAGAGAAATTTGGTTCGTAATGCATAGAGGTCAGAGTAGTCATACCCTAAAATAGGGGAGACTTTAACTAATAAACTATACTAATTGGCCTGACCAAAAATTCTAGAAAAAATTTAGTAAGTAGACATATGAGTCCATTTTCATGAAAAATTAACAGAATTAGATTTCGAGTTTTTTAGCTCGAGATATGATTTTTTTTAAACCGGAACTCCAGAAAATAGCCTTCCCTAAATATGTGATTATATACTAGTAGGATTGTTTTACTTTGATAAATTGAATATCAATTTCGTACTTACTTACTAAGTTATATGCTTACCATCTTTTCTTTTTCTTGTCTTATAGAATTACTAAGCCAGCTCGAGATTTGGAGATCGTCGGAGACACATCCACACTATCAATACTTTTTGGTATTTTGTAAACACTATTTTGGAATTATGGCATGTATAGAGGGCTGAATCATTTTGTTATGTGTCATAATTAATTTGATTTAAAATATTACTTTTCAAAATTTAATAATTTACTTGTACTTATGTATATCTGTTAATGTTATCTATTTTTGTTCAAGCTAGAGGAATTAATTACGTAAGATCAGGTAAATGTGTGAATTCATGTTTTCGTGATCTGTAATATTCCGTATCTTGTTCCGGCTTAGAACATGGGTAAGGGGTGTTACATGAATTGGTCATAAAAGGTTGTGCAAATATGCTTAGTTTGGTGCTTGTAGGTTTGACCCAATTAGGGTTGCAAGTTAGCTATTCAAATGGCCTATTTTTTTCTACACGGGTAGAGACACAGGTGTGTGTCTCAGCCGTGTGCAACGGACAGTCACGTTACACGACCGTGTGTCCCCTAGGGTACCGTACGAATTAAAGTCAGTATACCTGTGACAGCCCAAAATTGACCCTAGTCGGGAAGTGGTTTCGGGACCGCTAAACCGAGTCACCGAAATGTTTGAACGTAATATTTATTGTCTAGAATATGTATTTATGAATGTGTGAAAATTTCAAGCTTCGATTTAGTCGATTGCATGTGAATTCAGTTATTAGGACTTGTGTGACACTTTTGAAATGTGATAGGCTAATCTATAAGGACCTAATAGTGCATGTAATCAAAGGAGGACTTGCATGTCAAATTTCCTCCCTAATAGCTAGTGGCCGCCATGACAAGGGATTATGGGCAAAACATGTCATGAAACATGTTGTGACAATGGTGTATGAAAGAAAAAAATAAAATAATAAGCATGGGAATTGAATAATGAAAGGGAAGAAAAAAAAAAAGAAAGAATGTGTGTTTACCCCCATTGCCGTGAGTTGAAGAAAAGAGAAAAAAATTTGTTGTTCATCCTTTTTTCATTTCTTTGAGCTGAAAATTCTAAGGAAGAAGGAAGGGTTTTTGCTTCATGCTTGGTTTGGAAGAGGATTAGGAGGAGGTTTGGCCATACTTGTATCTAGATTAAGGTATGTTGAGGTTGTGCCATAAGATTTATGCATGTTTTAGTTGCTAGCTTGAGTTCTAATTAGCCCATGGTTCAAATCCTTGCTATGTCATGGGGGTGGTATTCGGCCAAGGTGGATTTTGTGTTAATGCCATTGCATGTTAAATATGAAGCTTGCTAATGATACATGTGATGGTGGATTGATGGCTCTTGGACTTTCTTTTTAGCATTTTTGAGTGAGACATTAAGTTCTTTGTTTAACCATGACCAAAATTGAAATGGTATGGTGTTGTGATGTATTCGCCATGGTACATCCATAAGTATAATTTATGCTTATTGCATGGTAGGTAAGATTTGTGTTTTGGATTTATGCTCATGTTTAGTTATAATCAACTTTGAGATTCGCTCTAGCATATATATATATATATATATATGTTTTCACATGATGTATTGGTATGACATATAAACTATCTCAAGGTATATATTTTCATATGATGATGTTTGGTTATGAAGTAAATGATTGATGCGTATTGAGTTACAATATGGAATCGTTAGTTAGTAAAATGTATGCCATTTATGTGTGGTATTAAGTGTATAATTGGCCTCAACATGGACATGCATATTCGGCCACATGAGGGGATTGGTGTGCATGCATTCGGTTAGAGGCAAGCATATTGATGCCTATTCTTGGCTTGGAAAATTCGCTAAGGAGAGTACTAACTAATGTGTTGAGTTTGATTCATGATTTCGTACATATGTGACTTTAATGTCTAATGAAAATATGTTGGCTAAGTACCTTGAATTCCTCTTCGATGCTCAAATGATTAAATCAATTTATTTGTTAAATTAAGCTCAAGAGCAAAGGGGAGCTAAATTCGATAAAGAGAAGGAAAAAGTGGTCGAATAGCCATCGGAATCATTCGACAACATCCGAGGTAAGTTCTTGAGTAATAGAACTTAGATTATGATTTGATTAGATCATGTGTTAAGCAAATTGAAATCATGCTCTTTGTGTGTGGCTATTGAGCCGAAATTGTAAATATGATAAGTAACTTGTGTTGGAGCTTTGGTAATGAGAATGTAATAAGAATGTGTTATGATTTGTTGATATATGTGCTTGGTTATTCGAATGGTATCCGGGCTAAGTCCCGAAGGCTTTTGTGCTAAGTGACTAAATCCGGGTCAATTCCCGAAGGCATTTGTGCGAGTTACCAAAATCGGGTTAAGTCCCGAAGGCATTTGTGCGAGCTATTATAACCGGGCTATGTCCCGAAGGCTTTTGAGCGATTCGCTATATCCGGATAAAATCCGAAGGTACGTGATTGGGGAATGAGCAATATTGCTGTAAAAATTTCAGTTAATACGCTTGCAAAATTCCAGCAATGAGGTATGTTTCGTATGTGCTTTGAATTAGTTGAGCCCTTACAAATAAGTATTCGCCGAGTTGATAAGCGAGCTACCGGCCTTTAGCTAAGTTGATCTTTTGTGTATGAACATAAGGGTTGGTAATGTGAAGTAAGTATGATATTGAGAATGTGTGCATATGAAATTATCCGTTTAGCTATATGAATGCTATGCTTTTGTTGTGCTGGAATCCTTGCTCAAAACTTACTAGGCATAAATTGCTTACTCCGTTTCTTTGCTCTCTGTTTTATAGATTTTGGCTCGTCACCATCGGACTCGGGATTTTGGAAGTCGAAGTCTCCCACACTATCAAAGCCCCCTTTTGGTACAAATTTTGGTTGAACTTTGAAATGGCATGTATAGGACTACTCTTTCGTTTGTTGGTCATAGACCCCTTTGATTTTGTATAAATTTGGATAGCCATGCGAAAATGGCTTATATACACTTTGGCATGGTATCATAATCATTTTGTATGTTGTTCATTAAGAGGTATGGAAATGTTTGGAAACGATTAGCCATTGGAATGGTTAATCATGATCATTCTTTGTGCCATGTATGCAAAAAAGGGCTAATTGAATCATAGAAATTATGAAATAGGTAAAGTCTACCTCAAAGGTAGATGCTGACAGCAGCAGTGATGTGGATGTGAAAAATCACTAAAAAAAGTAGGGATGGAATTAAATAGTGAATAAATTATTTAAATGAACCTTGATGAATCTACTTTCATATGGAAGAAACAAAACGGTCATATGAGTTATATGTTAAGAGATATTTAGGTTTTCGTGGAACAGGGCCAGAACGGTTTCTGGAATCCCTGTTCCGAATTTGGAAATTCAATTTAAATTAACCAGAGATAATTAGGAGTCATGCCATATATGTATAGATTCCTATTTGAGTATAGTTTCTACAGAAACAAACGGAATCAGTATTGAAGCCCTGTACAAGGAGATATCCAAGTCATAATGCGCAAAGGTCAGTGTAGTCGATCCCTGTAACAGGGGAGACTTTAACTAATAAACTGTACTAATTGGCCCGACCAAAAATTATAGAAAAAAATATGTAGATGGACATATGAGTCTAGTTTCAGGGAAAAATTACGAAACTGATTTTCGAGCTTTGAAACTCAAGATATGATTTTTAAGGCGACAGTGATGCAGTAACCAGCTTGTCTGGAAATTTCTAAATGGACCGTGAAAATAATTAAGTTAAGTCTGTAGCACCTTGTGTTCGATTCCAGAACGGACTCGCACGCAGGTGTTACAATTTTATTGTATCGAGCTACGGTTTAGTCGATTCTAGGACTACCGTAATGCGTTTGGGTCTAGCTATACATGCCATTTTATGTGATTATTTGATAGTGTGGTGATTTCGACAATTTCAAATGTGTTTATTTATAGTAATGGATTCGATCCCGACCGAAGCGGTAGTGATGATCTTGAGATTATAGCGCTGCTCCCGCACAAGGGACAATGGGCGGACTCTCAACCTAATGCTAGTAATCCAAATGATGAAGCTAGACAAGCTTTCTATAGCGTGATGAATGATTGGTTCAACCAATACATTCGAACTAATACAATTGTTCCACAACCTCCATTCCCAACAAACACATTTCCGCACCTACAATGCCTCCGAGAATCGACCAAATAAGGTCGAATAAGGCCCCAGTTGATGAATCCGAAAACATGGGGCTATGAATTTAAAGCTACGGATAGCGGCGATGCCGAGCAAGCTGAATTTTGGTTGGACAACACTATCTGGGTACTCGATGAGCTATCTTGTACACCGATGAATGCCTAAAGTGTACTATCTCCTTGCTACGCAATTCGCCTACTATTGGTGGAGTACTCGACTTCACATTGTGCCCCGAGAGCAAGTAACTTGGGAGTTTTCCAAACCGAGTTTGGAAAAAGTATATCGATCGAGATTTGTTGATCAAAAATGGAAGGAATTTCTTGAGCTTAAGCAAGGTTCTATGTCATCAACGATTCGAGCGAAAATTTGTTAGACTTAGTAGATACGCCGGGAATGTATTTCGTCCGAGGCTATCATGTGTAAACGCATCGAGGATGGGCTGAATGAAGATATAAAATGTTCGTTGGCATTCTTGAAATACGAGAGTTCGTAGTACTTGTCGAACGAGCTTGTAAAGCGAAGAGCTTAGAAAAGAAAAACAAAAGTTGATGTGGGAACTGGAGAGTTTCGTAAAGATCCTCGGAAAGTTTCTTCAACAGCATCGAAGAAATTTCGTGATGATGTGGGCGGTCTAGAGGCACTTGGCCTTTTAGACGAGATCGTGACCGACCCACTTGGGTACACGAGGCACTTGATCGCCGATGTTGGGAATGAAAGTCGAGACGAGCGGAGTGTCGACATTGTGGCAAATGGCATTCGAAGTTGTAGATTCCATGACCGCTCTGTTACAAGTGCGGATCAGTTGACCACTTATTAAAGATTGCCCGAGGTTGCTTGAACAGAATGTAAATCAGAGTGGGAAACCGGGCGCTACCACTGCTCGGGGTAGACCATCTAGAAATATGGGCAATGCTAGTGGTGGTCGAGAGGATCTAGAGATGCTACGACCAGATCCGAGGCTCGCTCTCTGCTAGGGCTTATGCAATCGCGCACGCGAGGATGCTTCCTCGCCGGATGTTATTACTGGTACTTTCACTCTCTTTGATACTAATGTGATTGCTTTGATTGACCCTGGTTCTACTCATTCTTATATATGCGAAACCTTAGCATCCAGTAAGACTTTACCTATTGAGTCTACTGAGTTCGTAATTCGGGTGTCAAACCCCTTGGGTCGTTACGTGCTTGTTGACAAAGTGTGTAAGAAATGCCCCCTAGTAATTTGAGGTTCCTGTTTTCCAGCGGACTTGATGCTTTTGCCGTTCGATGAATTTGATGTTATTCTTGGTTAGGATTGGTTGACCGTGCATGATGCGGTTGTGAGTTGTAAAAGCAAGACTATGGATTTGAGGTGCGCAAATAACGAGATGATCCGAGTTGAGCCTACGGACTTAAAGAGGTTGCTAGCTGTAATATCATCAATGTTGGCCCAGAAATATGTAAGAAAGGGGTGCGAAGCATACCTTGCGTATGTACTTGATGATAAGGAGTTAGAAATAAAACCCAGTCTGCGCTTGGTTTGCGAATACCGGATGTTTTTCAGAAGAATTACGGGTTTGCCACTGTTCGGGAGATAGAGTTTGGTATTGAGCTTGTACAGGACTACGCCAATTTGATAGCTCCGTATCGTATGGCACCAACCGAGTTAAAGGAGTTGAAAGCTCGGTTGCAAGAATTGACGGATAGAGGTTTCGCCGACCAAGTTTCTCACCTTGGGGTGCACCAAAGATTGTTTGTGAAAAGAAGGACGGAACCATGAGGTTGTGTATTGACTATCGTCACCTGAATAAAGTGACGATAAAGAATAAATATCCGTTACCATGTATTGATGATTTGTTTGATCAGCTAAAGGGAGCCTCGGTGTTTTCAAAGATAGATTTGAGATCGAGTTATTATCGATTCATGGATTCGAGATTCGGACGTACCCAAAACCGCTTTCGAGCGAGGTACGGTCACTCTGAGTTCTTAGTGATGCCGTTCGGGCTCACTAATGCCCTACGGTATTTATGGATTTGATGAATCGGATCTTGAGACGATATTTGGACCGATTCGTAGTTGTGTTCATCGATGACATCTTGGTCTATTCAAGAGATGAGACCGAACATCTTTGAACACACGAGATTAGTGTTGCAAATTTTACGGGATAAGCGGTTATATGCTAAGTTCAGCAAGTGTGAGTTACGGTTAAGGAGGTTAGCTTCTTGGGTCATGTGGTATCTGCATCGGTATTCGAGTTGACCGAGCAAAATTTCAGCCATACTTAACTGGAAGCCTCAGAAATATTCTTGAGGTTCGAGCTTTTGGGACTTGCTTACTACTACCGACGGTTTGTGAAAGGTTTCTCGATGATAGCCACACCCATGACGAAGCTACTTCAAAAAGATGTTAAGTTCGAATGGACGGAAAAATGTCGAAAAAGTTTTGAGCAACTGAAAACTTATTTGATGAAGCTCAATTTTAGTGCACCCGAATCGGGCAAAGAGTTTGTCATCTATAGTGACGCCTCCCTACTTGGGTTTGGTTGCGTATTGATGCAAGAAGGTCGAGTTGTGGCTTATGCGTCGAGACAATTAAAGCCACATGAGAAAAATTATCCGACCCATGATCTCGAACTAGCTGCCATCATATTCGCTTTGAAAATATGGCGACACTACCTATTTGGGGAGAAGTGCCATGTATTTTCGGATCACAAAAGTCTCAAATATTTGATGACTCAAAGAGACTTGAATCTGCGACAAAGACGTTGGCTTGAGTTGTTAAAAGATTATGAGCTTGTCATTGATTATCACCGGGAAAGGCTAATGTGGTTGCGGACGCCTTAAGCCGAAATCACTTTGTTTGCTTTCTGACGATGAATGTACACTTGTCTATTCTACCCGACAATGTGTTAGTAGCGAATTAAAGGCCAAACCATTATTGATTCATCAAATTCGTGAAGCTCGAAAAGTCGACGATGAGTTGGTTGCAAAAGCGGGCTGAGTGTGTTCGAACAAGGAATCGGAGTTTCAAATTGATGATGATGATTGTTTGAGGTTCGAAGTCGTCCATGTGTTCCAAGGAATTGAACTCATTTCAATGATTCTGAACGAAGCCCATTGTAGCCGAATGTCAATTCACAGGGAGTCTGAAGATGTACAACGATTTGAAACGTCGGTTTTGGTGGCATGGTATGAAACGAGACATCTCGACTTTGTTTGAGATGTTTAATATGTCAACAAGTGAAAGCGGAACATCAAGTGCCTTGAGGTTACTTCACCGATCACGATACCGAGTGGAAATGGGATCGAGTCACAATGGACTTTATGTCGGACCGCCATTGTCGACAAGTAAGAAGGATGCGATTTGGGTTGTTGTTGATAGACCGACTAAGTCGGCTCACTTTATCCCCGTCGTGCACGGATTTTCATTGGATAAACTAGCTGAATTGTACGTTTCTCGATTGTGAGATTACACGGGTGTCGATTTACATTGTGTCGGATAGAGATCCGAGATTCACCCGCGATTTTGGAAGAAATTGCAAGAAGCTTTGGGTACCAAGTTGCATTTCAAACCGCCTTTCACCCCCAAACCGATGGTCAATCCGAGCGGATAATTCGAGATACTTGAGGATATGTTGAGATGTTGCATCCTCGAGTTCGATGGTTCATGGGAACTGTATTTACCTTTGATTGAATTCACTTACAACAATAGTTTTCTATCAAGTATTAAGATGGCGCCTTACGAGGCCTTGTACGGGCGTAAATGCCGTACACCATTGTTTTGGACCGAGCTCGGTGAAAGCAAAATTTTGAGTGGATTTGATTAAAGATCTTTGAACAAAAGTAAAAGTAATCCGTGAAAATCAAGATAGCCTCCGATCGTTAGAAGTTGTACGCGGATCTGAAACAAAAAGACATTGAGTATCAGGTGGGAGATAAAGTGTTTCTTAAAGTTTCGCCTTGGAAAAAGATACTCGATTTGGCCGTAAAGGCAAATTGAGTCGAGGTTCATCGGGCCATATGAGATATCCGAGCGAGTCGGTCCGATTAAATATCGTTTGAATTTGCCCCTGAACTTGAAAAGATTCACAGCGTCTTTCATGTTTCGATGCTTGACGTTATAGATCGATCCGTCGCTCGTAATTAGTCCATCAGAGGTTGAAATTCAAGCCGATATGAGTTATGAAGAAGAACCGATTCGTATCCTAGCTCGTGAAGTGAAGGAGTTGCGAAACAAAAGGGTTCCGTTAGTAAAAGTGTTATGGCTCAAACACGGGATGGAAGAAGCTACTTGGGAACCCGAGAACTCTATAAAAGAGCGATACCCAAACCTATTTACCGGTAAGATTTTCGGGGACGAAAATTTCTTGTGTGGGGGAGAGTTGTGACAGCCCAAAATTGACCCTAGTCGGGAAGTGGTTTCGGGACCGCTAAACCGAGTCACCGAAATGTTTGAACGTAATATTTATTGTCTAGAATATGTATTTATGAATGTGTGAAAATTTCAAGCTTCGATTTAGTTGATTGCATGTGAATTCAGTTATTAGGACTTGTGTGACACTTTTGAAATGTGATAGGCTAATCTATAAGGACCTAATAGTGCATGTAATCAAAAGGGAGGACTTGCATGTCAAATTTCCCCCCCAATAGCTAGTGGCCGGCCATGACAAGGGATTATGGGCAAAACATGTCATGAAACATGTTGTGACAATGGTGTATGTAAGAAAAAAATAAAATAAGGAGCATGGGAATTGAATAATGAAAGGGAAGAAAAAAAAAAGAAAGAATGTGTGTGTTACCCCCCATTGCCGTGAGTTGAAGAAAAGAGAGAAAAAAAAAATTGTTGTTCATCCTTTTTTTCATTTCTTTCAGAAAATTCTAAGGAAGAAGGAAGGGGTTTTTGCTTCATGCTTGGTTTGGAAGAGGATTAGGAGGAGGTTTGGCCATACTTGTATCTAGATTAAGGTATGTTGAGGTTGTGCCATGAGATTTATGCATGTTTTAGTTGCTAGCTTGAGTTCTAATTAGCCCATGGTTCAAATCCTTGCTATGTCATGGGGTGGTATTCGCCAAGGTGGATTTTGTGTTAATGCCATTGCATGTTAAATATGAAGCTTGCTAATGATACATGTGATGGTGGATTGATGGCTCTTGGACTTTCTTTTTAGCATTTTTGAGTGAGACATTAAGTTCTTTGTTTAACCATGACCAAAATTGAAATGGTATGGTGTTGTGATGTATTCGGCCATGGTACATCCATAAGTATAATTTATGCTTATTGCATGGTAGGTAAGATTTGTGTTTTGGATTTATGTTCATGTTTAGTTATAATCAACTTTGAGATTCGGCTCTAGCATATATATATATATATATGTTTGCACATGATGTATTGGTATGACATATAAACTATCTCAAGGTATATATTTTCATATGATGATGTTTCGGTTATGAAGTAAATAATTGATGCGTATTGAGTTACAATATGGAATCGTTAGTTAGTAAAATGTATGCCGTTTATGTGTGGTATTAAGTGTATAATTGGCCTCAACATGGACATGCATATTCGGCCACATGAGGGGGATTCGTGTGCATGCATTCGGTTAGAGGCAAGAATATTGATGCCTATTCTTGGCTTGGAAAATTGACTAAGGAGAGTACTAACTAATGTGTTGAGTTTGATTCATGATTTCCATACATATGTGACTTTAATGTCTAATGAAAATATGTGGGCTAAGTACCTTGAATTCCTCTTTCGATGCTCAAATGATTAAATCAATTTATTTGTTAAATTAAGCTCAAGAGCAAAGGGAGCTAAATCCGATAAAGGGAAGGAAAAGTGGTCGAATAGCCATCGGAATCATTCGACAACATCCGAGGTAAGTTCTTGAGTAATAGAACTTAGATTATGATTTGATTAGATCATGTGTTAAGCAAATTGAAATCATGCTCTTTGTGTGTGGCTATTGAGCGAAATTGTAAATATGATAAGTAACTTGTGTTGGAGCTTTGGTAATGAGAATGTAATAAGAATGTGTTATGATTTGTTGATATATGTGCTTGGTTATTGAATGGTATCCGGGCTAAGTCCCGAAGGCTTTTGTGCTAAGTGACTAAATCCGGGTCAATTCGAAAGGCATTTGTGCGAGTTACCAAAACCGGGTTAAGTCCCGAAGGCATTTGTGCGAGCTATTATAACCGGGCTATGTCCCGAAGGCTTTTGAGCGAGTCGCTATATCCGGATAAAATCTGAAGGTACGTGATTGGGGAATAAGCAATATTGCTGTAAAAATTTCAGTTAATACGCTTGCAAAATTCCAGCAATGAGGTATGTTTCGTATGTGCTTTGAATTAGTTGAGCCCTTACAAATAAGTATTCGCTCAGTTGATAAACGAGCTACCGCCTTTAGCTAAGTTGATCTTTGTGTATGAACATAAGGGTTGGTAATGTGAAGTAAGTATGATAATGAGAATGTGTGCATATGAAATTATCCGTTTAGCTATATGAATGCTATGCTTTTGTTGTGCTGGAATCCCTTGCTCAAAACTTACTAAGCATAAATTGCTTACTCCGTTTCTTTGCTCTCTGTTTTATAGATTTTGGCTCGTCAGCTATCGGACTCGGGATTTTTGGAAGTCAAGTCTCCCACACTATCAAAGCCCCCTTTTGGTACAAATTTTGGTTGAACTTTGAAATGGCATGTATAGGACTACTCTTTCGTTTGTTGGTCATAGACCCCTTTGATTTTGTATAAATTTGGATAGCCATGCGAAAATGGCTTATATACACTTTGGCATGGTATCATAATCATTTTGTATGTTGTTCATTAAGAGGTATGGAAATGTTTGGAAACGATTAGCCATTGGAATGGTTAATCATGATCATTCTTTGTGCCATGTATGCAAAAAGGGCTAATTGAATCATGGAAATTATGAAATAGGTAAAGTCTACCTCAAAGGCAGATGCTGACAGCAGCAGTGATGTGGATGTGAAAAATCACTAAAAATAGTAGGGATGGATTTAAATAGTGAATAAATTATGTAAATGAACCTTGATGAATCTACTTTCATATGGAAGAAACGAAACGGTCATATGAGTTATATGTTAAGACATATTTAGGTTTTCGTGGAACAGGGCCAGAACAGTTTCTGGAATCCCTGTTCCGACTTTGGAAATTCATTGTAAATTAACCAGAGATAATTAGGAGTCATTCCATATATTTATAGATTCTTCTTTGAGTCTAGTTTCTATAAAAATAAACGGCATCAGTATGGAAGCCCTGTACAGGGAGATATCCAAGTCGTAATGTGCAAAGGTCAGTGTAGTCGATCCCTGTAACAGGGGAGACTTTAACTAATAAACTGTACTAATTGGCCGGACCAAAAATTCTAGAAAAAAATATGTAGATGGACATATGAGTCTCGTTTCAGGGAAAAATTACAAAACTGATTTTCGAGCTTTGAAACTCAAGATATGATTTTTAAGGCGACAGTGACGCAGTAACCAGTTTGTCTGGAAATTTTTAAATGGACTGTGAAAATAATTAAGTTAAGTCTGTGTGCACCTTGTGTTCGATTCCGGTAACGGACTCGGGTATGGGGTGTTACAATACCATCTAGTTTTGACACGGGGGAGTCTATTGGTCGTGTGTGGCACACAAGCTGGCACACGGGCGTGTGGTCAACCATGTGTCGAAGTCAGTAGCCTCCCTAATTTTCATACGGCCTAGCACACGGGCGTGTCTTTTGGCCACACGGGCGTGTCTTTTGGCCGCGTGGATAAATCAGTATGTATGCCCTGTTTTACCACAACTTAGACACATGGGCATGTCTAATGCCGTGTGAGGCACACGGCCTATTCACACAGGCGTTTGACCTCTGAAATGTTGAAAATTTTTCTAAGTTCTGAAACTTTCATATGTTATCGATTTGGTCCTGAATGTTTGGTTTAGACTTTGTATGCTTGGTTTAAATTCACATTGAATATGAATAACTTGTATTTATTGAATTGAGATGATATTTGATATTTGATTGTTCTGATTTGAGTTAAGAATCCGGTAATGCCTCTTAACCTCTTTTGGTGACGGTTATGGGTTGGGATGTTACATTTTATTGGTATTAGAGCTATGGTTTAGATGGTTCTAGGACTACCATAGCGTATGTGAGTCTAGCTATACATGCCATATTTATGAACTGCGATAGCGTGATGAATCTTGACATTGAAATGTGCTTTTATATAGCAAATGCATCCCGAATGAGCTGTAGGGGACGATGTCGAAAGCAATGCGCCTACTCCCGCGTAAGGGACAGTGCTATTTGATTTTAGACCGGCTACGAGTAGTCGTGATGGTGAGGCTAGACAAGCCTTCTATCAAATGATGAATGATTGGTTTAGCTACTTTATTAAAACCAATCCAGCTGTACAACAACCTCCACCCCTAGTCAATCCTCCACAAGCTCCTGTTATGCCATCAATGAACCCAGTTCAGCTAAGTAAGCCTCCGGTGGATAAAATTAGAAAATATAGGGCACAAGAGTTCCGAGCTACAAAAAATGATGATGCTAAAAGGGCCGAGTTTTGGTTAGAGAACACAATAAGAGTATTTAATGAATTATCTTTGAATCTTGAAGAATGCATAAAATGTGTCGTTATTGGTGAAAGACTCTAATATCCATGGTCTCGAGTGAGCGGGTTATCTTGGATTTCTTCCAAGCTAAATTTTGAAAGAAGTACATCAGTTAGAGATTCATCAAACAAAAACATAAAAAGTTTCTCGAGCTTAAACAATGCCGTATATCTATCACAGAATAGGAGCGGGAATTTTTAAGACTGAGTTAGTATGCTCATGAATATGTATCTACGGATGCAATAATGTGCAAAAGATTTGAAGATGGTTTGAAAGAGGATATCCGTTTGCTAGTTGGGATTCTTGAAATCAAAGAATTCGTTGTGCTTGTTGAAAGAGCATGTAAAGCGAAAGATCTCGAAAGAAAGAAAAGAAAAGCCTTATCTAAAGCTAGAGAAGTGCAAAAGAGATCATGTGACAGCCTTAAAACGACCCTAGTCGAAATGTGGTTTCGGGACCACAAAACTGAGGCATAAAAATAATTTAATATTTATTTTATTGCCTATAATGTGTGTTAACCCATGTGTGACATTTTTTATGCTTTGATTTAGAGTTATAAATGTGAATTTCACTAGAAAGGACCTAGTAGTAAACTTTGAAAGTATGATGGGGAAATGTGTGATGACTAATTAAAGCATGCATGCAAAACAATGGACTTGCATGTCAAATTCCCCCAATAGCTAGTGGCCGGCCATGACAAGGAATTTTGGGCAAAAATCATGTCATGAAACATGTTTGGTAAGTGGGTTATGTTGGAATAAAAAAATAAGGAGTATGGAATAAAAAAAATGTGTGTGTGTGAAGGCTTCTCCCTCCCCATTGCCGTGTAGGTAGGAAAGAAAACAAAAAATTTTGTTCATCCATTTTCACTCTCTTTTTGGCCGAAAATACTAAGGATAAGGAGGGAGTTTTGCTTCATACTTGGTTTGGAAGAGGATTAGGAAGAGGTTGGCTATACTTGCATCAAGATTAAGGTATGTTTAAGGTTGTGCCATGAGATTCATGCATGTTTTTAGTTGCTAGCTTGATGTTCTTGTTAGCCCATGGTTCAAATCTTTGTTATGTCATGGGAATGAAATTCGGCCAAAGTGAATATGGTGTTAATGCCATTGCATGCTAAATATCAAGCTTGATAATGATACATGTGATGGAGGATTGGGGATTCTTAGATTTTCTTTTAGCATTTTTTGAATGAGATACTAAGTTCTTTGTTTTACCATGACCAAATTGAAATGGTATGGTGTTGTGGTATTCGCCATGTTATATCCATAAGTATGATTCATGCATGTTGCATGGTAAGTAAGATTTAAGCTTTGGATATGTGTATATATTTGGATATAAGCCACTTGAGAATTGGCTCTAGCATATATATATATATATATATATATATATATATATATATTCGCTACGATGTATTGGTATGACATATATGCTATTTCAAGGTGTATATTTGCTTGTGATGATGTCTCGATTATGAAGTAAATGAGAGATGTGCAATGAGTTACGATATGTAATGCGTTAGTAGTAAAAGGTATGCTGTTTTTGTGTGGTATTAAGTGTATAATTGGCCTCAAATTGGACATGTATATTCGGCCACATGAGGGGAAATTGGTGTGCATGCATTCGGTTAGAGGCAAGCATATTGATGCCTATTCTTGGTTTAGAAAATTCGGCTAAGACGAATATTAACTAATGTGTTGAGTTCGATTCATGATTTCGTACATATGCGACTTTGATGCCTAATGAGTATATATATTGGCTAAGTATCTTGAATTCCTCTTTCGATGCTCACATGGTAAAACCAATTTATTTGTTAAATTAAGCTCAAGAGCAAAGGGGAGCTAAATCCGATAAGGGAAAGGAAAAAGTCGTGGAATAGCCGTCGAAATCGTTCGACCACGTCCGAGGTAAGTTCTTGAGCAATAGAGCTTAAATTCTGAATTGATTAGTTCATGTTTAAAGCAAATTAAAATCATGCTCTTTGTGTGTGGCTATTGAGCCGAAATTACAAATGTGATAAGTGACTTGTGTCTGAATTTTGCTAATGAAAATGAAATGTGAATGTGTTATGGTTTATTGATAAATGTACATGGTTATTCGAATGATATCCGGGCTAAGTCCCGAAGGCTTTGTGCTAAGTGACTAAATCCGGACTAAGATCCGACGGCATACGTGCGAGTTACTAAATCCGGACTAAGATCCGAAGGCTTTCGAGCAAGCTACTAAATTCGGGTTGAGTCCCAAGGCATTCGTCGCGAAGTTCTCAGTAACGGGCTATGTCCCGAAGGCATTTGAATGTGTAGCCATATCCGGTTAAACTCAAGATCGTGATTCAAGAATGAATGAACTGCTGTAAAATTTCAGCTAATACGCTTGAAAATTCCAGCAACGAGGTATGTTCGTATGTGCTTTGGAATAGTTGATTCCTTGAATAATATTCGATCAATCGAGAAATGAGCTTTGGCATTTGGCTAAGATGAACCCTTATGTATGAATATAGGGGTTGGAATGTGAAATAAGTATGATATTGAGAATTTGTGCATATGAAATTATCCGTTAGCTATATGAATGTTATGCTTTTGTTGTGCTGGAATCCCTTGCTCTAACTTACTAAGCATAAATTGCTTACTCGTTTCTCTGTTTCTCTGTCTATAGATTTTGGCTCGTCACTATCGGACTGGGATTTCGGAAGTCAAGTCTCCCACACTATCAAAGTCCCTTTCGGTATATATTTTGGTTGGATTTTGAAATGGCATGTATAGGACTACCCTTTTGTTGCGTTTTAAGTACTTTTGTGATGTATGTGTATGCGACCATGCGAAAATGGCTCGTAAAAGTGGAGTATGGCATTAGACCATTTGTGCTTATGTATATATGTATGGTTTTATGATGTTACTACGGACTGAATGGAAGTGTGAGCAAATGATCAGCCATTGGAATGGCTAAAAATGATTATATGTGGACCTATGTATGACAAAACTTTAGTTGGTCCATAGAAACCACGAAATAGGTAAGGTTTACCTGAAAAACAAATGCTGACAGCAGCAGTGGTATGGATTTGAAAAATCACTAAAAATTGTAAGAATGGTATTAAATAGTGAATAAATTATGCAAATGAACCTTGATGAATCTACTTTCATATGGAAGAAGCGAAACGGTCATATGAATTATATGTTAAGAAATATTAAAGTTCTCGTGAAACAGGGCCAGAACGGTTTCTGGATCCCCTGTTCCGACTTTATAAATTCATTGTAAATTAACCAGAGATAATTAGGAGTCATGCCATATATTTATAGATTCCTCTCTGAGTCTAGTTTCTATAGAAATAAACGGAATCAGAATTGAAGCCCTGTACAGGGAGATATCCAATTCGTAACCCACGAAGGTCAGTGTAGTCGATCCCTGCAACAGGGGAGATTTTAACTTATAAACTGTACTAATTGGCCCGACCAAAAATTATATAAAAAAATATGTTGATGGACTTATGAGTCTAGTTTCAGGGAAAAATTACAAAACTGATTTTCGAGCTTTAAAACTCAAGATATGATTTTTCAAGCGACAGTGACGCAGTAACCAGCTAGTCTGGAAAATTTTTATGGACTGTGAAAATAATTTAGCTGAGTTTGTGTGCACCTTGTGTTCGACTCCGGTAACGGGCTCGGGTATGGGGTGTTACAATTTTATTGGTATCAGAGCTATGGTTTAGTCGATTCTAGGACTACCGTAATGTGTTGGGTCTAGCTATACATGCCATTTTATGTGATTATTTGATAGTGTGGTGATTTCTGACAATTGAAATGTGTTTATTTATTGTAATGGATCCCGATCCCGACCAAGCGGTAGCTGATGATCTTGAGAGTGTAGCGCCTGCTCCCGCACAAGGGACAGCTCCGGCGGACTCTCAACCTAATGCTAGTAATCCTAATGATGAAGCTAGACAAGCTTTCTATAGCGTGATGAATGATTGGTTTAACCAATACATTCGAACAAATACGGCTGTTCCACAACCTCCATTCCCAACAAATACAACCCCCGCACCTACAATGCCTCCGATGGCCGACCAAATAAGGTCAAGTAAGCCCCGATTGATAGAATCCGAAACACGGGCTACTGAATTTAAGGCTACGGATAGCGACGACGCCGAGCAAGCTGAATTTTGGTTGGACAACACTCTCCGAATACTCGATAAGCTATCTTGTACACCGATGAATGCCTAAAGTGTACTATCTCCTTGCTACGATTACGCCTACTATTGGTGGAGTACTCGACTTGCTGTGTGTCGAGAGCAAGTAACTTTGGAGTTTTTCCAAACCGAGTTTGGAAGAAGTATATCGCTTAGAGATTTGTTGATCAAAAGCGGAAGGAATTTCTTGAGTTTAAGCAAGGTTCTATGTCGATTCGACTCTGAGCGAAAATTTGTTAGACTTAGTAGATACGCTCGGGAATGTGTTTCGTCCGAGGCTATCATGTATAAACGCAACGAGGATGGGCTGAATGAAGATATAAAATGTTCGTTGGCATTCTTGAAATACGAGAGTTCGTAGTACTTGTCGAGCGAGCTTGTAAAGTCGAGGAGCTTAGAAAAGAAAAACAAAAAGTTGATGTGGGACTGGAGAGTTTCGTAAAAGATCCTCGGAAAGTCTCTTCAACAGCATCGAAGAAATTTCGAGATGATGTGGGCGGTCTAGAGGCACTTCGGCCTTTTAGACGAGATCGTGATCGACCCCACAATGGGTACACGAGGCACTTCGGTTGCCATTGTTGGGAATGAACGTCGAGATAGAACGGAGTGTCAGCATTGTGGCAAATGGCATTCTAGAAGTTGTAGATTCCGTGACCGCTCCTGTTACAAGTGCGGATCAGTTGACCACTTCATTAAAGATTGCCCGAGGTTGTCTGAACAGAATGTAGATCAGAGTGGGAAACCGGGTGCTACCACTGCTCGAGGTAGACCATCTAGAAATATGGGCAATGCTAGTGGTGGTCAGAGAGGATCTAGAGATGCTACGACCAAATCCGAGGCTCGCGCTCCTGCTAGAGCTTATGCTATACGTGCCCGCGAGGATGCTTCATCGCCAGATGTTATTACGGGTACTTTCACTCTCTTTGATACTAATGTGATTGCTTTGATTGACCCTGGTTCCACTCATTCTTATATATGCGAAACCTTAGCATCCAGTAAGACTTTACCTATTGAGTCAACTGAGTTCGTAATTCGGGTGTCAAATCCTTTGGGTCGTTACGTGCTGGTCGACAAAGTGTGTAAGAAATGCCCCCTAGTAATTCGAGGTTCCTGTTTTCCGGCGGACTTGATGCTTTTGCCGTTCGATGAATTTGATGTTATTCTTGGGTTGGATTGGTTGACCGTGCATGATGCGGTTGTGAATTGCAAAAGCAAGACTATTGATTTGAGATGCGCAAATAACGAGATGATCCGAGTTGAGTCTACGGACTTGAAGGGGTTGCCACCGTAATATCATCAATGTTGGCCCAGAAATATGTAAGAAAAGGGTGCGAAGCATACCTTGCGTATGTACTTGATGAAAAGGAGTTAGAAATAAAACTCGAATCTGTGC
The DNA here is from genome assembly GCF_025698485.1 of Gossypium arboreum. NCBI lineage: Eukaryota > Viridiplantae > Streptophyta > Magnoliopsida > Malvales > Malvaceae > Gossypium > Gossypium arboreum. The sequence goes on along the minus strand of NC_069072.1, from coordinate 109,408,592 downwards.
CGGTGGTTTGTGAATACCCGGATGTTTTTCCCAAAGAATTGCCGGGTTTGCCACCTGTTCGGGAGATAGAGTTTGGTATTGAGCTTGTACACGGACCACACCGATTTCGATAGCTCCGTGTCGTATGGCACCAACGGAATTAAAGGAGTTGAAAGCTCGGTTGCAAGAGTTGGTGGATAGAGGTTTTGCTCGCCGAGTTTTTCACCTTGGGGTGCACCGTGTTGTTTGTGAAAAGAAGGACGGAACCATGAGGTTGTGCATCGACTATCGTCAGCTTAATAAAGTGACAATAAATAACAAATATCCGTTACCGCCTATCGATGATTTGTTCGATCAACTGAAGGGAGCCTTAGTGTTCTCAAAAATAGATTTGAGATCGGGCTATTATCGATTCTTGAATCCGAGATTCGGACATACCCAAAACGCCTTGAGCGAGATATGGTCACTACGAGTTCTTAGTGATGCCATTTGGGCTCACTAATGCCCTACGGTATTTATGGATTTGATGAATCGGATCTTGAGATCATATTTGGATCGGTTCGTAGTTGTGTTCATTGACGACATCTTGGTCTATTCAAGAGATGAGACCGAACATGCGAGCACCCGAGATTAGTGTTGCAAATTTTACGGGATAAGCGGTTATATGCTAAGTTCAGAAGTGTGAGTTCGGTTAAGAGAGTTAGCTTCTTGGGTCATGTGGTATCTATATCGGGTATTCGAGTCGGCCGAGCAAAATTTCAGCCATACTTAACTGGAAACCTCTAAGAAATATTACTGAGGTTCGGAGCTTTTTGGGACTTGCCGGTTACTACCGACGGTTTGTAAAAGGATTCTCGATGATAGCCACACCCATGACGAAACTGCTTGAGAAAGATGTCAAGTTTGAATGGATAGAAAAGTGTCAGAAAAGTTTTGACCAATTGAAAACTCATTTGACGGAAGCTCGATTACTAGTACAGCCGAATCGGCAAAGAGTTTGTCATCTATAGTGACACCTCCCTACTTGGGTTAGGTTGCGTCTTGATGCAAGAAGGTCGAGTTGTGGCCTATCGCGTCGAGACAATTAAAGCCACATGAGAAAAATTATCCGACCCATGATTTGAATTGGTCGCCATCGTATTCGCCTTAAAGATATGGCGACATTACTTATTTGGTGAGAAGTGCCATGTGTATTCGGATCACAAAGTCTCAAATATTTGATGACTCAAAGAGACTTAAATCTGCGACAAAGACGTTGGCTCGAGTTGTTAAAAGATTATGAGCTTGTCATTGATTATCACCCGGGAAAGGCTAATGTGGTTGTGGACGCCTTAAGCCAAAAATCACTGTTTACTTTACGAGCTATGAATGTATACTTGTCCATTCTGGCCGACAATGTGTTAGTAGCCGAATTAAAGGCCAAACCATTATTGACTCATCAAATTCGTGAAGCTCAGAAAGTTGATGAGGAGTTGCTTGCAAAACGGGCTGAGTGTGTTCTGAACAAGGAATCGGAGTTTCAAATTGATGATGACGATTGTTTGAGGTTCAGAAGTCGTTTGTGTGTTCCAAAGAATTCGGAACTTATTTCGATAATTCTGAACGAAGCCCATTGTAGGCGAATGGCAATCCACCCGGGGAGTACGAAGATGTACAACGATTTGAAACGTCGGTTTTGGTGGCATGGTATGAAACGAGACACCTCCGACTTTGTTTCGAGATGTTTAATATGTCAACAAGTGAAAGCGAACATCAAGTGCCTTGAGGTTACTTCACCGATCACGATACCCGAGTGGAAATGGGATCGAGTCACAATGGACTTTGTGTCCGGACCGCCATTGTCGCAAGTAAGAAGGATGCGATTTGGGTTGTCGTTGATAGATTGACTAAGTCACTCACTTTATCCTGTCGTCTGGATTTTTCATTGGATAAACTAGCTGAATTGTACGTTTCTCAGTTGTGAGATTACACGGGTACCGATTTACATTGTGTCGGATAGAGATCCGAGGTTCACCTCGCGATTTTGGAAGAAATTGCAAGAAGCTTTGGGTACCAAGTTGCATTTCAGCATCGCCTTTCACCCCCAAACCGATGGTCAATCCGAGCGGATAATTCAGATACTTGAGGATATGTTGAAATGTTGCATCCTCGAGTTCAGTGGTTCATGGGAACGGTACCTACCTTTGATTGAATTCGCTTACAACAATAGTTTTCAATCAAGTATTAAGATGGCGCCTTACGAGGCTTTGTACGGGCGTAAATGCCGTACACCATTGTTTTGGACCAAGCTTGGTGAAAACAAAATTTTCGAAGTGGATTTGATTAAAGATGCTGAACAGAAGGTAAAGGTAATCCGTGAAAGTCTAAAGGCGGCCACAGATCGTATCAGGTGGGAGATAAAGTGCTTCTTAAAGTTTCGCCATGGAAAAAGATACTCAGATTCGGCCATAAGGGCAAGTTGAGCCCGAGATTCATTGGGCCGTACGAAATCTCCGAACGAGTTGGCCCAGTTGCGTATCGTTTGATTTTGCCCCCTGAACTCGAAAAGATTCACAACGTCTTCCATGTTTCAATGCTTCGACGCTATAGATCTGATCCGTCGCTCGTAATTAGTCCATCAGAGGTTGAAATTCAAGCCGATATGAGTTATGAAGAAGAACCGATTCGTATCCTAGCTTGTGAAGTGAAAGAGTTGCGAAACAAAAGGGTTCCGCTAGTGAAAGTGTTATGGCTCAAACACGGGATAGAAGAAGCTACTTGGGAACCCGAGAACTCTATGAAAGAGCAATATCCAAACCTATTTACGGTAAGATTTTCGGGACGAAAATTTCTAAAGTGGGGAGAGTTGTGATGCCTTAAAACGACCCTAGTCGAAATGTGGTTTCGGGACCACAAAACCGAGGCATAAAAATAATTTAATATTTATTTTATTGCCTATAATGTGTGTTAACCCATGTGTGACATTTTTATGCTTTGATTTAGAGTTATAAATGTGAATTTCACTAGAAAGGACCTAGTAGTAAACTTTGAAAGTATGATGGGGAAATGTGTGATGACTAATTAAAGCATGCATGCAAAACAATGGACTTGCATGTCAAATTCCCCCAATAGCTAGTGGCCGCCATGACAAGGAATTATGGGCAAAAATCATGTCATGAAACATGTTTGGTAAGTGGGTTATGTTGGAATAAATAAAATAAGGAGTATGGAATAAAAAAATGTGTGTGTGAAGGCTTCTCCCTCCCCATTGCCGTGTAGGTAGGAAAGAAAACAAAAATTTTGTTCATCCATTTTCACTCTCTTTTGGCGAAAATACTAAGGATAAGGAGGAGTTTTGCTTCATACTTGGTTTGGAAGAGGATTAGGAAGAGGTTGGCTATACTTGCATCAAGATTAAGGTATGTTTGAGGTTGTGCCATGAGATTCATGCATGTTTTAGTTGCTAGCTTGATGTTCTTGTTAGCCCATGGTTCAAATCTTTGTTATGTCATGGGAATGAAATTCGGCCAAAGTGAATATGGTGTTAATGCCATTGCATGCTAAATATCAAGCTTGATAATGATACATGTGATGGAGGATTGGGGATTCTTAGATTTTCTTTTAGCATTTTTTTGAATGAGATACTAAGTTCTTTGTTTTACCATGACCAAATTGAAATGGTATGGTGTTGTGGTATTCGGCCATGTTATATCCATAAGTATGATTCATGCATGTTGCATGGTAAGTAAGATTTAAGCTTTGGATATGTGTATATATTTGGATATAAGCCACTTGAGAATTCGGCTCTAGCATATATATATATATATATATATATATATATATATATATATGTTCGCACACGATGTATTGGTATGACATATATGCTATTTCAAGGTGTATATTTGCTTGTGATGATGTCTCGATTATGAAGTAAACGAGAGATGTGCAATGAGTTACGATATGTAATGCGTTAGTAGTAAAAGGTATGCTGTTTTTGTGTGGTATTAAGTGTATAATTGGCCTCAAATTGGACATGTATATTCGGCAACATGAGGGGAAATTGGTGTGCATGCATTCGGTTAGAGGCAAGCATATTGATGCCTATTCTTGGCTTAGAAAATTCGGCTAAGAGGAATATTAACTAATGTGTTGAGTTCGATTCATGATTTCGTACATATGCGACTTTGATGCCTAATGAGTATATATATTGGCTAAGTATCTTGAATTCCTCTTTCGATGCTCACATGATAAAACCAATTTATTTGTTAAATTAAGCTCAAGAGCAAAGGGAGCTAAATCCGATAAGGAAAGGAAAAAGTCGTGGAATAGCCGTCGAAATCGTTCGACCACGTCCGAGGTAAGTTCTTGAGCAATAGAGCTTAAATTCTGAATTGATTAGATCATGTTTAAAGCAAATTAAAATCATGCTCTTTGTGTGTGGCTATTGAGCCGAAATTACAAATGTAATAAGTGACTTGTGTCTGAATTTTGCTAATGAAAATGAAATGTGAATGTGTTATGGTTTATTGATAAATGTACATGGTTATTCGAATGATATCCGGGCTAAGTCCCGAAGGCTTTGTGCTAAGTGACTAAATCCGGACTAAGATCCGACGGCATACGTGCGAGTTACTAAATCCGGACTAAGATCCAAAGGCTTTCGAGCAAGCTACTAAATCCGGGTTGAGTCCGAAGGCATTCGTATGCGAGTTCTCAGTAACGGGCTATGTCCCAAGGCATTTGAATGTGTAGCCATATCCGGTTAAACTCCGAAGATACGTGATTCAAGAATGAATGAACCTGCTGTAAAATTTCAGCTAATACGCTTGAAAATTCCAGCAACGAGGTATGTTCGTATGTGCTTTGGAATAGTTGATTCCCTTCGAATAATATTCGATCAATCGAGAAATGAGCTTTCGGCATTTGGCTAAGATGAACCCTTATGTATGAATATAGGGGTTGGAATGTGAAATGAGTATGATATTGAGAATTTGTGCATATGAAATTATCCGTTAGCTATATGAATGTTATGCTTTTGTTGTGCTGGAATCCCTTGCTCTAACTTACTAAGCATAAATTGCTTACTCCGTTTCTCTGTTTCTCTGTCTATAGATTTTGGCTCGTCACTCGGACTCGGGATTTCTGGAAGTCAAGTCTCCCACACTATCAAAGTCCCTTTCGGTATATATTTTGGTTGGATTTTGAAATGGCATGTATAGGACTACCCTTTTGTTGCGTTTTAAGTACTTTTGTGATGTATGTGTGTACGACCATGCGAAAATGGCTCGTAAAAGTGGAGTATGGCATTAGACCATTTGTGCTTATGTATATATGTATGGTTTTATGATGTTACTACGGACTGAATGGAAGTGTGAGCAAATGATCAGCCATTGGAATGGCTAAAAATGATTATATGTGGACCTATGTATGACAAAACTTTAGTTGGTCCATAGAAACCACGAAATAGGTAAGGTTTACCTGAAAAATAGATGCTGACAGCAGCAGTGGTGTGGATTTGAAAAATCATTAAAAATTGTAGGAATGGTATTAAATAGTGAATAAATTATGTAAATGAACCTTGATGAATCTACTTTCATATGGAAGAAATGAAACGGTCATATGAATTATATGTTAAGAAATATTAAAGTTCTTGTGAAACAGGGCCAGAACGGTTTCTGGATCCCCTGTTCCGACTTTAGAAATTCATTGTAAATTAACCAGAGATAATTAGGAGTCATGCCATATATTTATAAATTCCTCTCTGAGTCTAGTTTCTATAGAAATAAACGGCATCAGCATTGAAGCCCTGTACAGGGAGATATCCAATTCGTAACACACGAAGGTCAGTGTAGTCGATCCCTGCAACAGGGGAGACTTTAAATAATAAACTGTACTAATTGGCCCGACCAAAAATTCTAGAAAAAAATATGTTGATGGACTTATGAGTCTAGTTTCAGGGAAAAATTACGAAACTGATTTTCGAGCTTTAAAACTCAAGATATGATTTTTGAAGCGACAGTGGTGCAGTAACCAGCTAGTCTGGAAAATTTTTATGGACTGTGAAAACAATTTAGCTGAGTTTGTGTGCACCTTGTGTTCGACTCCGGTAACGGGCTCGGGTACGGGGTGTTACAGATCATAAGGCAAATCATTTTAGTCTGCTTCAAAAAACTTCAGAGATGATAATAGCTGTTCAAAAACTAATGTGGGACAATTGAATTGAGATCATAGTAGATCACAGTCGAACTTCAATGCTTCAGTTACATCTATTGCCAGTGTTGGAAATGCTAAATCCAGTCATCCTGAGTGCAAACATTATGGTAAAAGACATCCCAATAATTGTAGACTGTATGATCGAGCTTGTTTTAAATGTGGATCATTAGACCATTTTATCCGTGATTGCCCTAAATCTGTCGAGCAAGAAAGTGTGCAAAATCCGAGACTAAGCAACAATACTTCTCATGGTAGACCTTCCAAAAATACGGGAAATATGAGTGGCAGTCAAAGGGAAACCAAAGTCACAGTTGTTAGATCCAAGGCTCGTGCACCTACCAGAGCTTATGCTATTCGAGCTCGTGAATAAGCTTCTTTGCCAGATGTGATTACGGGTACATTTAGTCTTTATGATACTTTTGTGATTGCTTTCATAGATCCTAGATCGACTAATTCGTATATATGCATGAACTTGGTGAACAGTAAGACTTTGCCTGTAGAGTCTACTGAATTTGTAATTAGAGTTTCAAACCCCCTAGGCAGATTTGTTCTGGTTGATAAAGTCTGCAAGAATTATCCGTTAATGTTTTGAGACACTTGTTTTTTGGCTGATCTGGTGCTATTACCTTTTGATGAATTTGATATAATTTTGGGTATGGATTGGTTAACTTTGCATGATGCTATTGTGAACTGCAAACGAAAAACTATTGATTTGAGATGCAAGAATGATGAAATAGTCAGAATTGAATCTATTAATTTGAATGGATTGCCTGCTGTAATATCATCGATGAAAGCTTTGAGTATTGTGAGAAAGGGTTGTGAAGCCTACTTTTCTTATTCGATCGATTCAAAAGTGTTAGAAAAGAAATTTGAATTAGTGCCTATTGTATGTGAGTTTACTGATGTGTTTCCTGAAGAATTTCCGGGATTACCTCCGATCTAAGAAGTTGAATTTGGCATTGAATTAGTACCGGGAACTACTCTGATTTTGATAGCTCCGTATAGAATGGCTCTGACTAAATTAAAAGAATTAAAGTCTCAGTTGCAAGAGTTGACCTATAGAGGGTTTGCTAGATCGAGTTTCTCACCTTAGGGTGCTCTGGTTTTATTTGTGAAAAAGAAAGACTGTACGATGAGAATGTGTATTGATTATCATCAGTTGAACAAAATGACTATCACGAATAAGTATCCTCTACCCTGAATTGATGATTTATTTGATTAGTTGAAAGGAGCTGTTGTATTTTCGAAGATAGATATCAGATCGGATTACTATCAATTGAGAGTAAAAGTTTCAGACATCCCGAAAATTGCTTTCAGAACAAGGTATGACCATTATGAATTTTTAGTTATGCCTTTCGGATTGACTAATGCACTTGCTATCTTTATGGATTTGATGAAAAAAAATTTCAGATCGTATTTAGATTGATTTGTTGTTGTATTCATTGATGACATATTGGTTTATTTACGTGATGAGACTGTACATGCCGAGCATCTGAGAATAGTGTTATAGACTCTGTGAGATAAACAGTTGTATGTGAAGTTCAGTAAATGTGAATTCTAGTTGCGATAAGTCAATTTTCTAGGTCATTTTGTATTAGCATCTAGTATCTGAGTTGATCCGAGCAAGATTTCCGCTATTCTAGATTGGAAACCTCCGAGTAATGTCTCTGAAGTCTGCAGTTTTCTGGGACATGTCTGTTATAGAAGGTTTGTAAAAGGATTTTCTAAGATTACGACTCTGTTAACAAAGTTACTTCAGAAAGATGTGAAGTTTGAATGGCCTGAGAAGTGTCAGAACATCTTTGATCAGTTGAAAAATTTGTTGACTGAAGCTCTAGTATTGGTACAACCTGAATCGGGTAAAGAATTTGTGATCTACAGCAATGCTTCGTTGATTGTCTGGGATGTGTTTTGATACAAAAAGGTAAAGTCATTGCTTGTGCTTCAAGACAGTTGAAGCTACACGAAAAGAACTACCCGACACACGACCTTGAGTTAGCTACGATTGTGTTTGCTTTAAAGATTTGGCGCCACTATCTATTTGGTGAGAAATGTCACACATATTCTAATCATAAGAGTTTGAAATATCTGATGACTCAAAAAGATTTGAATCTGCGACAAAGAACATGGTTAGAACTGCCTAAAGACTATGATCTTGTGATTGATTATCATCTGGGTAAAGCAAATGTTGTTGCTGATGCTTTGAGTCGAAGATCACTAATTTCTCTGCTTTCGATGAATGCTCATTTGGTTCTATTCGATGATGGTTCAGTTTTAGCTAAATTGAAAGCAAAACCTTTTTTTTTACAACAAATTAACGAAGCTCAGAAGTTTAATAATGAGATTTTGGCAAAGCGAGCTCAGTGTGATTTAGAGTCTGATTCAGAATTCAGAGTTGATAAAGATGATTGTTTAAGATTCTGAGATAGAATTTGTGTTCCAAGAAATCCAGAATTAATTCAGATGATTTTGAGTGAAGCTCACAATAGTCGGTTATCTGTGCATCCAGGTAGTATGAAAATGTATAATGATCTGAAACAGCATTACTAGTGGTCTGGAATGAAAGGAGATATCTCTGATTTTGTTTCTAAATGTTTGATCTGTCAGCAAGTTAAAGCTGAACATCAGGTACCATCTGGTATGTTACAATCGATTATGGTTCCGGAGTGGAAATGGGATCGAGTGACAATGGACTTTGTTTCGGGTTTGCCTCTATCACTGAGAAAGAAAGATACAATCTGGGTTGTATTTGATCGATTAACAAAATCAGCTCATTTTATTTTGGTTTGATCCGATTATTTACTTGATAAGTTAGCTGAGTTATACATTTCAGATATTGTGAGATTGCACGGTGTGTCATTATCTATAGTGTTAGACAGAGATTCGAGATTTACTTCACGATTTTGGAAGAAGTTGCAAGATGCTCTAGGTACAAAATTGCATTTCATTACTGCTTTTCACCAGCAAACGGATGGTCAATCCTAGTGAATTATTTAGATACTCGAGGATATGTTTAGATGTTGCATTCTTGAGTTTAAAGGTACGTGGGAACAGTATTTTCCTTAGAATGAATTCGCTTGCAATAACAGTTTTTGATCGAGCATAAAAATGGCACCATACGAAGCTTTATATGGTCGCAAATGCCGCACACCTTTATATTGGACTGAGCTCAGCGAAAATAAGGTTCACGAGATTGATTTGATAAAATAAACTGAACACAAAGTAAAAGTGATCCGAAATAATTTGAAAGAAGCTTCTGATCGTTAGAAATCTTATGCGGATTTCAAATGAAAATACTTTGAGTTTGACATCGGTGAAAAAGTGTTTTTGAAAGTATCTCTATAGAAGAAAGTACTTCGGTTTGGTAGAAAAGGCAAATTGAGTCTGAGGTTCATCGGGCCGTATGAGATTATCGAGCGTATCGGGCCAGTAGCATATAGATTGTTGTTGCCACCAAAGTTAGAAAAGATTCATAATGTGTTTCACGTATCAATGCTTCGACGATATAGATCCAATCCTTCGCATGTGATTCCTCCGTCTGAGATTGAAATTTAGTTTGATATGACTTATGAAGAAAAGTCGATCCATATCTTAGCTCGAGAGGTTAAAGAACTGCGAAATAAGAAAATTCCGTTAGTAAAAGTGATGTGGCATCGACACGGTATTGAAGAGGTCACGTAGGAGCCTGAATATGCTATGAGACAGCAATATTCGAATCTGTTTAACGGTAAGATTTTTGGGGACGAAAATCCCTAAGGGGGACAATTGTAACAGTCCGGTTTAGACCTAGGCAAAATAATGGTTTCAGGACCACATATCCGAGTCAAAAAATACTTAAATATTATTTTTTGTGTTTATGATATGTGAATGAGCATGTGTGAAAGTCTCGTATGAAAATTTGAATGTTTGTATGCTTAATTTTGAAAAAAGACCTAATCGTGTAAAATGTAAAAGTTGTCGGCTACTTGTTAAAAGTGCCTATTTGATTTGGATATATGATTGTGAGGTCCTTATGAGCTTATTTGACCATTGAATAAATTAAACGACTTAAATGGGCATTATACCATAATTTATTTATGGTTTAATAAAAGGGCAAAATTGGTATTTAGCCTATTATGTTAATTATATGAAAACAAAATAGAAAACAAAACCATTTTATGTTTAGCTTTGCCGAAAAGCACAAGAAAAAATAAAAGAGAAAGAGCATTAGGGTTCGGCCATTGATTTTCTTTGATTAAGGTATGTGTTTTGTTCGGTTTTTAATAATTTTTATGTTTTTGTAATCATTGCTTTGTATACTATCAAGCCCATGTCTCAATTTCTTATTTTGATGTTGATTTTGAAATGTGCCATGGATGAATTCATGAGCTTTATGTTGTTAATTGATGAAATATGAAAGTTTAATGTTGGGTTTATATGTTTTATCTTTGGATTTTTGATGATTTTGAGTAAAATGGGCTAAATTGTGAAATTTGTAAATTGAGGGACTAAAATGTGAAATAAATGAACAACATGGACTTATATGAACCTTATAGAAATTTGGCTAAGCTTGTGTACAAGCAAATTATGTGTATTTTGTGATTTTGTGAATTAGGGACTAAAGTGTCAAAATGTGAAAATGTGAGGGCTAGTTTGCAAAATGCCCTAAATGTGTGTTTGTGGATTTTTTTGAATGAATTTGTGATTGAATTAGTTAAATTTGAATTTATATAGATCGAGAATTAAAGAATACAGAGTTAGATTGGGGAAAGTCGAAAGTTGTCTAGTAACCAATTTTATTCATCCGAATTCGTACGAGGTAAGTCTATAAACAAATAAATGTATTTGAAATGGTTTATTTATGATTTTTGTCATTGAACTATGATGAATGAATGTATGAGTTAAGAAAAATAAGACATTCAAGAAAGTATTGACAAAGTTCTGACATTCGAAAGGCCCCGTACGAACCTTAGGAATAGTTAGGATACATATGTCATGACATAGGATTCTGAAATGTGTTATCGTGTAAGACCATGTCTCGGACGTTGGCATCGACTTCTATTTTACATGTAAGACCATGTCTTGGACATCGGCATCATATCTGATTCCGTGTAAGACCCTATCTGGGACAATGGCATCGATGTTTGATTACATGTAAGACCACGTCTGGGACGTTGGCGTTGTATATGCTTTCTGAGCTTTCCACGTATCCTTACATTTCTGAATGGTTCAAACGGGCATTCTGAGAAATGAATGACTTTGTGAAATGCATATTCGATTCAGGTACGTTTGAATTGTACATTATGTTGAGAATAAAATGTAAGTACATGTGTCTTTGAGAACATATGAATTATAGGTGAACCATGTGATATATGTTAGCATCTTGGTCATAAAGTACATTTATTCTTGATGTTTATATGCTTATGTTGATAAGTTTATTTGTATATGGCTTACTAATCTTTTGAAAGCTTATTCTGTGTATGTTTGCATTATTTTATAGATATCGAAGCTACTGTGAGCTCGGCGATTGTCGAGGATTGTCACCACATTATTGAACATTATTTTGGTACTTTTGAAAATGTATATATTGAAGTATGGCATGTATAGGCTAGAAGTGTTTAGATTATGTTTTGTGATGTATATATTTAGCCATGTGATATGGCTTGGTATGGATGTGATTATTATATGGTTTTTGGTTTACGAAATGTGAGGCAATATGATATATTTGGTGTGTTTATGTATGGATATAAGAAATGGTAAAAGTGGTAAGCTTTTGGTTTATGTTAGCTATGGTAATTGATAAGTTTTGATTATAAGATTAAATGATGTACTGAAAGAAATGTTTTGATATGCTTTTGTCTTATGTTTTAACATAGATTAGTAAGGCTTATGAGCATGAAATTGGTTGGTAATGATGTGTCATGAATGGCTTATGTTTTGGTTGTGAATTGGTCATAAAAGGTTGTGCAAATATGCTTAGTTTGGTGCTTGTAGGTTTGACCCAATTGGGGTGGCAAGTTAGCTATTGAAATGGCCTATTTTTGTCCACACGGGCAGAGACACGAGCGTGTGTCTCAGCCATGTGCCACAGACGGTCACGTTACATGACCGTGTATCCCCTGGGGGACCGTACGAATTAAAGTCAGTATACCCTCCAGTTTTGACACGGCCTAGACACACGGGCGTGTCTATTGGTCGTGTGTGGCACACAGGCTGGTACACGGGCGTGTCTTAGTGCTATGTGGATAATTCAGTATGTATGACCTGTTTTGCCACGGCTTAGACACACGGGCATGTCTAATGCTGTATGAGGCACACGACCTGTTCACACGGGCATATGACCTTTGAAATGTTGAAAATTTTTCTAAGTTCTTAAACTTTCATATGTTATCAATTTGGTCCTGAATGTTTGGTTTAGACTTCTTTAAATTCACATTGAATATGAATAACTTGTATTTATTGAATTGAGATGATATTTGATATTTGATTGTTCTGATATGAGTTAAGAATCTAGTAATGCCTCTTAACCTATTTCGGTGACGGTTATGGGTTTGGGTGTTACAGTTAAAGCTGAACATCAGTTGCCATCCGGTTTGTTACAACCAATTATGATTCCAGAGTGGAAATGGGATAGAATAACAATGGATTTTGTTTTGGGTTTGCCTTTATCTCGGAGAAAGAAAGATGCAATTTGGGTTTTAATTGACTAATTGACGAAAACAGCTCATTTTATTCCGGTATGATCTGATTACTCTCTTGATAAATTAGTTGAGTTATATATTTCTGATATTGTAAGATTACACGGGGTGCCATTGTCTATTGCGTCAAATAGAGATCTAAGATTCACTTCGCAGTTTTGGAAGAAACTACCAGAGGCTTTAGGTACGAAATTACACTTCAGTACTGGTTTTCACCGATAGACGGATAGTCAATCTGAGCGGATTATTTAGATTCTCGATGATATGTTGAGATGTTGCATTCTTGAGTTTGAAGGTACGTGGAAACAGTGTTTGCCATTGATTGAATTTTCTTATAATAATAGTTCTCAATCAAGCATTAAAATGGTACTGTACGAAGCCTTATATGGTAGAAAATGTCGTACAGCTTTGTATTGGACTGAGCTAAGTGAGAATAAGATACACAGGGTCGACTTGATAAAAGAGATTGATCAGAAAGTGAAAGTGATTCGTGAAAGTTTGAAAGTAGCTTCTGATCGTCAGAAATCATATGCAGATTTGAAACGAAATGATATTGAATTTGATATCTGTGATAAAGTGTTTCTGAAAGTGTCTCTGTAGAAAAAAGTAATTTGGTTTGGTAGAAAAGACAAATTGAGTCCAAGGTTCATCGGACCGTATGAAATCATAAAGTGTGTCGGGCCAATTGAGTATAAATTGCTATTGCCACCTGAGCTGGAAAAGATTCATAATGTGTTTCAAGTATCGATGCTTCGATAATACAGATCTGATCCCTCGCATGTGATTTCCCCATCTGAGATAGAAATTCAGTCTGATATGACCTATGAAGAAGAACCAATCGGTATCTTGGCTTGTGATGTAAAAGAATTGAGAAATAAGAAAATTTCGTAAGTAAAAGTAACGTGGCATCGACACGGTGTTCAAGAGGCTACGTGGGAGCCCAAAGATGCTATGAGACAACAACATCTGAATCTGTTTAACGATAAGACTTTTGGGGACGAAATTCCCTAAAGGGGGAGAGTTATAGCATCCCGATTTAGACCCTAATCAGAATAGTGGTTTCAGGACCAAAAATTCAAGTCAGAAAACTATTTTTAATATTATTTTTCGTGCTTATAATATGTGAATTAATATGTGTGAAAGTTTCTTGTGAAAATTTTATCGTTTGTGTGCTCGATTTGATAAAAGGACTAAATCATAAAAAAAGCAAAAGATGTGTTCTATTTGTTAAGTGTGCTTATTTGTTATGGCTTATTAAAGCAAAGGTCCTTATGTTGTAATTTGACCATGGTTAGTGGGATTGGTCATAAATGACCTTAAAATGGATGAATTTTAATGTTTTAAACAAAGGTTAAAATGGTAATTTATGAAATATATAGTTTAAATAAAACGAAGTTAGAAATTAGCGTATTTATCATCATCTTTACCGAAATTGAAGAAAGAAAAGCTAGGGCTCATATGTTTTGATATTCGGCTACTTCAAGCTTGATTAAAGGTCCGTTTTTGTTCAGTTTTTGATAATTTCTATGTTTTTGTGATCGCTGCTTTATGTTCTATTAAGTTCATTCCTCAATTTTAGAATTTGATGATGATTTTGAGTTATGCCATTGTTGATTTTGTGAGTTTTGAAATGTTAATTGATGAAATATGGAAGGTTGACAATAGATAAATATGTTTTGTATTTGAATTTTTGATGAATTTGAGTAATTTGGGCCAAATTGTGAAAATTATATTTTGAAGGACTAAAATGTGAAATAAATGAAATATGTGGGCTTATATGAGCTAAAGGAAAATTCGGTTAGGCATGCGTGAAAAGAAATCATATGTATTTTGTGATTTTATGAATTAGGGACTAAGGTGTTAAAATGTGAAAATGTGAGGGCTAATTTGTAAAATGCCCTCAATATGTGTATATGGATTGATTTGAATGAATGTGAGATTGACTAAGTCAAATTTGAATTTATATAGATCAAGAACCAAAGAAAATTGAATTAGATCGGGGAAAGTCGAAAGTCGTTGAATAGCCATTCGTTTTCGTTCATTTTCGTACGAGGTAAGTCTATATACAAATAAATGTGTTTGAATTGATTTATTCATGTTTATATGATATTGAATTGTGATTAATGGTTATAGAAGTTGAATATGTGGAATTCAGAAAGTTTCGATAATGTGATGACGTCCCAAAGCCCCGTATGAACCATAGGAATAGTTAGGATACATATGTCATGACATAGGATTTCCGATATTTGAGTTCATGTAAGACCACGTCTGGGACGTTGGCATCGATTTTAGATTTACATGTAAGACCATGTCTGGGACATCGGCATCGTATTTGATTTCGTGTAAGACCCTGTCTAGGATACTGGAATCGATATTTGATTACAGTGTGGCAAATTGCAATGTTCTAAAATAGAAAAAAGATATTTTTGCAGTGGCAATAGCGGCTCGCAAGTTACGCCCCTATTTTCTAGCTCATTAGGTGAATTTGTCACAGATCAACCGATTAAGGATATCTTGTCAAGGGTGGACATTACTAGGAGAATGAAGAAGTGGGAAATTGAGCTAACAGAGTATTGTATAAATTATTTCCCTCGAAGAGAAATTAAATTTCAAATTCTAGCTAATTTCATGGCGGAATGCTCTTTTGACAGCTTAGCAACAATCACAAGTAACACATTTACTTAATGTGAATAATTTTACTTAGCGAGAATATATTTGTAACGCCCCCACGCCCGAGACCATCGTCGGAGTCGAGCTTGAGGGGTTACCGAACAATATTTATCAAATTAAGAACTTCAAATCATTTATTTCTACATTCACAGCTTTCTAACTACCCGCGTCACAGTTACAAGGAAAATCATATCTCAATTTATGAAACTCGAAATATAGATCCATAAATTTTATCTAAATCTAGACTCATATATCTATTTACTAATTTTTTTCTAGAATTTTTTGTTGGGCCAATTAGTACAGTTTATTAGTTAAAGTCTCCCCTGTTTCAGGGTTCGACTGCTCTGACCTATGTGTATTACAAATCAGATATTTCTCTATACAGAAATTAAATGACTATGAGGTTTGTTTCTATTAAAACTAGACTCAATAAGGAATCTTTACATATAAATAACAACTTCTAATTATTTTCGTAAAATTTATTATGAATTTTTAAAGTCAGAATAGGGGATCTAGAAATCACTCTGGCCCTGTTTCACAAAAGTTTAAATATCTCATAAAATATAACTTATATGCCTATTTTGTTTGATCCACATGAAAATAGACTCATTAAGCTTCAATTTCATAACTTACTCATTATTTAGTTCCATTTATACTATTTTTAGTGATTTTTCAAATTCATGTCATTGCTGCAGCAATATTCTGTTTTAAGGCAAGTTTCATCTTTCCATGAATTTTTATGAACTAGATAACCTATTAAACTTCCATAATATCAAACATGATCTAAATTAGCCATCACCATGACTTATCAATATCAAACATTTTCTCAACCAAACATGGCCATATCATAAAATTATTTACACAAAATAAGTATATTGCTATACATGCCATACTTAAGTTTTACAAGCCATTTACCCAGATGAAAGTCCTTTGGATAGTGTGATCGAACCTTCGACCCGTCCCGATTCCCGAGCTGGCTTGTTCAAAACTACAGTAAATAAAGAGGAGGGAATAAGCATAAATGCTTAGTAAGTTCATATGTAAATAACAAGTAACATAACAATACAAATATACCAAACAACTTTAGCATGGTATCACCAAAACATATATCACATTTCTAAACATCATTCCTCATCTTACCACCTTATCATTGTTGTATCTATTTTCAACCCGAGGGTTAAGAACATACCTGTCCAAAGTGTCCATTTCACAACACTTACCAAAATGTCGCTTGCATCTTAAGTTTTCTTCCATTTCACTAGAAATTTCACCCGTTGAACACATCGGAATACAACTCGGATACACGAATAATTTGCACATAAGTGCCTCATATGTAATCAAGAAATCATGTAACCCGCCCCTAAGTGAACTCGGACTCAACTCAACGAGCTCGGGCGTTCGCATCCACAAGTGAACTCGGACTCAACTCAACGAGTTCGGATGCCTAGTTACATCTCACGAACTCGGACTCAACTCAACGAGTTCGGACATTCGCATCCATAGGTGAACTCGGACTCAACTCAACGAGTTCGGATGCTCAACCATCCTAGTGACATGTCACTTGTATCCTAATCTATTCCTAAGGTTCAAACGGGCGTTTTCCTCGATCACACATCTTTTCCATCTTCCACGGAATATCGAAATCGGTACTTCGGTGATAGTTCATACTCATCAAGTAATTCACATAATTACATATTATTCAACAATAACCACAAAGCATAATATTTCATGATAATAATCAGCATCATATCATATAAACAACATTAAATTGCTTAAAATGAAAATTATGTTACTACATTTACACATGAACTTACCTTGGTACCAAAATATAAAGATTTTGCAATTTAGTCCACAATCTTTTCTTTTCCTCGATCGCGACTTGAATCTCGTTTTTCTTGATCTATAATACCAAATTAATCTTATTTAATACATACATTCATCAAAACAGCATTTAATACGAACTTTGGAAAAATTACACTTTTGCCCCTAAACTTTTGCATAATTACACTTTTGCCCCTAGGCTCGGGAATTAAAATTTATTCCTTATTCTTATGTTTTATAACATGCTGATCATTTTTCCCTTCTATGGCAACATCAAATTCTCTCTCTAACATATACTTGTGACTATTAGGTATTTTTGTCGATTAAGCCCTTTTACTCGTTTTCACTCAAAACCGAGTAGCACAAGTTGTCTAACATAATTTAAAACCTCATATTCTATCATAAAACATCAAAATACAAAAATTTCACCTATGGGTATTTTTCCAAATATAAACCCTAGGTTGAATTATTGCTAACATAAGCTTAATCGAGCTACAGGATTCCAAAAGCGTAAAGAACATTAAAAGCGGGCTTGGAATCACTTACTATGGAGCTTGGAAGCTTGAAACAAACCCTAGCTATGGAGAACCCTTGAAATTTCGGCCTAATGAAGAAGATGGACAAAAATTGGCTTTTAATTTTGTTTTTAATTCATTTTAATAACTAAATGACCAAAATACCCTTACTACTAAACTTTCCAAAAATTCCTTCCATGTCCTAATTTTGTCCATGAAATTAAAATTGGTCAAATTTCTATTTAAGACCTCCTCACTAATATTCCAAAACAATTTCATACTAAAAACTTCTAGAATGCAAGTTTTGCAACTTATTCGATTTAGTCCCTACTTTCAATTTAAGCACTTTAGGCATAGAATTTCATCACGAAATTTTCACACAATCATGCAATCATATCATAATCATAAAAATAATTATAAAATTATTATTTCTATCTCGGATTTGTGGTCACGAAACCACTATTCCGATTAAGCCCTAATTCAGGATATTACAATATTGCTAGATGTTTTTTTTTCAAATATTTACATGATATGACCTGTTTTATTTAATATAAATGCACTTTAGACATTTTCTTGAACACGCATGTTTCATAATAAGTCTATATATCGTGGCAGAGTGCTCTTTTGACAACTCAACAACAATCATGGGTAACACATTTACATAATGTGAATAATTTTACTTAGTGGGAACATATTGCTAGACATATTTTACAATATTTACATGATATGACCTACTTTATGTAATATAAATGCATTGTTAGACACTTTCTTGAACACACATGTTTCATAATAAGTCATTATATTGATGAATATGATATTAAGCATCTTAATTTTATATCAAAAATAGAAGTTTCATTGCCACTACAGGAACACACAGAACAAATAGAAAAGTCTAATTGTTGGACAATTTATGTAGATGGATCAACAACAAAAAAAAAAGGTATAGGAGTAGAAGTAAGAGTCTACTTATTGACCCTAAGCGAAATGAATGACAATATGATCTCTCCTTTGGGTTTTAGGCGTCTAACAAAGTAGTTCAGTATGAAGGCACTTATTTTTTGGCTGCATTTAGCCAACAGTTGGTAGCAAGTGAATTGCTTCTCTTTATTGATTCCGAGCTGGTTGCAAAGCAAATAAGAGGGAGTATGGGGTGAAAGAAGCCAATTTGGCTAAATATCGTGCAATGGCTCTTGAGTTGTTATTTAAGATCACAACCTTAAAACTTTAAAGATTTTCAGAATCATAGAGTTAGTGATTTAAGATCATGACTCCCCTTTAAGGTTTTCTAATTTAATATTGCAACCTTCAAACTCCAAGAATATTTAGAATCTTAGATGTAACAGCCCGATTTTGAGTCTAGTCAGGATAGTGGTTTTGGGACCACAAATCTAACATAGAAAAATTTATTTTTATTATATTTTTATGGTCTAAAATTTTATGGAATGATTTCGTTAAAATTTCGTTCGAAAATTTTGACATTTGGGCACTCAATTTAGTCAAAAGGACTAAATTGTAAAAAGTACAAAAGTTGAGTTCTACATGCTATAGGTGTCTAATTGCTATGAAATTTTAAATTGGAGGTACTTAAATAGTAATTAGACCATTGGTTAAGTTGTTGGACAAAAATGGACATGGTTAGGTATGTTTCTAAAGCTTTTTATTAAGGGCATTTTAGTAATTTGGTAATTAAATGAATTAAAAGCCAAATTTTGTCCATCTTCCTCCCATGGCTGAATTTTACAAGAAGAAACCATAACTAGGGTTTTTCAAGCTTCCAAGCTCAATTGTAAGTCCGTTCTAGCCCCATTTTTAACGATTTTTATGTTTTTGAAATCATCGTAACATGATCTATCTATTTCTACCACTAATTTAAGAAATAATCAAGGTCTAAAATTTTACCCATGATGAATATTTGTGTATTTTGATGTCTAATGGTATGAAATGTATGTTTGGTGTATGATAAACGACTATTACTAAGTGATTTTCGATGAAAATGGCTAAAAGGACTTATTTGTAAAAAGTTGTAAAATGTGTGTTAAAATGAAAATAAAAGAAAAATCTCATACCAAATTCAAAGTAACAAAAATGGAAGAAAATGCCAAAGAATCAAAGGGAATGTCATCCAATTCAAAGAGACAGCACTCGGATGATTCTGGTCCTGGTGAAAATCGGGGCTTCTTCAACTTTGCCAAGAAGATTACATAAGTCTGCTCCAAAAAAGACAAAGTGATGTTAGATACATAAACATCTTACATAAATGTACATGAGATACAAAAGTAAATTAAGGATGCTTATTCTAGCTTGTCCAATAAGGGGAATATCCAATTGTGCAAAAGGGGAAATGACTTCCACTTCAGCACCTGCCTCTTCCCATGTTTCCCTTATTGCCCCTTCAGCAGCAGACTCCCCATCACGAGCACTTCCTTTCGGCGTGTCCACATAACTACCTCGACTTATTCCAAATTGGAGATTGAATCTCTCAATCCAACCCCCTGTTGTCCCTAGAACCACAAAATTACCACAAAAGCTTATGGCACAGGCCTGCAACCAGATAAAAAAAACCATCAGTCACAATTTGTATAGTTCATGAAATACTAGTTTCTAGCAGGGTTTCTCATCTTTGAATAGTTTAATATCAGTAGTATTTGCTGCTTAATGTTTTAAATGAGATGAATACATTAGCCGTCTTGGCTATATTCTATAAATAGACAAATTTAGAAAAAGCACTGAATGTATTCACTACATTTTGGTGCAGGAAAAGAGATATTAATACATAAAACTCGTGGAACTAAATACAAAATAGTAGGAATTTGATAGAGCATAACCTTTACAGGAGTTGGATTTTCATGACATGGTCTCAGGATATGCTCACCAATCACAAAATTTTGAAGTCGCCACACATATGCCTGTTCAGTATCCATATGGCATGTAACCACATTGCACCAATCTCGTTCCCTAATTTCAGCTTTTTTATTGAAAGATACAGCCAAACTTAGATCACTTTGACATAACAAAACAACATACCACCATGCAAAATCAAACAGTTTGCAAATTTTCATTTAAGTTTAAACGATAAAAGAGGATATAGCAATGCGATAACAGGCTTTAATTTCAGTTCCTCCTCCTAAAATTGAAAATAAGAAACTAAGTTGAACGCAAAAATTCACTCAAAAAATTAGAACAACTGACTAATACATGCAGACATAGCCAAAAAAGTACCAACATTTCACCCCAGCCAAACCTTTATTCTTAGTTTCTTGGCTCGCTTAGATATGTGACCTTGAGACAACTCTCTGCTTTGCTGATCCTGATCATAACAATATTGACAATTTTTACCAACAAATTATAAAATTATATTAATTGTGAAGTAGCATGTAAATTTAGAAATTCAAGGATAGAGGGTGAGAATAAAAGCAAACAATAAGTACAGTTTACCCAAGAACCAAAGCTCCTTTCAAATTGTAGGTTAGATAAATAAAAGATTTTAGCAGGTCTTAGAATTAGACAAAAAAGCAAAGTTTATATGATATTCACACCCAGATTTAGTTCAGACAATTTAATTAATTGAAGATCAGATTTGCATCAAAGAACCAACATGCAAAAGTAAAATCCTACACACAAAATAATACATGGATACTAACATCTTACAAAAATAATTGTCAATTCAAGTTGTAAACACCCCTTACCCGTATCCGTCGCCTGAACAGGGTACGAGGTATTAACAAATTATAGTATATACTATTAAACAAAACCCAACAAAATATGGCGTGCAATTTGATCATTATAACATATGCCATTAACAATACAAACCAACTTCAAAGGCTTCTTACAAAATGATTAGTTTGATACTATAAGTAGTAATTTGAACCTAGACAATTATGACACGTAACAAAATAACTAAGTCTGCTATACATGCCATATTTCAAAATGTTGAGTTCAGATACCAAGAGTATTGATAGTGCAGGCGGATCTTCTATGATCTCTGACTCCTGTGCTAGCTGGATGACACTATAAGACAAAGAAGAGAAAGGAAAGTAAGCTTATAGCTTAGTAAGTAAGTATATAAATAACAAATAAGAAATCTAATATGTTTACAACATAACTCAATTATGTCATATTTTTAATTTTATTGTTTACTCCAATTTGATCAAGCTATCCCTCCTGCGTCATGATCACTAAATAAATCATAACTCGAGTTACGAAACTCGAAATTCAAATCCTTAAAATTTCCTTGAATCTAGACTCATAAAACTTCTTACTAATTTTTTTTTCTAGAATTTTTGGTTCAGCCAATTAGTACAGTTTATTAGTTAAAGTTTCCCCTGTTACACAACTCAACTGATCTGACCTCTGTTCATTACGAATTGAATTTCTCTCAGTACACAATTCAAATAACCATGAAACCTGTTTCATTTAAAACTAGACTCAATAAGAAATTTAGGCATATAAACTTTATTTCTTAATTTGTTTTGTACAATTTTTAATGAGTTTTAATGCTAATTTCATTCTTTTACACATTCTTTATACTAACCTCATTTTAACTTATATATATACCACAAATCATTTTCACCACATTTCATACATCACAAGTGTAGGTCCATGACTACAATGTCACCACAAAACCATCACGTTGAACAATTCAGATTAATCCTCAATACTTGATGGTTTCAGCACACATTCCCACCATCATATTTCATTTAATTCGGCTCTCTTGTACACATGGTGAACACTTAGTACCACTCATGCGACCTAGCCGATTTGTCTCGTAGCTCTCTTGTCTACATGGTGTCCTTCACTTGGAATCACGCATGTGACCTAGCTACATTTATCTCTCACGTAGCTCTCTTGTCTATATGGGATACATCCTGTATCACACATGTGACCTAGCTACTATATAGTATCTCGTAGCCTTCTTGTACACATGATGTGCACTCGGCACCAAACATGTGACCTAGCTACGCTCCCTCTATTTTATTTGATTTTTTCGAATGTTCAACCGGGATCTCTCTTTCTATTACTTATTTCCATTCTTTCAATAGTCAATTTATACTTCAACATCAGCTAATATATATAATAGGCTGAAATATAAAAATGTAAATGAAATTAATGTATTATTTACATACAAACTTACCCCGGTGCAAAATATGGGAATTTTGCAATTTAGTCCAAAACTTTCTCCTTTCCCCGTTCGAGGTCGATTCCACGCCTTTCTTGATCTATAATAACATATTTAGCTCATTTAACACTCAAACTATTTATTTTAATCCAAAATCACATTATACAAAATTACATTTTGCCCCTAACTTTACAAAATTATGATTTTTCCCCAAGGCTCGGAAATTTAATTTCAGCCCTCATTCTTATGTTTAATGACCTACTGATCATTTTTCTCTTCTATGGCAACATCAAATTCTCACTCTAACACATAGTTATGAACAATAGGTATTTTTATCGATTATGCCGTTTTGCTCGTTTTCGTTAAAAATCGCTTAGAAAAGATCGTTCCCCTAACTTCAAACATTCATATTCTACCATCAAACAACAAAATACATGCCTATCATTCATGGGTAAATTTTTAAACTTAAACCCTAACTCGAACTAATGGTAGAAATAAGTAAATCGAGCTACGAGGATTTCAAAAATGAGAAGAACATTAAAAATGGGGCTTGAATTCACTTACTATGAAGCTTGAAAGTTGAAGAAACCTGTAACATCCTGATTTTCGGAGTTATTCGTGGTTTTCAATATTTTATAAAGACTTTAAATTATTGTATTTGGATGTGAAATTAATATTTTGAGTAAGTAAATGGGCTTATGGAAGGCCCATGAGTTGGCCAAAACCCAGTTGAATTTTTGGAATTTTAGACTTAGGAGTTAGGGGTTCTGGCTAAGTGGCCCTTAAGTAGAGTCGTGGGTAAATTGCATCACAAAAAGAGCCTTGGTAAAGTGGCAAGGGTGACGCCACTAGGCTCCTAGAAAAGTGGCGTGTGGAGCAGTGGGGAAGGCATGGGATCGATTCCCTGTGTTGACAAATAGATGCATTTATTTTTTAAGTGCAAGAGGGGTAAGTGTTGGAGTTCAGGTGGATTCTGCTAGAAGAGAGTTGGATCAGCTTAAATGCTTGGATTAAGGAGGGATAAGGGGAGAGATTTAAGGGATTTGGATGAGGCTAGGAGTTGGCCGAATTATGGGAATTGAAGAGGAAAATCGGCGGGGGTATTAGGTTGGTATTTCGGCACTTAGGGTATTGAGTGGTGTCGTTTTCTTACCTTTAACACCTTAGGGTTGTTTTTCCTCTCTTTTTTCCTCTCTAGCCGAAACTACCACCTCTCCTATTCTTCTTCTTCTATTTTTCTACTTCAAAACTATTCATCATACCTGCTATTCATCAATACTTTTGCGAATCTATAAAAGCCAAATCTGTGATCACCGCTTGTGCCGATTTCTTCAAAGCCGTGTCCTTCTATGTTCTTTGTTTTATTAATCTACGATTATATTTTCTTAATCCTAGATACCTGACAGCAATTCTACTTCAAGGTTATAGTTCCACATTATCATCTTCTTCACCACCCAAAAGCCGAAAGTACCACTGGTTTAGGGGCTTATAGCCGAAACTTCTTCAAACTCCTGGATTCGGGTTTTACCATTGTTCTAAGGATAAATCTGCACTAGATTGCATGGAAATCAAGTAGGAGTAAGGGGTAAGTACTTATCATCTCAGATCTGTTCTTATTTTGCGATGTTAGGAAAAGCCGAAATCCTTAAAAATTAGGGAGGCTGTCGATTTGAGCATAAGGCTTTAAGGGTTTGTAACTAATGTTTTCTCTCGGTTATTAGAGTCTTCTTAAGTGTTGGATTGAAAGCGTGAATCATTGGAGCAATCGGATTCGGAGCTAGCTATCGATTTTGACAAAAAGGTAAGGTTTCAAAGGCTTTTAGGGACATGGTTCGATCATGGGTGAGTAAGTTTTGGAATTTAGTGATTATAGTTTGTAAATAAGCACTGTGCTAATCAATTGTAGGATATCGAAGAGATCTCGATGGCGATCGTCATGAATCGGTGTGTACCGAACACCTTTTCTTAGTTCAATTGGCAAAAAGTCGAAATGCCAAATCCGGCATTTCATAGGCTTGTGAGTATGCGAATGCTCTAAAGACATAGAGTAATTGTTAGATCTAGCACCGCAAAGTGGTAAGTAAGTTTTGTGACGTTTCAACGTGCTTGAAATAGGGCCTCGATAGGCCAAAACGGGCCCAATGGGCTTACTACCAATATGGGCAAGAGGTGGGCAAAGTAGCTTTGTCGGTTAGATGGGAGAATCAAATTGCATATGATTGTTAAGAATTACTGGAATAACGTGTGTAGTTGCGTAAGTACGAAATTACCCTAAAGAGCATAATTACCAAATACCCCTAGGGTTTAAATTGGTTAAACTGCATGATTGATTAATACTGTATTTTACATGATATGCATTTATTAATATATGTTGCATGGGATTGGGGTATTGATGGAGGAAGTACTGAATGTGGTTCATCCACGTACTGGAGGCTTTGCCTCAACTGACTGATAATTGAGCAGCGTTGCTGCAACTGTGGAGTGTAGGGCTGGGTGGGTTGAGATATTCCTCACATGGAGTGTAGGGCTGATGCAGGCGGTGTAGCGGTTGGTGGGTTGAGTAGTCTCCCAGTTGGGCTTGCATTCATTCTTGATATTGTTACATATGTTCTTGAATCGGGCTTATGGGCCATCTTGTTATGTTAAAAAGGGCTAAGGCCTTGCTCTTGTATTCGAAAGGGGCTTTGTTTCTACTGTCTTTATTATCTGAATAGGGCTTAGGCCCAATGGGCTCGAGTGATTTGGGCTTTGGATGGGTTTCAGATACATTGAGTTTTCCCAAACTCACCCTTCCTCTTCCATCCTTGCGGTGAGCCCTAGTTGGTGGACTTGGGTCAAGGGATTCAGAGTGGCCATGAAGCTTGATTGCCGATTTTAAATAAGTTTAGCATTTAATTTGGATTATTTTATTGTGCTTGAAGTTGTAATAAGGCCGCTCTTTTTATTAATTTTATTTTGGGGATTATTAAACTGGTTAGCACTAGGGTTCGCTTTTATAAAAACTACTTGTTTTAAAATATCACGATGACGCACAAAGTTTCCATAAAGTAAATGTTTTCCAAGAGAATAAATATTTTAAGCAAATGTTTTTCAACCTTAATCATTTTCTTAAGATGGGCATAATCACACGGTTTTCATAAAATTATACGAGATGTTAGAGTGTGGCAATGGCGGTGTGCATGTCTAGGATTGGATCCGAAAGGAGCTTGGTACTTAAGCAATCAACGGACTCACCTCCTCTTATTCTGGTTTCCTACCGGTGCATGACTTCCGTTCACTTTAACCTACTTTTAAAAGTACCTTTTACAACACCAACTAAGTTTTTTTTCCAAACTAAGTAATACGGAATGTTTTGAACGCTTCGATGTGGCGCATCAGATTCGGTCATATCGTCTAGGCTGGGTTTGGGGTGTTACATTTAGTGGTATCAGAGCCTGGTTGCAACAACTCGGCTGTGGATCGGGTCCGAAAATCTTTTAAAACAAAAAATTCATAAGTTTTTCAAAGATGTTCAAAATTTTTCTATTGAATGAGGTTAAATCAATAGTTTTAAAATGAAAGTGTTTTCAAATGAAATCTTTTACTTTCGGTAAACAAAACATGGGTTTTTTATGGACTGATAAGGAAGTGGCACACTGAATCCCCGGCACCAAGTCTGTAAGTGTTCTTTTTCCGCTTTAAATATTTATATAGAACTGGACTAGAAATAATACTATAGATAGTACCGAGCCTTAGAGATAGTGCTATTGATAAAGTAGTATTAGGGCTACAAAACTGGGACCGTAGCTAAATTTTGATTGCGCGAGAATAACTCTGAAACTCTATCTGTTCATAAGACATTCTGTAATAAACAAAGTGAAACCAAGAAACTAATGTCATAAAATTCGTGTCGAGATAAATCGTTATGAGTACAAGGGCTACTCGAGGAAGAGGCCGTGGTCGAGGCCGAGGTAGCACTCAAGCTGGATCTGCGTCATCTGAACACATGCCAGCTGGCGAGGTACGTCCACCACCGGTTAATGAAAATGGGCCGTATGATCGGGCCGCAGGGGATGACGCTTTGTCTCAGGCCATGTTGAGGATTTTGGAAAGGGTGGCGGAGCTAACATCGGGCCCATGAATAGGGGTCATTTCGAACGACTTGAATAACGGAGCCGAGATTTTAGGGCGATGTCGAGTGGCCCCAAATGTGGTGAAGTCTTGGTTGGAAGCCACCGAGCGGATCATGGATGACCTGGACTGCTCAGTAGAACAGAAGTTGAAAGGGGTGGTGTCGTTGCTGCGGGATGAAGCATATTAGTGGTGGATTACTGTGAGAGAGGGTACCCCAGAGAGAGGGTAACATGGGAGCTGTTCAAACAGACCTTTAAGGCAAAATATGTTGGAGCTAGCTATGTGGATGCACGCAGAAAAGAGTTCTTGAATCTGACTCACGGAAATAAGACCATTGCTGAATATGAGGCGAAGTTTCTACGATTGAGTCGGTATGCTAATGGCATCGTTTCCACCGAATACGAGCGCAGCGTTCGTTTTGAGGATGGTCTCAGAGATGAGTTAAGGGTGCTCATAGCTCCGCAGAGGGAGCGAGATTTCGCTGCACTGGTAGAGAAGGCTAAGATAGCCGAGGAGGTGAAACAAACCGAACGGAAGAATCGTGATAGGGATCGAAATCGGTTCAGGAGGGATGCTGGACCAGCGGGTGCTACAAATCGAAATGTTAAGAGAGCTAGGATGGAGGAACCGGTTCGAGCAGTTCCGGTGAACACAGGTAGACCGCAAGTTTGTGGGGATTGCGGCAAAACGCATCAAGGAGAGTGCTGGAAGCATTCTGGGGCTTGTCTTCGTTGTGGGTCTAAGGAGCATAGGATTAAGGATTGTCCTAGGAGGGCCACTCAGGCTCAGGTGGCCGAGCAAGGGGCTGTGCGACCAGCTCAACCTGTGAGGGATGGATCGCCGCTGCCAAGAAGTCGTGGACAAGGTCGCGGTGGTAATGGCCTTGGACGTAGGGCACCCGGCAGGGGTATTGGTAACGCGGATGCTCGTCAGCCAGCTTTGGTGTATCTTTGCTCGTCACATGAGGAGGGTGACTTTTGATGTCATAACTGCACGTTTTTATCTATGGTGTACCTTATCTTCGCTCGATTGATGTGGGATCAACCCATTCATATGTGGCATATAACATTTCTGGGGCACTGGGTGTGCACTTTGAGGAGACTGTATGTGGGGTGTCTGTGATAAGTCCTTTAGGTCAGTCAGTTAAGGTAGAGAAACTCTTCAAGAAGGTGCCTCTGGAGATTCAAGGCAGGGTTTTCTATGGGGATTTGATGGAGTTACCATTTGAAGAATTCGATTTGATACTAGGGATGGATTGGTTGACCAAGCATAAAGCAACTTTGGATTGTGCAGCTAAGAGGATGGTGTTAAAGACTGTCAATGATGAAGAGGTAATGATTATTGGAGAACGAAGGGATTACTTATCCAATATAGTATCGGCGTTGAGGGCTGAGAAACTGATGCTCAAGGGATGCGAGGCATATCTGGCTTTGGTAAGCCAAGCTGAAACTGAGGATCTGACTGTGGAGACCCTCAGAACTGTTAGGGAATTCCGGGATGTTTTTCCAGAAGAGCTTCCTAGATTACCTCTGAATCGGGAAGTTGAGTTTGGAATCGATTTGTTGCCTAGAACAGCTCCAGTATCTATTGCACCCTATAGGATGGCATCGAAGGAGTTGGTGGAACTGAAGGCTCAAATTCAAGAGTTGTTAGATAGAGGCTTCATTAGGCCTAGTGTGTCTCCTTGGGGAGCATCGGTCCTGTTTGTGAAGAAAAAGGACGGAACGATGCGCATGTGCATCGATTATCGCCAGTTGAACAAACTGACGATTAAGAATAAGTATCCACTACCAAGAATTGACGATCTGTTTGATCAGCTTAGGGGAGCTTCGGTATTCTCCAAAATCGATCTTCGTTCTGGATACCATTAGCTAAGGGTAAAAGAAGGGGATATTCATAAAACAGCATTTCGAACTCGATATGGACATTATGAGTTTGTGGTCATGCCGTTTAGGCTGACGAACGCACCTGCAGCTTTCATGGATCTGATGAATCGAGTATTCCAACCTTATTTGGACCGATTCGTAGTCGTCTTTATCGACGATATCCTGGTATACTCTGAAACGGAGGCGAAGCATGATGAGCATCTCCGTATTGTGCTGCAAGTGTTAAGGGAAAAAAAGCTCTATGCGAAATTCAGCAAGTGCGAATTCTGGTTGAAGGAGGTAACCTTCCTAGGGCATGTGGTCTCTGCCAAGGGGATTAAGGTGGATCCTAGTAAAATTGAAGCGATTCTGGAATGGAAGCCACCTAGGTCAGTATCAGAAATTCAGAGTTTTCTCGGATTGGCAGGTTACTACAGAAGGTTTGTGGAGGGTTTCTCGATGATGGCGGCACCTTGACAAAACTCATAAGGAAAGGAGTACCATTTGTCTGGACCGAGAAACAGCAAAAAGCTTTTGATCGGTTGAAAAAGGTATTGACTGAAGCGCCAGTGTTGACTCAACCGGTGTCAGGAAGGACTTTCTCAGTATCTGATGATGCGTCGCATGTGGGGTTAGGTGGCGTCTTGATGCAAGAGGGCAAGGTGGTCGCTTATGCATCGCGACGACTTAAGGCTCATGAGGTGAATTACCCTACGCATGATTTGGAGCTAGCAGCGGTGATTTTTGCGTTAAAAATTTGGAGACACTACTTATATGGGAAGAAGTGCATCATATACACAGATCATAAGAGCCTAAAGTATTTGTTAACTCAGAAGGAGTTGAACCTTAGGCAACGAAGATGGGTGGAGTTGCTTAAAGACTATGACTGTTCGATAGAGTACCACCCAGGAAAGGCTAATGTGGTGGCGGATGCGTTGAGTCGAAGGGTAGTTACTGATTTGAGAGCCTTGTTCGCACGTTTATGTCTGTACGACGATGGAAGCTTGTTGGCAGAACTACAAGTAAGGCCTACTTGGACTGAGCAGATTAAGGAAAAACAGTTGAAGGACGATTCATTAGCTCTTCGGTTCCAGCAAGTTAAGAGGGATGAGAATGAGGATTTTGGGTTGAACACTGAAGGAGTTCTGTGCTTTCGTGGAAGGGTTTGTATTCCAAAGGACCCTAAATTGAGGCAGTTAATTCTGAAAGAGGCACATGGTGGACTCTGTGCCATGCAACCTGGAGGGAATAAGTTATATCGAGACTTGCGAGAGATGTACTGGTGGCCCGGATTAAAGCGTGAGGTGACTGAATTTGTTGGGAAATGTCTGACGTGCCAGCAGGTTAAGGCTGAGCACCAATTGCCTTCGGGATTACTGCAACCTGTGAAAATTCCGCTATAGAAGTGGGAAAGAGTGACAATGGACTTTGTGAGTGGGCTACCTGTGACACCCACCAAGAAAGATTCGGTGTGGGTAGTTGTGGATAGGTTAACAAAATCTGCTCATTTCATACCTGTTCGTACCGACTACTCACTGCAAAAGTTGGCCAAGTTATATGTGGCGGAGGTAGTGCGATTGCATGGGGTGCCAGTGTCGATAATTTCTGATCGAGACCCTAGGTTTACATCTCGATTTTGGCAGAAGTTGCAGGAAGTGTTGGGTACGATTAGATTTTAGCACCACTTTTCACCCACAGACATATGGACAGTCAGAAAGGGTTATTCAGGTTCTGGAGGATATGTTGAAGGGTTGTATCATTGATTTTCGTGGAAATTGGGAGGACTACTTACCATTGGTGGAGTTTGCGTACAATAACAGCTATCAAGCAAGTATTCAGATGGCACCATATGAAGCGCTTTATGGGCGAAGATGTCGTACGCCGACGTGTTGGACAGAGTTGGGTGAACGACGAGTGCTTGGACCGAAATTGGTGGCAAACACTGAAAGCAAGGTTAGGCTGATTAGGGAACGGTTAAAGGCGGCATCGGATAGACAGAAGTCGTATGTGGATCTGAAGCGCAAAGAGATTGAGTTCGCTGTTGGGGACATGGTTTTCTTGAAGGTTTCCCCTTGGAAGAAAATTTTGAGATTTGGTAAGAAGGGTAAGTTGAGCCCACGGTTTATTGGGCCTTACCGAATTGTTAAGCGGGTTGGACCAGTGGCTTATCACTAGAGTTACCACCGAATCGCATCGTATCCACGACATTTTCATGTATCCATCTTGAGGCGGATCGATCGACCCAACTCATATCATACCGGTCGCGTAAATCGAGGTCTGATCGATTTAACTTTCAAGAGGAACTGTGCAAATACTTGATCGTGACGTCAAGGTGTTGAGAAGGAAATTAGTTCCACTAGTGTAAGTACTTTGGAGGAACCATGGCAAAGAAGAAGCTACTTGGGAGACTGAGGAGGCTATGCGTCAACAGTACCCTCAACTGTTCTAATAAGGTAAAATTTCGAGGCCGAAATTTCTTTAAGGAGGGTAGAGTTGTAACATCCTGATTTTTAGAGTTATTCGTGGTTTTCAATATTTTATAAAGACTTTAAATTATTGTATTTGGATGTGAAATTAATATTTTGAGTAAGTAAATGGGCTTATGGAAGGCCCATGAGTTGGCCAAAACCTAGTTGAATTTTTGGAATTTTAGACTTAGGAGTTAGGGGTTCTGGCTAAGTGGCCCTTAAGTAGAGTTGTGGGTAAATTGCATCACAAAAAGAGCCTTGGTAAAGTGGCAAGGGTGACGCCACTAGGCTCCTAGAAAAGTGGAGTGTGGAGCAGTGGGGAAGGCATGGGATCGATTCCCTGTGTTGACAAATAGATGCATTTATTTTTTAAGTGCAGGAGGGGTAAGTGTTGGAGTTCGTGGATTCGCTAGAAGAGAGTTGGATCGGTTTAAATGCTTGGATTAAGGAGGGATAAGGGAGAGATTTAAGGATTTGGATGAGGCTAGGAGTTGGCGAATTATGGGAATTGAAGAGGGAAAATCGTCAGGGGGTATTAGGTTGGTATTTCGGCACTTAGGGTATTGAGTGGTGCCGTTTTTCTTCTGCTTTAACACCTTAGGGTTGTTTTTCCTCTCTTTTTCCTCTCTAGCCGAAACTACCACCTCCCCTATTCTTCTTCTTCTATTTTTCTACTTCAAAACTATTCATCATACCTGCTATTCATCAATACTTTTGCCGAATCTATAAAAGCCGAAATCTTGTGATCACTGCTTGTGCCGATTTCTTCAAAGCCAGGTCCTTCTATGTTCTTTTTTTTTATTAATCTACGATTATCTTTTCTTAATCCTAGATAACTGATAGCAATTCTACTTCAAGGTTATAGTTCCACATTATCATCTTCTTCACCACCCAAAAGCCGAAAGTACCACTGGTTTAGGGGCTTATAGCCGAAACTTCTTCAAACTCCTGGATTCGGGTTTTACAATTGTTCTAAGGATAAATCTGCACTAGATTGCGTGGAAATTAAGTAGGAGTAAGGGGTAAGTACTTATCATCTCAGATCTGTTCTTATTTTGCGATGTTAGGAAAAGCGAAATCCTAAAAATTAGGGAGGTCATCGATTTGAGCATAAGGCTTTAAGGGTTTGTAACTAATGTTTTCTCTCGGTGATTAGAGTCTTCTTAAGTGTTGGATTGAAAGGTGAATCATTGGAGCGATCGGATTCGGAGCTAGCTATCGATTTTGACAAAAAGGTAAGGTTTCAAAGGCTTTTAGGGACATGGTTCGATCATGGGTGAGTAAGTTTTGGAATTTAGTGATTATAGTTTGTAAATAAGCACTGTGCTAATCAATTGTAGGATATCGAAAGAGATCTCGATGAGCGATCGTCATGAATCGGTGTGTACCAACACCTTTTCTTAGTTCAATTGACAAAAAGCCGAAATGCCAAATTTCGGTATTTCATAGGCTTGTGAGTATCTGAATGCTCTCAAGACATAGAGTAATTGTTAGATCTAGCACCGCAAAGTGGTAAGTAAGTTTGTGTGACGTTTCAACGTACTTCGGAAATAAGGCCTCGATGGGCCAAAACTGGGCCCAATGGGCTTACGGCCCAATATGGGCAAGAGGTGGGCAAAGTAGCCTGTCAGTTAGATGGGAGAATCAAATTGCATATGATTGTTAAGAATTACTGGAATAACGTGTGTAGTTGCGTAAGTACGAAATTACCCCTAAAGAGCATAATTACCAAAATACCCCTAGGGTTTAAATTGGTTAAACCGCATGATTGATTAATCTTGTATTTTACATGATATGCATTTATTAATATATGTTGCATGGGATTGGGGTATTGATGGAGGAAGTCTTGAATGTGGTTCATCCACGTCTTGGAGGCTTTGCCTCAATCGATCGATAATTGAGTGCCGTTGTTTAACTGTGGAGTGTAGGGTGGGTGGGTTGAGATATTCCCCACATGGAGTGTAGGGTGATGCAGGGCAATGTAGCGGTTGGTGGGTTGAGTAGTCTC
This sequence comes from Gossypium arboreum, assembly GCF_025698485.1. Taxonomy (NCBI): domain Eukaryota; kingdom Viridiplantae; phylum Streptophyta; class Magnoliopsida; order Malvales; family Malvaceae; genus Gossypium; species Gossypium arboreum. Next base: position 109,375,168 of record NC_069072.1, on the reverse strand, counting down.
CCAGTTGGGCTTGCATTCATTCTTGATATTGTTACATATGTTCTTGAATCGGGCTTATGGGCCATACTGTTATGTTAAAAAGGGTTAAGGCCTTGCTACTGTATTCTGAAAGGGGCTTTGTTCTACTGTGTACTGTTATCTGAATAGGGCTTAGGCCCAATGGGCTCGAGCTGATTTGGGCTTTGGATGGGTTTCTGTATACATTGAGTTTTCCCAAACTCACCCCTTCCTCTTCCATCCTTGCAGGTGAGCCCTAGTTGGTGGACTTGGAGCTGGGCGGGATTCAGAGTGGCCGTGAAGCTTGATGGCAATTTTAAATAAGTTTAGCATTTAATTTGGATTATTTTTATTGTGCTTGAAGTTGTAATAAGGCCACTCTTTTTATTAATTTTATTTTGGGGATTATTAAACTGGTTAGCACTAGGGTTCGTTTATAAAAACTACTTGTTTTAAAAGATCACGATGACGCACAAAGTTTCCATAAGTAAATGTTTTCCAAGAGAATAAATATTTTAAGTAAACGTTTTCAACCTTAATCATTTTCTTAAGATGGGCATAATCACATGGTTTTCGCAAAATTATACGAGATGTTAGAGTGTGGCAATAGTGGTGTGCATGTCTAGGATTGGATCCGAAGGAGCTTGGTACTTAGCGGTCCGACGGACTCACCTCCTCTTCTTCTGGTTTCCTACCGGTGCATGACTTAGTTCACTTTAACCTACTTTTAAAAGTACCTTTTACAACACCAACTAAGTTTTTTTTTCCAAACTAAGTAATACGGAATGTTTTGAACGCTTCGATGTGGCGCATCAGATCCGGTCATATCGTCTAGGCCGGGTTTGGGGTGTTACAAAACCCTAGCTATGGAGGAGAGCAATTTTCGGCAGCAACTAATGAAGATGATAACCAATTTTGTGTTATTTTTCCCATTTTATTTCATTTAATATACAAATGACCAAAATGCCCTTACTACTAAACTTTCAAAAAATTCCCTCCATGTCCAACTTTTGTCCATAACATAAGAATGGGTCAAATTGCTATTTAAGACCTCCTAGTTAATATCCCAAAGCAATTTCATACCAAAAGCTTCTAAAACACGAGTTTTACAATTTATTCGATTTAGTCCCTAATCTCAACTTAAGCGCGAAATGCACAGAATTTCATCACGAAATTTTCATGAAATCATGAAATCATATCATAAACCCCAAAATAATTATAAAACGATTATTTCTATCTCGGATTTTTGGTCACGAAACCACTATTCCGATTAGGCCCTAATTCGGGTTGTCACACAAGTACCAATAACAAAAACTCCCATTATAAAATTTTAAAAAAATGAACAAAAACAATAAATAAACAAAGATTAAGAAAGGAAATCTTTCATGGAAAAGCATATCAATTAATTTAAAACATAAATGATCAGTATAAGAGATAGAATAAAAAGCCTGAAGATTGCATTGATAATGATAAATCTAAAATCATATACTTATCAATGCATGAACATGGTAATATTTCCTTCTATATTTTTCCTGTAAACGTAGTGTAATTGTACAACCATCAAAAGAAGATTTGAAGAATTGAGCATTGTACTAAACACGCATGGTACATTATGAACAAATTGAGGGGTATGTGTTATCTACTTAAATATATCATTGCCACCAAAAAACACTCAAGAACTGCATGCAAACCTTTTGATTAAAAAGGCTGTAACACCCCGTACCCGAGACCGTTGCCGGAGTCGAACACAAGGTGTAAACGGGTTTAATTTATTACTTAAACAGCTCATGCAATTCATTTTAAAATTTTCTAGACAATCTGGCTAACTGCATCCCAGTTGCTTTAAAAATCATATCTCGAGTTCTGAAACTCAAAATCCAATTCCGTAAATTTTTCCTGAAACTAGACTCATCTATCTATCTACTAAAATGTTTCCAGAATTTTTGGTTGGTCCAATTAGTACAGTTTATTAGTTAAAGTCTCCCCTATTTTAGGGTTCGACTACTCTGACCTCTGTGTATTACGAATCATATATCTCCCTGTACAGAGATTCAATGACTATGCCGTTTGTCTTAAATAAAACTAAACTCAATAAGGAATCTATACATATAAAGCATGACTTCTAATTATCTCTGTAAAATTTATGGTGAATTTCCAAAGTCAGAACAGGGGATTCAGAAATCGTTCTGGTCCTGTTTCACAAAATTTTAAATATCTCATACAATATAGCTCATATATCTGTTTTACTTCTTCCATATGAAAATAGACTCATCAAGCTTCGATTCCATAATTTATTCATTATTTAATTCCATTTATACTATCTTTAGTGATTTTCAAATTCACACCACTACTGCTGTCTTGAATCTATTTTATGGTAAAATTTACCTATTTCATGGTTTCCATGGATTAGCTAGTAATTTGACATACATAACACCAAATATGATCAGCCATGGCATACGGCATAATAATCAAATAGACTTAGACTATTACTCCATCAAAACCGAATTATCAAGGCCAAATCTACTGAACTTTATAACTAAGCACCCATAAGGCTAAATTCAAACTTAGCATTTAAGCCATATTCGCATGGCTAAAAGTTTACATATTGAGGTTCAAACAAAACATAATAGCCTATACATGCCGTAATGTTCACCTATATAACTAAGAAAAGATACCAAAACGTTGTAAGCTGGTGTGATGACTTTGACCATGATCCAAACATGCAAAATGGGTCAAGGAAATCTAAATAGAAAACAAACAAACACAAACAAACAAAAAAAATGAGTATTCAACCCAGTAAGTCATAAGCAATAATATACATACCGTTGATATGAGATTACGAGAAAAATAATATAAAATCAATCAATTTCAGTCATGCCGAATTATGTTACATTCACATATTTTACTGACCCAACCACAGGCCAAGGCTTACTATCAAATCAACTATCAACCAACCAAATGCTTTAAAACCTTCTCTCAATGTATAAAACAATGTCAAATTATATACACTCATGCATATTCGTTTCAGGCCTCATTTTGATATTTCGAATAATAGCACAAACACTATATGCTTTCCATATGCTACTTAAACCATCAACCGAATTTGCACACATAGTGCACAAGGATTTTCGCACACATAGTGCCAAGATACACCGCACACTTAGTGCCCCGAAAATTCAATCACGAATTTAACATTCAAATCAGCACACATAGTGCCTTTCAACTACACACACGTAGTGCTAGTATCGATTCCTTATAGTAAGGCAATTTAATTAACTCAATTGGCACATACGGCCACAATTATAAATGCATATATATATATGTATAATCAATCTCATGAAAGCTTATGGACTTACCTTATATAGTTCGAAATGATTTCCAACCGTCTACTCAATATTCTTTGTTTTTGCCTTTGCTTGACTCCCCTCCTTTGGGTTCTTGATCTAGGACTAAAATTTTGCACCTTGAACTTCATACATTTATAAAAACTTTCATAACTCATTCGCTCCTATCAAGAACCATTTAACATGCAAGGAAAATAATCATAGAGGAAGAAATTAACATTCTAAATAAACTCAATTTTTTTTTGACCGAATGTACAAGGTGCCTCTAAACTACTCATCCAAAAATCTTTACCCCATTCTAGTCATTCCCCTATTGTTCCATACAATATGAAAATAACCCCTAATTCTAACACTTAATCATTCGGCATATTGCCCAAATCACCATAAGAAATCTCAACTTTCTTGACATTACCAAGAGTGCATCCACAATTTAACTTAGCATATTATAAAACCAAATCAACAAATTCAAAGCTTACCTCCTAATAGCTAAAGATGAATGCTGAATTGCTCTAGGTAAATTTTCCCTTATTTTTCATCTTTGTTTCGGCTTTGAGAGAGGTAGGAGAAGAAGATGAACACCATCCTCTTTCTTCTCTTTTATTTAATTCATTTTATTACAATTGTTAAACATTTGTTAATATAAAATTATTTTAAATTTGAATTAGTGAAGCATTATCATTTCTTGGCCGGCCACTATGTTTATTATGGGTAAATTGACATGCAAAACCACTCTTTTCAATGCATGTACTAATAGACCATTGTAAGATTAACCTATCACTTTCCAACAATGTTTCATATAAGTCCATTTTAATAAATTCACATAAAAATGATCAAATTAATACATGAAACTTTCACACATGCATTTACTCACATCATAAACACAGAATATAACTTTTAATTACTTATAAGACTCGGTTTCGTGATCCCGAAACCACTTTTCGACTAGGGTCAATTTAGGGCTATCACAAAGGCCATTGGGATGCATAAAAGTTTTTGCAATGGTCAATCAGAAACTTCATGCATGTCAAAAAAAAAAACTCTTCCGACGATAGATGCAAACTTGGATTACAGAGAAAAGGCGAAAAGCGCGATCTTGGCCAGCAGACAGGATATGCCTTCCATTGGCATAGAACCTGCCAAAGTGGGTAAAATTGGAATTAGGTATTTCATGTGCTTATAGTCTATTTTTTCTTTGTCATTTGCTTCCTTAGAGTTTTTATAAAGAGACCAGTGTCATAACGGAATTCTCAACCGCCAGACAATTTGGATCAAAGCTAAATCAATGGATCACAGTCAAATAAGAAACAACTTAAACCGAACAGAACTTGGTGTCCACAACCACATAATTGATTAATTATGAACAAATAACCAAAGGGAGTGTACTCAAAAGTAAAATCATACTTTCTTTTTCTCTAAATGCAAAGTAAAAAATTCTTTAAATTATATTTTTTCCAAAAATATTATGTTTAAATCCAGTTTTTTTTCATCTCTTTTTTTGCTTCTGAAATTAAAAACAAAATAGAAAAGCAAAAACTACACCATATATAAACAAAGACATCAAATAAGACTCGGACAAAGCAATAAGTTAAATGACAGAACCTTCGTTTGGCATTGAGAGAAGTGAGGACAGTGTTGTACTTAGAGACATTGTTAGCATTGTTTCGTTTGGCTTTTGTTTCAGTTAAATTCGAAAAGTGGCAGCGACCAGGTGAACGAAGCAGAGTCCTGTTGGGACCTGTTGTTGACATTGCTTGCTTTCAAGTAAAAACAATAGCATCGCTTAAAAATAACAGATATCTTGGACTCTATTTTCCATGAAAATTGAATCTAATGGAAATTTGGGTTTACCAAAATTGCGACCAACAATGCAATGCCAAGTAGGTCCATGTTTCTTGTCGAATTCTTTCTTAATGTACTCTGCTACATCTTTCTCTACATTGTTCTTCTCGAAAGCCTAGTCAAAACCCCCAAAAGGAAAAATCACTCCAAATCAGCAAATCTACAGTTATTACTAACAAATCAAGATCAAACGAAGAAAACCTATAAAATAATTCCAATAAAAAAGCCATAAAAATTAGGAATCTTGTAAGGTAGAGAAAAAGAGCTAACGGAAATGGCTATATTGACGGCCTCTTTTTGCATGTCCTCTTTCATGTCGACGCTTTTGACGATATCTTTCTTGGGTTCTGCAGTAAGCGCCAGAGAAGGCTTCAATTCAACGGTTTTTTGTTGTTTCACCGTCAGAGCTTCGGTGGTGCTTCTCTTAGCTACTTCAGTACTCATCCTGTTTTTTTCATTTTCGTTTTTCAAATTCCAAAGCCAAAAGAAGAGAAAAAGAAAAGGAAGAGACTCAGTTTCCATAAAATTTCAGTTTGCAACAATGGGGTTTTTGTTTTAGAAAAAAATGAAAAATGGAAAACTAGAAATGATTCTATCAGGTGATGCTTTGGTGAATGAATTGAAGTGTGTTCACTGTTGAGAAGAAGAGGGAGTAAGGAGCGGATAACCAAAAGTTATTTTTTGGGGTGTGAGCGGGATTTTGATTTCCCTTTTGTTTGTAAAGTAATGGCCTTTTGCGGCATTTTCAATAGCTAAATTTTTGTGGTGTTTTTCTCAAAAACGTCATTATTGCTTAATTTTAATTTTTTCCATTTTTAACATATTTTTTTCTATTTTTTCTTTCAAAATTTTTGTGTTAAGATTATCATTTTGGGAATTTTTTAAAATTTTGAATATTTAATTTTAATTTTAATTTTAAATTTTAAATTTTTTTGAAGATTTTTCTAATTTTTAAATTATCATATAAAATACAAAAGGAACTTTAACAAAAATAAAATGAAATCGATGAATTAAAAAAATACAAATTGACACAAAGAATACAAGCATTATTTTTTAAGTATGGTCCGCATTAGTTGTTTAAATTTTTATATAAATGACATTTAATTATATGTATACACCTAAATTTTGATAGAGATACATCTCGAATTATATATGAATTTCAGTTTAATGTGTAATTGTAGACGTGAAATTCTAATTGTGGTTTAAATGTATAGTTGAAACTTTAATTTTGATTTAATCATACACATTTTAAAAATAAATACATCAATAATATATTTTTATATTTGATAAATATAAATATTTATGTATGCAATATATAAATATAAAATGATGTTATATCAATAATTGTGTTAATAATTTACAAGAACTGGATCGAATTAAAGTTCATGTATACAATTGCACACTAAACCATTGTTAGAAAAAGAAACATTTACAGGGATAATCATAAACATAATCTCTAAAACCCTAAAAAGCTAACACTTAACCCCTAACCCCTAACCCCTAAACCCCAACCCTTAAACCATAAACCATAATCCCTAAACCTATAATCCACAAACCTTAAAATAGTAACTCATACACTTTAAACCCTAAACCATATACCCTAAACCATAAATCCTAAACTATAATGATAATTAATTCAATATTTTAAAATTAATACTATCTCTTTTACAATTATATAAGAAAATATTTATCATATAAATTAAAAACACTAATTAATCTAAACCCTAAACTCCTAATCCTTAAACCTTAAACCCTAAATCCTAAAACATAAACCCTTAACCCTTAACCCCTAACACCTAAACCTTAAACCCCAACCCTTAAACCACTCTTAAACTATAATCCCTAAACCCATAATCCATAAACCTTAAAATAGGAACTCATAAACATTAAACCCTTAACCATATATCGTAAACCCTAAACTATAATGATAATTAATTCAATATTTTGAAATTAATACTATCTCTTTTACAATTATATAAGAAAATATTTAACATATAAATTAAAAACAATCATTCATATACCAAAAATCTTTAAAATTATTTTAAATAATAGTATTTTAATTTTTTCATTTTTAACAAATATTTTTCTATGTTTTTACTTTCAAATTTTTTCTCGTGTCATTATTTTTTCTAAAGAATTTAAATATTCAATTAAAACTAAATTTTATTTTAATATAAATAAACCAATCAAACTATAAGTAGACAGATGAAATGTTTTTTGTGGCGTTTTTTAAAAAGCACCGCTAAAGCCACTAAAAGCTCAATACAAAACGACGGTGTTTTGCAAAATTCTTTTGCGGCGTTTTTTGAGATCGAGCATTAGTGGCATTTTTTAAAAAGCGCCGCTAAAGGTTTACCTATAGCGGCGTTTTTAAAAAAAAAAGTGCCCCTAATGCTCGCTCTTTAGCGGCGTTTTTAAAAAACGACGCTAAAGCCACGGCGTTGTGTTAAATTTTTTACGGCATTTTTTGTAAAGCGTCGCTAAAGATCGAGCATTGGTGGCGTTTTTTAAAAGGCACCGCTAATACTCAATCTTTAGCGGCGCTTTTCAAAAAAACGCCGCTAAAGTCACTGAAGCTCAGTTAAAATGACGGCGTTGAGCATAAGTTTTGCAGTGTTTTTTTAAGATCACAACCTTCAAACTTCAAAGATTTTCAGACTCTTAGACTTAACGATTTAAGATCGCAACACTCCTTTAAGGTTTTTTGATTTAAGATTGCAACATTCAAACTTCAAGGATTTTCAGAATCTTAGCGTTAGCAACTTAAGATTGCGACTCCCCTTTAAGGTTCATTGATTTAATGTAACAACCCGTTTTTTAGTGGTGTTGGAAACGTAGTTTTGGGGCCACTAAATCTGAAAAGAAAGTTTGTAAATATTATATTTAATATTTATGAGTTAATTGTGATTTTAAAAAGGTTTTTGATATTGTGATTTTTGTTTTATAAGCGATTTATTAAGTTCAAGTGGTAAGACCTTAAAGTCAAGTGGTTTTAGAAAATGAGGTATAGGGACCTCATTTCTATAAATCGAGCCTTGAATATTTTTGTAAATATTTACGAAGTGTTATTAAGGTTGTATTAAAGTTTTGTTAAGAAATTTTGACATTTTGATAGTTAATTAATTACAAAGGACTAAATTGTAAAAGTTGAAAAAAGTCAATCGCTATTAGTTTAAAGGTGTTAAATTGGTTAAAGAATTATAATTGGATGGCCTTAATAGATAAATAAACCATCCTTAAAATAGTTTAAGTTTTATATGTTATTATATTATGAAAATAATGAATAAAAAAGGTTAATAAGTAATAAATTAATAAAAAGAAAAGCAAACCTTATTTTGCTTATGTCTTTCTTCTTCAACTGTGAGAACTCCATTTTTGGACCAAGGAGCATTTGACCAACCTTCAAATGTTGCATGTAGGTGATATTCTTAACCATTTTTAATAATTTTTATGTTTTTGAGATCATTGCAACTAGGTCCAGCTAGCCCATACCTTAAATTTTGAAACTGTTAAAGATTTTGAATGTTTCCATTGATGAATATTGTGATTTTTGATGTTATATGATAAATTTGGAATGTTGATTTATATTTAAAATTATTTTGTTAAGTGATTTTGATGAATTTTTCGATTAAGGACTAATTTGTTAAATTAAAAAAAGTACAAGGATTTAATGTGAAATTGTTGCATGAATGGGATACTTTGGATACCATGAACATTCATCTAAGCTCAGTTTTGGGTAAAATGGTTAATTTGCATGTTTTGGATTCAGAGACTAAATTGAATAAAAGTAAAACTTTAGGGGTAATTTTGTAAAAATTTCAAAAATGACCAAATTGTATGAAATGAATTGTTTTATTGTCTAAATTAATATATTGAATGAAATTATTAATTTAGATCAAGATCGGGTGAAAAATCGAGGAAAATAGAAAATTACCAAAATGCCATTGAACTTTTGTATTTCTGCAATTTAGCCAGATAAGTTCGTATGAACTATACTATGTATATTGTTGATTAAATTGAATGTTATTATATGAAATTTTATTGAAAATGAATCAATATATATATGTTATTATACAATTTGGCTTATAATGAAACAAGGGAAATTCAACAACATTCAACGACTATTGTGTGACATCTCGAATTATGGCCTAGTCGGAATAGTGGTTTTGAGACCACAAATCTAAGATAGAAATAATTATTATATGATTCTTGTGAGGTTTATGTTATGAATGCATGCTTGTGTGAAAGTTTTATTAAGAAATTCTAAGCATAAAAGGTTCAATTGCATTTTAGGGACCAAATTAAATAAGGTGCAAAACTTGCAATCTAGAAGCTTTTAGCATGAAATTGATTTATATTATGAATTAGGGGATCCAAATTAGCAATTTGACCAATTTCTATAATTTTGGACAAAAAATGGACATACATAGGAAAAATTGGAAAGAGAAACCCTAAGGGCATTTTGATCATTAGGTAATTAAAAGAATAAAAAGGGAAAATCTAACCAAAAATGTGCCCATCTTCCTCTTTGGCTGATAAAAATCACAACACACCATAGCTAGGGTTTTGTTCAACATTTCCAAGCTCAATAGTAAGAGTTCCCTAGCCCCGTTTTTAATGTTCTTTATATTTTTGAAGTCCGGGTCACATGGTCTACCCATTTCTAGCTATATTTTGAGCTAGGGTTCATGTATGAAAATTGACCCATGCATGACATGCTTGTATTTTGATGATTAATGGAGGAATATGAATTTTTGATGCATGATGAACATCTTTTATTAGGTGATTTTTAGTGAAAACACCTAAATGAAGGACTTGTTTGTAAAAGTGAAAAAGTGAGTAATAATTGTAACACCTCGTACCCGAGACCGTTGCCGGAGTCGGACACGAGGGGTTAACGAGCTTAATCCACTTACTTTAACAGTCCATTTTAAAAATTTCCAGGCAGTTGGCTAACTGCATCACTGTCACTTTAAAAATCATAACTTGAGTTCCAAAACTCGAAAATCAGTTTTGTAATTTTTCCCTGAAACTATACTCATATGTCCATCTACAAATTGTTTTCTAGAATTTTTGGTTGGGCCAATTAGTACAGTTTATTAGTTAAAGTCTCCCCTCTTACAGGGTGTGACTACACTGACCTTCATGCATTACGACTTGGATATCTCCCTGTACAGGGCTTCAATACTGATGTCGTTTGTTTCTATAGAAACTAGACTCAAAAAGGAATCTATACATATATGGAATGACTTCTAAATGTCTCTGGTTAATTTATAATGAATTTCCAAAGTCAGATCAGGGAATCCAGAAACCGTTCTGGCCCTGTCTCACGAAAACTTTAACATCTCATAATATACCGTTCATATGAACATTTCGTTACTTTCCTATGAAAATAGATTCATCAAGGTTAGATTACATAATTTATTCACTATTTAATTCCATTCCTTCTATTTTTAGTGATTTTTCACATCCACATCACTGCTGCTGCCAGCATCTATTTTTAAGGTAAACTTTACCTATTTCGTGATCCTCCATGGATCGACTAGAGTTTGTCATGCATATACCAAAAGTGATCATGAATAACCATTCCCATGGCTAACCGTTACCAACATTTCCATACCTCTTGACGGACAACATACAAAACGATTATAATGCTATGATCAAAGTATATTTAAGCCATTTTCGCATGGCTATCCAAATTTACACAAAACCGAAAGGTACATGACCTACAACAAAAGGGTAGTCCTATACATGCCATTTCAAAGTTCAACCAAAAATATACCAAAAGGAGCTTTGATAGTGTGGGCGACTTCGACTTCAAAATCCGAGTCCGATAGGTGACGAACCAAAATCTATAAAGCAGAGAATCAAGAAACGGAGTAAGCATTTAATGCTTAGTAAGTTTGAGTCATGAATTTAGACACAACCAAAGTATAGCATTCATGTAGCTAAACAGATAATTTCATATGCACAAATTCTCAATATCATACTTACTTCACATTACCAACCCTTATATTCATACACAAAATCAACTTAGCCAAAGGCCGTTAGCTCATTTATCAACTGAGCGAATATTATTCGAAGGGAATCAACTATTCCAAAGCACATACGAAACATACCTCATTGTTGAGATTTTACAAGCGTAATAACTGAAATTTTTACAGCAAGATCATTCATTCCCGAATCACGTACCTTCGGAATTTAACCAGATATAGCTACTCGTTCAAATGCCTTCGGGACATAGCCTGGTTATAGTAACTCGCACAAATGCCTTCGGGACTTAACCCGGATTTGGTAACTCGCACCAATGCCTTCGGGCTTAGCCCGGGATTAGTAACTCGCACAAATGCCTTCGAATCTTAGTCCGAATATAGTCACTTAGCACAAAGCCTTCGGGACTTAGCCCGGTCATCATTCAAATAACCATGCACATTTATCAATAAATCATGACACATTCATATTTCATTTTCATTATCAAAGCTCAAACACAAGACACTTATCACACTTACAAATTTCGACTTAATAGCCACATACAAAGAGCATGATCTTGATTTGCTTAAAACATGATCTAATCAAATCATAATCTAAGTTCCATTATTCGAAAACTTACCTCGGATGTGGTCGAACGTTTTGTGACTATTCAATAACTTTTCCTTTCCTTATCCAACTGTGGTCCTCTAAGCTCTTGAGCTAATTCAAACAAATTTAACTTATTAAAGTCTCGTTATGCTAGCTTATGGCCGAATATGACAAGGAGTTCGATAGGTCATATGGCCACCTTCTAGCTCAACTACACAATGGTCATATGCATTTTAATCACATCAAGCAATTTAATACAATTCATTCGAACATCAAAAGGAAACCTCAAGGTACTTAGCCCATATATACTTTAGGCATTAGAGTCACATATATATATGGAATCCCGAATCAAACTCAACATTTTAGCTAATATTTCTCCCTTGGCCGAATTTTTCTAAGCCAAGATAAAAGCATCAATATGCTTGCCTCTAACCGAATACATGCAACCCCAATCTTCTTCCTATGGCCGAATATGCATGTCTATGTTGAGGCTGATTATATACTTAATACCACACATAAATGGCATACATTTTACTAACTAATGCATTACATATTATAACTCAATACGCATCCATCATTTACTCCATAACCGAAACACCATCATATGTAAATATATACCTTGAGATAATATATAGGTCACACCAATACATCGTGTGCAATCATATATATATATATATATATGTGTGCAAGAGCCGAATCTCAAAGTTGATTATAACCAAATATAAACATATATCTAAAACATAAATCTTACCTACCATGCAATAAGCATAAGTCATACTTATGGATATACCATGGCCGATACTTCCAACAACACCAAATAAAAAATATACTTCATGGATCTAAGGTAGAACCAAGAAAGGAACTCATAATCATCAAGATGTAAGCAAACTACCATTGTTCATCTAGATTTAGCATGAAACACGACCATCACCCTTATTAATCTCCATAGCGAAAACCTTACTTATTCCAAAATCACAATTTCAACATGGGTTTACAAAAATCACTTAATATCAACTAAAATTTCAAGAGCTAGTACAATCTTCCTTACCTTAATAGTGACCTAAGATGACCGATTGCTTCACTCCTTCTTCTTCCTTTCAATTCGCCAAGAAAACCAAAGAACACAACTTGTTTTTCTCTCTTCCTTAGAACATTCGGCCAAGAGCTATGAAGAAAGATGGACACTTTTTTTTTTGTTTTCTTTCTTACCTTCACGGCAATGGGGAGGGGGAGAAACAATCTCTCCATTCTTTTCCTTTTTCCATTTCTTTATTACCCATACCCATTATTTTATTGTTCCTAACATACATCACTACATAACATGTTTGTGACATGTTTCCACTCATAGCATGGCCGGCCATTAGCTCAAATATTGGGCAATTTGACATGCAAACCCACCATTTTTATATCATGCATTATTAGGCCACTTTACATTTGCCTAGCACATTTCTAAATTTTCTCACATAAGTCCTATGTACTCCATTCACATGCAATTAACTAAATCGAAGCTTAAAAATTTTCGCACATTCACATTCACATATTTTAGACAATAAATATCACATTCAAATAATTTGGTGACTCGGTTTAGCGGTCCCGAAACCGCTTTCCGACTAGGGTCACTTTAGGGCTGTCACAATAATAATGCTAAATAAGAGAAAATATGGGCTGATATGAGCATAGAAAAGGTTTGGCCAAGCTTGGCTAAACAAGAAAATGCATGCATTTTCTTTTACGAGCCTAGGGGTTAAATCATAAATATGTGAAAGTTTAGGGGTCAAAATGTAAACTTGCAAAAGTATGATTTATGGACCCGTTTGAATAATGTGAATAATAAATAAGTTAAATTTGGCATTATAGATCAAGAAAAATGTGAATCGGGACTTGACCGAGGAAAGAATAAAGTATACGACGACTAGGCTCGATTATCATCGTTTTGTACCTAGGTAAGTACATATGCAAATAATATGGTATGGTAATATGTTTTAAATGCTTTAAATATAATGTAATAAATGTTTTATTGTAATTATGAATTATATACTTATTGATTGTTATGAAAGCATGAATGTTATTATGGTCATGATTTACGACGTTACGAGCTAGTACGATGGAGATACTATATGCAAGTGAGGAAAAATCCCGTTTGAACTGTAGGAATAGTTTAGGATACAAGTGACATGTCACTAGGAACTAAGAAGTCCGAACTCATTAAGTGGTCCGGGTTCGTGAGGTATGTAGCATCCGAGCTCGTTGAGAGGTCTGACTTCATTATGGATGCAAGCATCCGAGCTCATTGAAAGGTCCAGGTTCATGGTGGACGCAATTCATGTAACATCCGAGCTCGTTGAGAGGTTCGAGTTTATTATGGATGTGTTACACGTTATGTGGTAGCTTCAGCTACGTTTGTATATGAGGCACTTATGTGCAAGGTTTTCGTGTATCCAATAGTATTCTGAATGTTCAACGGGTATTGAAAAGAATGTAATGAGAGTCCCGAGAAGGACATATGAAAGAGGTATGGCTACAGATACTTACGATGAGTACAAGTATGTATGCTAAACCTATGAGTAATGCCTTAATAAAGATCGGTTTATGATGAGCAAGTATATATATATGTGCATATGACGGGTGAGCAAAGAGGTTTGAATGAAAGAATAATCTTTATGTATATATTATCATGTTTTTGCATTTTAATTGTTTACCACTATTGCATATTATTTGCATGTGGACTTACTAAGCTTTAATCCTTACTCCCCTCTCTTTTTCCTTCCTTTGTAATTCTGCCAAGCTAGCTCGGGGATCAGAAGGTGTCGGAGTACTCGATCACACTATCAAAAGACTATTGGGTATGGTGAAATTATTATTTTCAGTATGGAATGTATAAGAAACTTGGTCATTTTGTGACATGTGTCGTGCTATTTGGCCAAATTGTGAAGGCCTATGATAATGATGATTCATTTTGTAATGGCCATGTGATATGGCTCATACTTGATCATTTGGGTTGTAATCTAATTACCCATGCATGCAAGTGCTAGTGTCTTGATGGTAGGACATGTTATTGCTTGGTGAATGCATGATAATGATGTGATGTGTGGTTGATCAATGAATGTATGGTAAAATATAAATCTGGTGCTAAAGGATAAGGGATGACCTAATATCTTAAAATGACTATGTTCATGTAAAACCCCTAACCTATATCCATCGCCGGACTAGGGTTACGAGGCATTACAGTACAAAAACATAATCCTAAACTTTCACAAATTTAAACATAGAGTATTATCATGAATCATTTATTCATTAGCAAATATATATATTTACATACACAAACACTTTCTTTATATATTCAAATCATCATTCAAATTCACAAACATACATATATATATATATGTGTACACATGATTATCATTTTACAAAATGCATATAGTTTTCATGGTGAACTATTACATAAAATCACTATTCAAATAGTCATTTATCAATGTTTCATTTACAAGTCTTATTAAACAAAACAATCTTAATAATTAATCATTATTTAACCTCATACCCAAATATAAAACTTATACTTTTTCCATGCAAATCAAACTAAAATAACCTATGCATATTCGAATATATGCGTGTCTTATACTATGCATTATCAAATTTACATTAAACATGCTTAACATTATAATCAAAACAAAATAAACCATTACCAAACATATTATTATACAAAACACTATTCATTTGGTAAATTTTCATCTCATTAACCGAAAGGCAAATCCTTATCATCATATTCCTTTCAACTTTATTACACCACAAACAAATATACATTCTCACATGAAATCATGTATAAACCTCTTATAAGTTATATATTCTAAACTCATCATTCAAATATATTTTATCCAAACCAAAAGACCTAAACCAAAACAAATAATTATATCATGAAATTTATATATATGATCTTTACATCAATCCACTTTCAAATCTAACATCAATAAACCATTTTCAAACATACCACATATATCACATATTTCATTCACATATAATATATAACATATTAACTAAAAGTAAGCTCAAACCATATCCAAGTATGAACGAATCTATCATGGAAATTAAGCCATTTTCGCATGGCTAAAGTTATACATATTCAAGGTCGAACAAAATACGAATTAGCCTATACATGCCAAAAGTTCGAAGATAAACTTTTAAAAATACCGAAAGTTGACGATAGTGTGGATGACTTCGATCACGATCCCCGAGCTCGTAACTTACAACCAAAATTTATAAAACAGAATAACAAAACATACAAAGTAAGCTAACTTAGCTTAGTAAGCTTTAAGTAAATTAAATAGCTTAAATGAATGATCAAAACATTTTATACAAGCCGAAATGTACCATCAAAGATATACTTTAACTCAAATAATTTACCTTCACCGAATATTCAAGATCAAATATAATGCCACATAAATACTTACCTATATATCCAAATTCGAAAGATACATTATATTATCTCATAAGGCCGAATATATAAGTTCAAGATATATTATCACAATAACCTAATATTCAAACTCAATAAATCAACACATATGATCGAATTTACGAATTCAATATAACCTGATATGTATCGAATGTATATATATAACCTCAATATAAACTCACATGTAACCAAATACACATGTTCAATATAAATTCACATGTAACCGAATACTCAAGTTTGATATAAGCTTACTTGTACTTACCTATTTGGCCGAACATATACAATTTTTTATAGCTTAATTTCACTTGTTCAATATCCACAATATCTTAAACTCTTGTAATCATAAACTTGAGAACAATTCACCGGTATAAAACCTGCTAGGCATAAGCCTGATTCAACACCGGCACAAGGCCTGCTAGACCCAAGGTCTGAAATTCATTCACCGGCACTAAGCCTGCTAGGCACGAAGCCCGAACAAAGTCACCAGCACAAGGCTTGCTAGGCTCAAAGCCCGAACATCAAAAACATATAATCATTCCACAACATTTCACATATATCATATTGTATAATATTTCATTCATCACATACACATTTTCTAAAGCTTTGATATCATTCAAATACAACTTAATCACATTAATTCATTGACATATCTCATTCGGATATCAAACTAATACATTATAAAATTCGAATCATCATAGTAAATCATTCTATGTTCAAAATAAACCATGCTTAATTACTTAAAGACTTACCTCGGATATCGACGGATGTTACGAATCGATTATTCAACTATTTTTTTTCCCGGTCCAAGTCTAATTTCCTTTGTTCTTGATCCATATAATTTCAAATTAACCTCATTTAAACACAATATCATTCAATTTAATCCAACAACACATAATGGAAAAATTACCATTTTACCCCTAATATTTCATATTTTTACTATTTAGTCCAAAATGCACAAAACACAAAATACACCAAAACTCACAAAAACATAATTGAGCTGAATTTTCACCATACTCATACTACTCCATATATTTCATTTATTTCACATTTTAGTCCCTAAATTTATTATTTTTGCAATTTAATCCTAATAACTCAAAATCATCAAAAACTCCAATACAAAATAGGTTAATCTAAAATATATTTTTAATATTTCATCATCAAACATCACAAAACAAAAATATTCATCAATGTCATAATGCAAAATATTCACCAAAATCAAAAATTCAAACGTGGGTCGGGTAGTATTCGAAGCAACGATATCAAAAACGTAAAAATCATTAAAAACTGAACAAAAACTAACCTTGAATTAAGCTTCCAAAGTGCCGAATACCCTAAGCTATATTTTATTTCTTTCTTTCTCAAGTTTTGGCAAGAAAAAAGTATTATGCACGGCTTTCTTTTTTATTATTATTATGTTATAATATATTATATGTTAACATTTAACATATTTTACTTATTTAACCTTAATAAAATAATATCATAAACACATACATTATGGGTATATTAAATATAACTAAAATAAAGGATTATTTGCAACATAAACACTCCATATTAAAAAGCCACTATCAATTCAACCTTTATAATTTAGACTATCGAATTTTCAACTTACACAATTAAGTCCTTTTATCAAATTAAGAATACAAACAATCAAATTTTTGTATGAAATTTTCA
Source organism: Gossypium arboreum (assembly GCF_025698485.1). NCBI lineage: Eukaryota > Viridiplantae > Streptophyta > Magnoliopsida > Malvales > Malvaceae > Gossypium > Gossypium arboreum. The sequence goes on along the minus strand of NC_069072.1, from coordinate 109,357,291 downwards.
CACATGCAAGTTCATATATAATAAACACGGAAAATAATATTTAAATATTTTTATGACTCAAATTTGTGGTCTTGAAACCACCGTTCTGATTAGGGTCTAGATCAGGAAGTTACAGTGCATGAATATACAAATTGAAGTTATGATAAAAAGTTTAATAATGCATGAAATTGGTGTGGAATGCCTTTAAATGGTGTAGCAAATGAGTGTGCAATAAAATGACATTTTGAAGATGTGAGAGTGCCATAGTGTGGAATGTTTGAGTACACAAATATGTCATGTTGCATGTTATAAAGTATGTTTGAATGTATAAGTGATTGAGGGTGACCATTGGCTTGGAAAATAGCCTCCAAAAAGGTCTACACGGGCAGACACACGAGCATGTGTCTAGGCCATGTGTGACACACGGTCTGCCCCATGGGCGTGTTGTGTGGTCGTGTGTCTCCTGCACTGAAAATTTTTAAATAGTATGCATGGCAGTAAACACACGGGCAGAGATGGAGGACACGGTCTAGCGCACAGGCGTGTGCCTTGGCCATATGGCCCTAAATGAATGATGATGTCATAAACAGAATGTCCAAGTTTTTGGACATGGACGATGACACGGGCGTGTCTAGGCTGTGTGAGGGACACGGGCGTGTGCTCAGCCGTGTAGAAACCTCTGTAGGTTAGAAATGAAAAATAAATTTAATTAATTCCACACGGGTAAGGGACACGGGCGTGTCCCAAAGCACATGGGCGTGTGCATTGCCTCCACACGGGCATGTGAGGCTTAAACCTAGAACTTTCTTAGAATTTTCTTAAGTTCTTAGTTTAGTTCTGGGTTACTTCTAAGGTATGTTTTCGACCTCGTCGGACCATGATAAGAACGAAATGATTTTGTTTGGTCGATTTTAATTTAGAATGAAATTTTATGACTCGTATTTTCTAGAAATATCCTATTTATGTTTTGTAATGCCTCAGACCTTGTCCCGCTCTCGGGTACGGGTAAGGGGTGTTACATATCGAGTCCCATTTGAACCTTAGGAATATTTAGGGTACAAATGACTTGTCATTAGGGGTTACCATGTTCTGGATGTTGGTCATGTACGTTCTACCGGTGGCTGAGTTTTCCAGCATGTGTTGAGGTTACTTGTCAGCTTGTGTGAGCAGCATCGTGTAGTTATGTCTTGACCATCAGCTTGTGTGGGTAGACCCGATGATAGCTCGAGAGTGAGCATCTATATGAGATATGAGATAGAGATGGTTTCGACCATGTGTTGGCACATAGTGTGCCAGACTCCTGCGTATCCGATATTATTCTAAGTGATTCAACGAGAAGTGTGCTATTATGAGATGATATGAGTTTGATACAAACTAATACAGGTATATACATGAAATACATGGAAATGATGGTACTTGATACATTGATATATTGAAATGGATGATATATGTATATGATGAAACGATAAGATAATGAAATGTATCATGACATGTATGTATATATGAATATCCTTGATATGTTGATACATGGTAATTATGTAAGCTGAGACGAGTAATGAAGTGACATGTTGAGAAAACAAGGTTATAAATTTTGAATTTATATGAAATATGTTCAAGTACGCTAACATGTGTTGTTGTTTGATGCTTAGGCAAGTGCCAAGCTGTTGGTTGAATGGTATTATGTTTACTCATAAGTCGTATTGAAATGGTAAGTGCTCAAATGAAAATATGCTTGTACTCATGAAAAAGTGGTAAGGTTTAAATTATGCAAATTCTTATGAAATGGTTTATCATGTGATTAATTCTAAAAGAGTTATGTTTAAATGCACTAGCATGTGGTTACGGTTGATGATATGCTTGTTTCTTATGTATTATGCATATAAAATGAGTGATAAAAAAGGGAATGATGAGTTGAATTGATTATGTTAATTAAGCTAAAGAAAGTAAATGTAATGGAAAGTAATGACATGCAAATGAAAGGAAGAAAATTGAAAGAGACTTTAAGTTTTTATAAAATCCTACTTTGTTAGGGATGATAGGTAAAAGTGATGCTACGGAATCATTCAATTTGTAAATTGTTGAATTTGGCTTCATGAATTGTGTGGTATCAGTATATGATTATTCTTGAACTATATAAATTTCATATTTGAAATGGATAGATATGATTAAAGTTTATACGAGCTTACTAAGCATTCATTGCTTACGTAGTTATTTTTCTTTACTTTTCAGGCTATCAGAAGCTCGATCGAGTTGGAAGCTTATCAAAGCTTTATCACACTATCCAGCGATTATATCGGTAGAAGTTGATGTCTTGGTTAAGGTTATAATGGCATGTATAGGTATTTTAGCTAATGTTAGCCTATGTGTTTTGGTTGTGCAAATGACCATTTAGTTCGTTTTCAATTTGGTCTTGTGTTGGTAAAATGATATATATTATAAGGTGTATATAAGTAGCTTTGTAATGGTTGATATATGACATGTTATGGTTGAATGATGGTAGATAGAAAAGTAGTTGAATATGCATATTAGATAGGACATATAACTTGTTGTGAATTGGTGTTTTGCTATAGTAAGCATATATGTATTTGATGCTAATGATTATGTGATTCAGTTGGTACCAAATGGTATGTTTTGGTAAGTGATTTACATGTTGTGTAATGATGCAAACTTAGTTAAAAGTTAATCTATTATTTTGGCCAAATTGAGTACATGGTTATACATGTTTTAATGTTGTCATTTGAGGTACCTTTGAGCACATTGGTTGGATGTTATTATACCATATGTGTTTGGCTTGATTATGCATGATTTTGGTGCCTTTTGAGGGCTTATGTATATGTGCAAAAGGGATTATAGGTACATGTTGAAAAAGGTGAGAAAAATGGCTTGTAAAATAGCCTATTTTCGTCCACATGGGCAGAGACACGGGCGTGTGTCTCAGTCATGTGTGACACACAACCAGGTAGCACAGCCGTGTGGCCCCTGTAGTTTTCAAAAGGTTGCAAGTCAGGTTTTTACACGACATAGCACACGAGATTGTGGTTTGGCCATGTGACCCAAGTCAGTGAGTTACATGGGTACGGACATGGGCTAGGACATGGCCGTGTGTCCCTATTTCGAGTGCCTACATGGCCTAAGACACAGGCGTGCCTTTTGGCTGTGTGCATCACACGGCCGTGTGACCCCCGCAGTTGGTAAATTTTCATCTTTTCCCTTAAATTTCTATATGTTTCTGATTTAGTCCTGATTTGCTTCTAATGTGTTTTTAGGGCCTCGAGGGCTCGTATAAGGGACAATATGTATGCTATTGATTGGTTTTGCTGTGATTGATGATATGAATTAAATGTTTTAAAATTTTTTATAGTTCTAAAATGTAAACTCTAGTAATGCTTCGTAACCCTATTCTAATGATAGATACGGGTTAGGGGTGTTACATTTAAAATCGTAACCTTCAAAATTCAAGGATTTTCATAATCTTAGAGTTAGTGATTTAACATCGCAGCTCTCTTTTAAGGTTTGTCTGTTTAAGATAACAACCTTTCAAACTTCAAAGATTTTTAGAATTTTAGTGTTAGCTATTTAAGAATATCATTTCCCATAGCTCATGTAACAACCACTATTGCTCGCACATTTTCGCTGTGCAAAATAGCAAACAAGCATAGTCATGACAATATAGCTCTATAATTATATAGATCTTTACGCTGTCAAAAAAAAGCACTCAAACCTTGATAATGTTCTATTACCTAACATGAATTCTTCAAAATTCTTATTATAGGTATATCTATATCAAATTAAATCTGATCATAGAAAATCAATGTTATGCAAATAATAACTTGACAAAAAATAAACTAAACACATAGTGAGTGATTCAAAATTAGATTTGTATCAATTTAACATAATTCCGTTCAAATTAATAGACCGAAACACATTAAGTACAAGTTGGCATACATAAAGCTAGTTGCTTTGGTCTGTACCATCCATGGTAGCAGTCGTGTCTTCTTCTACCTCGAAGTCAATGGGTTAGCGCTGCGTGCACATGGATTTACTTGGACTGGACCACTTAATAGGGAATTTAAAATCATTCTTGAACCTCTTTCTTACTTGTATGCATTTACAACGGTTGAGATGAAGATTCGACGATCAATTGCAAATAATAGATTCGTACCCTTCTCGAGGGGTGAAATAGACCAACCCTAAAAAGCTTCCTCAATTAGAAGCTTTTAATTGGTAAATTTGCTGAAAGATGGACAAAAACAGATGTTTCATTCTGAATGCAACAATCAATGAAGTAGGCAACCAGAATCTACCTCGAGGAACTAGCTAGTTATCCTGGAATGATCCCATATTCTTAAAGAACCGTATAAAAGAAGGGGTGAAGAGGAGGATGGAAAATTGCCTCCAATAAATGTAAGGGTAAAAAAAACCTTCCTTCTGTACCGCCTTTAGGGATTTTCGTCCCCGAAAATCTTACCGGAAAAGTGGTCTTCACTTAGATTCCTCAATTTCATATTCAGTGCTGAAGAACTTTCACTCAGGCGGTGCCTCCAATATATCTCTTTAATTTCTCATATATTCTAAAAGCTTACGGACTCATCTCTTAATTGTTCTTAAATTTTCAACCCTTCTCAGTTTTCCATGATATCATGATATAAAACTCGGATCTCAACTTGATTTAATAAAGACCGAAATTCTAAGAAATCCAACAATTAAAGAGACCTGAAATTCCATGAATCTGATGAGTAGGAATTCATTTAATACTGATATGATTTATAGATCTCGCCAAACATTTAACAATAGGATACATCACATTTTCCTCTTTTCGCCATGGAAATAATTCTGATATGGCCTCAAGAATAATCCTTCTCATTTCCATCCCAATATCAACACTGACAAGGATAATTTTGATAGATTCCAATGCTCGGCTTTAATCCCTTTAACAACTCAGATTTTATGTAACATCGAATGCTCTAAACTATCACATTACCTCACTGTCTTGGAACACATCACAATTCATACAACAGCACATTACTGAAAGTCAGGAAGTCTTTACTCAATGTAGACTAGTCTAGTTCAGACCCTTCGGTTACAAATATTCTCATCTATCCGAACTTTGTCAACATGTAACAAAATTTTCAGCTTTCACAAAACGAAAACCTTATCATTCGTAGTGACTTTAACTAATATCAAACTCTTTCTAATAAATATAAACTTCTTGTTCAGGCTATTTACTCTTTTATCCGTACAAAATGAAATTCTATTATCAGACTTGGGAAAAATAATCCTGACATAATTGTCACATGAAATCTTTCAAATAAATAATTCACCATACCGACTAAAACTCACGTTTTTATCACTTATGCCTTTACTGATGTCAGATCCTTACACAGAAATTAGAAAAATCCCAATACTGAAATCACCAAATCACCCAAATCAAATTAGAAGTATAGTCATACTTGACATGATTATCATGAGCTGAAGAATGCACTCCAAACATGAGTCATAATTGACAAATTACAGAATAAAGATAACAAGAAAACCGAATAAAGAAATTCAAGATAGAAAAACACAGAATAAAGAAATCCAGAATAAAAAGATCCAGGATAAAGAAACCCAAGATACGATACTATGTCGGAGAATCGAAAACCAAACTCATAGAGAAAATACAGAATACCCCGATAATTCTTCAAGAAAGAAAGTCCAAAAGAAAACATCATTTAATCCCACTGGAATCAAATATAACAAGAACAATATATCTTCACATACATATATATCAGATGAAGCATCAAGCAAAAGAAACAGAATCATAATATCATATGTATTTTCTCATCAATTCTTATCAGACGAAATGAAATAGAATACCCGATGAAATAGAGCAATATAAATTATAAACCAGTCAGACTACCAATGTTTTCATCCAACACCAGAATTAGAAGACATTCCCATATAACAAAAATTTCTTCAGAAGATCAACAGACATAGAAATATTTCTGAGAATGGGTAAACACATAGAACATCTCAAAAGAGATCGCTAAATCATCCGATCATAATCATCACACTCGGATAGTTCACATTTCAAATATCATTTCCCCAACTAGTTCGCCATCACAAATTTCATTTTAAACCATTCACTAAAGAAGGCCAGTTCTGAATAATTTTCGATTTACACTTTTTTCGACCTTGCACCTGAGTAATTTGATTTACCAAAGAGAATTCCTTCTCTAACTGAGACAGTGCATAACTCCAATAATCTTTACGTCAATCCGATACTTTATTGGCTCTGACTTTACTTATCAGCTCATTTTCAATCTCTGATCATACTTATAATTATTCTATCACTGAACTCTTTGGGTTCGCAACCGGACACTTATTCAATACAAATCTCATGAAATTCCATTATAAGTACCATTTCGGTAAGGGGGAGGGGTTGTAGGACCTCTGACTCGACTTTTTTTTTTATACATACACATATGACACAACTTCCATCATCATAGCAACATCATCAAAATCATGTCATTCATTCAGGCAATGCAACATTCATGTTGGCTTACACCAATTTTCCTATTGTCCCATTCAGACAATATACTTATGCATACATTTTATGTTTTCTAGATAGCTTTACTTATCCATTCATTTAATTAAATTAAGTCATGCTCATGACATCATATAAGGCCAAACAAACATAGATATTTGAATCACAATCATGACTTTCATTTTGTGCATCATCATGTACATATCATTACAATCATATAATTCAGTCCAACAATTTAACATAGATAAGTTCATTTCATTATAATCCTGTATCTCATAAAAATTATATATCACTAACATTCATCAACATTCGACGTCCAATCAAGACAAGGACATTTTCATTCTTATCATAATATTATGACCTTTATTCATACCTATACGACTTTCTATTTATTCCGTTCATCTTATCAAGTAAGCCACATACACTACATCATATGAGCATTAAGCAAATATGGATATTTATCACATATGTATCATAAACTTTTATTCATACTTTTCTGAACCGAGACTTATAATAATCATAATTTTACTCAAATACCTTCACATAACATTGAACATGGTCGGTAGCATTTCGGTTGGAGAGTACCTGTCTAAATAAGACGGTACTCATACGCGTCGGAAGACATCACACTATCACGCATCGGTGGCGAGATAGCTAAACTTTTACACATGCTAGGTTAGTCCGAGAACCGACTAAACCTGCTCTGATACTACCAAATGTAATGCCCTCACGCCCGAGACCGTCGCCAGAGTCAAGCTTGAGGTGTTACTAAACTTAATTCATCAATTTAACAGCTCAAACAATTTATTTTTAAAACTTCCAGACAAGTTGGCAATCTGCGTTATAGTCGCTTAAAAATTCATATCTCGAGTTCCGAAACTCAAAATCCAATTCCATAAATTTTTCCTGAAAATAGACTCATATATATATCTACTAATTTTTTTCTAGAATTTTTTGTTTGGCCAATTAGTACAGTTTATTAGTTAAAGGCTCCCCTGTTTCAGGGTTCGACTACTCTAACCCCTGTGTATTACAAATCAGATATCTACCTTTACCGAGTTTCAATGACTATTCTGTTTGTTTCTTATCAAACTAGACTCAATAAGGATTTCATACATGTAAAATAAAAATCCTAATTGTTTTTTTACAATTTATAGTGAATTTTTACAGTCAAAACAGAGGATACAGAGATCACTCTGACCTTATTCCACCAAAACTTAAATATCTCACAAAATATAACTCATATACCTGTTTTGTTTCTTTCATATGAAAATAGACTCATCAAGATTCGATTACATAACTTATTCATCATTTAATTCCATTTATACTATTTTTAGTGATTTTTCAAATTCACGTTACTACTACTGTCTGTATCTATTTTATGGTAAATTTTATCTATTTCGTGGTTTCCATGGATTAGCTAGCAATTTGATATACATAACTCCAAATATGATCATGATTAGCCATTCCAATGGCTAATCATTATCAAGCATTTCCATACCACTCAATAACCATATCATAAAACCATATATGCAAAATGATTATAATGTTATACATGCCATACCCAAAATATACAAGCCATTATGCCAAGATGGTATACGGATAGTGTGAGCGAGCCTCTGACCGTTCCCGATTTCCGAGTTGACTTGTCAAAACTACAAGGAATGAAAAGGAGGGAGTAAGCATAAATGCTTAGTAAGTTCACATGCAAATAGCAAGTAACATAACCATATAAGCAAACATAAAACATCATTTGCATAATCATCACCAAGACATTCATATCATATTTTCATTTATCATCTTACCATATTGTTGTTATATTGAGTTTTCAACCCAAGGGTTAAGTACATACCTGTTCAAAGTATCCATTTCACAACACTTACCAAAATGTCCCTTTCATCTCGAGTATTCCTCCATTTGAGTAGAACTTTACCCGTTGAACACATCGGAATATAATTCGGATACATGGAAAGTTTGCACATAAGTGCCACATATGTAGCCAAGCTACCATGTAACCCGCCCATAAGTGAACTTAGACTCAACTCAACGAGCTCGGATGCCTAGTTACATCTTACGAACTCGGACTCAACTCAACGGGTTCGAACATTCGCATCCATAAGTGAACTCGGACTCAACTCAACGAGTTCAGATGCCCAAATATCCCAGTGACATGTCACTTGTATCCTAATCCATTCTTAAGGTTCAACGGGACCTTTTTCCCAATCATGTGTCTCAACCATCTTCTACGGAATGCCGATACCGATACTCGGTAGTATTTCACATTTTCCAAGTATATCACATAATTTGACATATTATCAAACAATTATCACAAGTATAATATTTCATAATAATTATCATATCATTTAAATAACATTAAAACATTTAAAATAATAACTATGTTACCAACATTTACATATGAACTTACCTCGTGTGCGAAAATAGCTACTTTTACCATTTCGTCCACAACTTGGTATTTTTCCCATTTTAGCCCTAATTTCAGTTTTCCTTGCTCTATCATTTAAAATATAATCTAATTAGGACTCACATTATTCAAATTAACCCAAAATCATATTTTAGCAAAATTACAATTTTGCCCCTAAACTTTTGCATATTTACACTTTTTCCCCAAAGCTTGTAAATTAAACTTCAGCCTATTTTCTTACGTTTTATGACATTCTGGTCGTTTTTCCCTTCTATAGCAACATCAAATTCTCACTCTAACATGCACTTATGACTATTAGGTATTTTTACCGATTAAGCCATTTTACTCGTTTTCACTTAAAACCGAGTAGCACAAGTTGTCTAACATAATTTAAAACCTCATATTCTATCATAAAACACCAAAATACACAAATTTCATCTATGGGTATTTTTCCAATTATGAACGCTAGGTTGAATTATTGCTAGCATAAGCTAAATCAAGTTACCGGGACTCTAAAAACGTAAAAAACATTAAAAACGAGGCTAGAATGGACTTACAATCGAGCTTGGAAGCTTGAAAAACCCTATACATGGTTTCTTCTTGCTATATTCGGCCATGGGGTTGAAGATGGACACATTTGGGTTTTAAAATTTGTCTTTTAATTCATTTTACCCTTAAATGACCAAAATGCCCTTTTTACTATTCTTTAAATTTTTACCCTTCCAAGCCCATTTTTGTCTAGATTTTTTTAGAAATTGGTCAAATTACTCTTTAAGGACCTCTAATTAATAATCTAATTCAATTTTATGCAAAATGCTTCTAGAACACAAGTTTTGCAATTTATTCAATTTAGTCCCTAACATCAAATTAAGCACTTTATGCATAGAATTTTTTCACGAAATTTTCACACAATCATGAAATCATATCATAGACCTCAAAATAATTATAAAATAATTATTTATATCTCGAATTTGTGGTCTCAAAACTACCATTCCGACTAGGCCTAAAATCAGGATATTACAGATGCATCCTCTCTTGATGTGATCACCGGTACATTTTCTCTCTATGATAATACTGTTATTGCTTTGATTGACCCTGGTTCTACTCATTCATATGTGTGCATGAAATTGGTGTCTAGCACGAATATGCCTATTGAGTCTACGGAGTTTATGATTAAAGTGTCTAACCCATTGGGAAAACATGTGATAGTTGATAAAGTATGCAAGAAATGTCCTTTGGTAGTTAAAGTTATTGTTTTCCGGCCGATTTGATGTTGTTACCCTTTGATGAGTTTGATGTCATATTAGGTATGGATTGGTTGACATTCCATGATGTTGTAGTAAACTATAGACAAAAGGTTATTAGACTGAAATGTGAAAATGGTGAAACCCTTTGGGTTGAATTAGGTGAGCCAGGGAACTTGCCTATTGTAATATCCTCAACGTCTGCCCAGAAATGTTTGAGGAAAGGATGTGAAGCTTATTTAGCTTTTGTAATGAATACTAAGGAATCAGAGTTGAAGATTGAGTCAGTGTCGATTGTAAGTGAATATGTGGATATATTCCAAAAGAATTACCTGGGCTACCCCCTAATAGAGGGTTGAATTTGGTATAGAGCTAATGCCAGGGACGACGTCTATTTCAATTGCTCCATATCAGATGGCCCCGACTGAGCTGAATGAACTAAAGTCACAGTTGCAAGAATTGACCAATAAGGGTTTCGTGAGACCAATCTTTTCACCGTGGGGTGCTCCGGTGTTGTTTGTGAAAAAGAAAGATGGATCTATGAGGTTGTGCATAGATTACCGGCAGTTAAATAAGAGGACGATCAAGAACAAATACCTGTTGCCACGAATTGACGACTTGTTTGACCAATTGAAGGGAGCAGCATGGTTTTTCTAAGATAGACTTGAGATCTGGCTACTATCAACTACGAGTTAAAGAAGCAGATGTGCCTAAAACTACTTTTAGGACGCGGTATGGCCACTATGAGTTTCTCGTCATACCTTTCGGTTTAACAAATGCTTTCGCCATGTTTATGGATTTAATGAAAAGGGTATTTTGGTCATATTTAGATAAGTTTGTTTTTGTATTCATCGATGATATCTTGATATATTCTAGAGATAAGGTAGAACATGCTGAACACTTAAGAACTGTTTTGCAAAATCTGAGGGACAATCAGTTGTATGCAAAATTTAGTAAAAGTGAATTTTGGCTTCAAGAAGTCGGCTTTTTGGGTCATATTGTCTCGATTGATGGCATTAGGGTTGATCCCAGCAAGGTTTTTGCTATTGTTGAATGGAAACCACCAAAGAATGTCACTGAGGTTAGAAGTTTTTTAGGGTTGGCTAGTTATTACAGGCGATTTGTAAAGGACTTCTCTATGATTGTGACTCCCATGACAAGGTTACTGCAAAAAGGAGTTAAGATTGAATGGTCGGATAAGTGTCAGTAGATTTTCGAGAAGTTGAAAATGTTATTGACCGAGGCTCTAGTATTAGTACAACCCAAACTAGGAAAAGAGTTCGTGATTTATAGCGATGCTTCTCTAAATGGGTTGGGATGTGTACTTATGCAAGAGGGCAAAGTTGGGGCTTATGCCTCGAGACAGTTGAAACCTCACGAGAAGAATTATCTGACACACAACCTAGAGTTGGCCGCCATAGTGTTCGCTCTGAAAATCTGGCGACATTATTTGTTCAGAGAGATATGCCATGTATACACCGATCATAAAAGTCTTAAGTACTTAATGACCCAGAAGGATTTAAATCTAAGGAAACGGAAATGGTTGGAACTATTAAAGGATTATGAGTTGATTATCGACTACCATCCAGGAAAAGCGAACGTGATCGATGATGCATTAAGTAGAAAATCATCGTTTGCATTAAGAGTAATGAATACCCGATTGACCTTGTTAGAGGATGGTTTGGTTCTAGTAGAGTTAAAATCTAGACCGACGTTTCTTTAAGAAATTTGCGAGGCTCAGAAAAGTGACAGTAAATTACTATCCAAGAAAACCCAGTGCGAATCGGATGTTGAATCAGATTTTAGGATTGGTTCCGATGGTTGCTTGAGATTTCGGGAAAGGATTTGTGTTCCTAAGGGCATCGAATTGATTCAGAAGATTTTAGATGAGGCACATAGTGGTTGTTTATAGTGCACCCCGAAAGTACGAAAATGTACAATTATTTGAAGAAAATGTATTGGTGGCCGGGGATGAAAAGAGATATTTCAGAGTTTGTATCCAAATGCCTAGTATGTCAACAAGTGAAAGCCGAGCACCAAGTACCTTCGGGTTTACTTCAGCCTATTATGGTCCCAGAGTGGAAGTAGGATTGGATTACTATGGACTTTGTAACGGGTTTACCGGTAACCCCGAGGAAGAAAGATGCTATGTGGGTTGTGGTTGATCGACTGACAAAGTCGGCTCATTTTATTCTGGTACGCACCGATTTCCCACTCGACAACTAGTCAAGTTATATATTTCAGAAATTGTGAAGTTACACGGAGTACCTTTGTCTATCATATCGGATAGAGATCAGAGGTTTATATCGCGGTTTTGGAAAAAGCTCCAAGAAGCTTTGGGTGTAAAGTTAAATTTTAGTACAGCTTTCCACCCACAGACCGATGGCCAATCAGAGAGAGTAATTTAGACCCTGGAAGACATGCTCCGATGTTGTGTATTGGAGTTTCAGAGAAGTTGGGAAAAGTATTTGCCGCTGGTGGAGTTTACTTATAATAACAGCTTTCAGTCGAGTTTGAAGATGGCACCTTATGAAGCATTGTATCTGCGTAAGTGTCGAACGCCTTTGTATTGGACCGAGCTTAGAGAGAGTCAGATTCACGAGGTCAACTTAGTCAATAAGACCGAAAAAAGTTAAGGTGATTCGTGATTGTTTAAAGGCCACTTCGGATAGACAGAAATCTTATGCAGATTTGAAATGAAAAGAGATCGAGTTTCAAGTCGGTGATAAGGTATTTCTAAAAGTATCCCCGTGGAGAAAGGTTCTTAGATTTGGTAAAAAGGGTAAACTGAGTCTGTGTTTTATCAGACCTTATGAAGTGATTGAGAGAGTCAGACCTGTAGCCTATTGGTTAGCTTTACCATTAGAATTGGAAAAGATCAATGACGTATTCCATGTGTCCATGTTACGCCGATACCGCTCTGACCTTTCACATGTGCTTTCTCTGATTGAAGTAGAGATTAGATCGGATATGTCTTATGGTGAGGAACCTGTTAAGATTTTAGCTCGAAAAGTTAAGAAACTGAGAAATAAGAGCATTCCCCTTGTGAAAGTGTTATGGCATAGACATGGGGTTGAAGAGGCCACATGGGAGCCCGAAGAAATCATGAAAATCCAATACCCAAACCTTTTTATCGGTAAGATTTTCGGGGACGAAAATTCTTAAATAGAGAGAATTGTAATAGGCCTATTTTAGGGCTAGTCAAAAAAATGGTTTCGAAACCACTAACCTGAGGTTGAGGAAATTATTTTAAATATTATTTTATGTATTGTAACAAGATTAGATAAGAGCATGAAAATTTTGGTGAATTAATTTTAGTGATTGCTTGCTTAATTACGAAAAAGGACTAAATCGCATAATGTGCAAAAGTCCTATTTTGTTAGATAAGGGTGTCAATTAGCTAAAGAACCTAAATTTGGGGCCTTTACAAAGCAATTAGACCCCCAATGCTTAGGCTAACAGGCCATAGGAGACAAAAGAAAGAGAAATGGTCAAATTTAGATGGGTTGGTGACCAATTTTGACTAGAACAAGAATAAAATAAAGAGAAAAAGATATCATCTTTTCCTCTTCTTCTTCATCACTGAAAAATGCAGCCATTAGAGGGTTTTTGAGCTTCAAAATTTTCAGCCACTTAGTCTCTTTACAAGTAAGTGATTTTAATGAGTTTTCTTAATAATTTTTACATTTTTTTAGACCCTTGTGTCATGAGCTTTCTAATAAGGGGACTATTTTACAAAATGGTTGAAAGTCTAAGGTTTTCCATGAGAGCATTTAGGTTGTTTTCTGAATTTTTTTTAGAAGAATATGAGTCTTAGATGAGTAATAAATAAATTTTGTGAAGGGATTTCTCATGAAAACCCCAATAGGGACTATTTTGCATAAGTTGTAAAATAGATGATAAATGTGTGAAATAGATGAAATTTTGGATTTCTATAAGAGTAAAAAGGTTCGGCTAGGCTTATAATAGGGAGAAATTTGATAAAAAAATTGACTTTTGAGCATAGGGGTAAAATGGTCATTTTGTGAAAGTCTAGGGGCAAAATAGTCATTTTGCCCAATTATGAAATTTTGAGTGTCTAAATTGATGTGCTGATAAAAAAATGAATTTTATTAATTTAGATTAAGAAAAGCGTGATTCGGGTCTTGATCGGGGTAAGAATAAAATTTACGAGGATTAAGCTTGTCTTCATCATTTTGTATTGAGGTAAGTACCTATGTGAATAATGTGTTATTGAAGCTTACTTTGGAATATTTTGATAATATAGATATGTAATTGGCTCATTGTTGTTATATATCTAAATTCTATTTGTTGCCATGAATGTATAAATGACATGCTATGTGAGTAAAGTACATTGTGAGCAAGTACGATGCTATTCGGCTAGTTATGAAATCCCGTTGGACTTTAGACATAGCATAGGATACAAAGGGGTATGTTATAAAAATCATGTGGTCTGAACTCATGAGTTAAGTCTGAGTTCATGAGATGAATGTTATAGGTAACGTGGGTCCGGGTACTGGCTTCGTGTACAGACCCGTGAGTGGCTCAATGAGCGAACGTTACATGATAGCTATGGGGTCCGGGTCCTGACCTGATAAAAAGGCTCGTAAGTAGCTCAAATGTGAGCGTTTCATAGTACAAGGTAGCCCTGATTTCTTATATGGTAATTAGATGCAAATTCTCCGCGTATCTATATGTATTCCGAGAGTTCAATGGGTAACATTGAATATTTAATTGGTGAAAACTTGATGAATTATGTATACTGAACTTATAGATAGTACCTGAGTAAGGGACGAGATGCATGAAGTATACATGAATGAAAGGAAGGATAAGATAGAGATGTTAAAGGATTTATATCTTTTAAGCATGACAAGTTACCATTTGACGAATATGATTTTCTTTTAATTGCACTTTATTTGCATATATTTACTTACTAAGCTCCCACACTTACCCTCTTTTCTTTTCTTTCCTTATAGTGACACCAAGCTAGCATCGGGGATCCAGTGACGTCTTAAAGCTTCGATCACACTATCACTTAAGACCTTAGAATAGCTAGTTTAATTGTTTTGTTTTCTGGCATGTATAGGGACTCGAGTCTTTTGTTTATTATTTTGTTAGTTAGCCATAATGTGTTGGCTCATATTGTAATATCCTGATTTTGGGCCTAGTCGGAATAGCGGTTTCGTGACCACAAAATCCGAGATAGAAATAATTATTTTATGATTATTTTAAGGTCTATGATATGATTGCATGATTGTGTGAAAATTTCGTGAAGAAATTTTATGCATAAAGTGCTTAAATTGAAATTAGGGACTAAATCAAATAATTTGTAAAACTTGCATTCTAGAAGTTTCTAGTATGAAATTGTTTTGAAATATTAATTAGGAGGTCTTAAATAGCAATTTTACCAATTTCTAAGTCTATGGACAAAAATTGGACATGGATGGAATTTTTGGAAAGTTTAGTAGTAAGGGCATTTTGGTCATTTAGGGGTAAAATGAATTAAAATACAAAATTAAAAGCCAATTTTGCTCATCTTCAACCCCATGGCCGAACATAGAAAGGAGAAACCATGGCTAGGGTTTTTCAAGCTTCCAAGCTCGATTGTAAGTCCGTTCTAGCCTCGTTTTTAATGATTTTTACGTTTTTGGAGTCCCGGTAGCTCGATTAAGCTTATGCTAGCAATAATTTATCCTAGGGTTTATATTTGGAAAAATACCCATAGGTGAAATTTGTGTATTTTGATGTTTTATGATAGAATATGAGATTTTAAATTATGTTAGACAACTTGTGCTACTCGGTTTTAAGCGAAAACTAGCAAAAGGGCTTAATCGGTAAAAATACCTAATAGTCATAAGTACATGTTAGAGTGAGAATTTGATGTTGCCATAGAAGGGAAAAATGATCAGCATGTCATAAAACATAAGAAAATAGGTTGAAGTTTAATTTACGAGCTTTGGGGCAAAAGTGTAAAGATGCAAAAGTTTAGGGGCAAAACTGTAATTTTGCTAAAATATGATTTTGGGTCAATTTGAATAATGTGAGTCCTAATTAGACTATATTTTAAATGATATAGCAAGGAAAACTAAAATTCGGGCTAAAATGGAAAAATACCAAGTTGTGGACGAAATGGTAAAAGTAGCCGTTTTCGCATACGAGGTAAGTTTATGTGTAAATAATGTAGCATAATTGTTATTTTTAAGTTATTGATGTTAATTATATGATATGCTGATTTTTTTATCGTGAAATATTATGCTTTGTGGTTAATGTTGAGTAATATGCAAATTATGTTTACTACTTGATATATATGAATTGCTACCGAGTATCGGTTCCGAGATTCCATGGAAGACGGCAATGTGAGATCGAGGAAAAAAGCCCGTTTGAACCTTAGGAATAGATTAGGATACAAGTGACATGTCACTAGGATGGTTGAGCATCCGAACTCGTTGAGTTGAGTCCGAGTTCACTTATGGATGCGAATGTCCGAACTCGTTGAGTTGAGTCCGAGTTCGTGAAATGTAACTAGGCATCCGAACTCGTTGAGTTGAGTCCGAGTTCACTTATGGATGCGAACGTCCGAGCTTGTTGAGTTGAGTCCGAGTTCACTTAGGGGCGGGTTATATGATTTCTTGATTACATATGAGGCATTTATGTGCAAATTATCCGTGTATCCGAGTTGTATTCCGATGTGTTCAATGGGTGAAATTTCTAGTGAAATGAAAGAACACTTAAGATGCAAGCGACGTTTTGGTAAGTGTTGTGAAATGGACACTTTGGACAGGTATGTTCTTAACCCTCGGGTTGATAATAGATACAACAACGATAAGGTAGTAAGATGATGAATGATGTTTAGAAATATGATATATGTTTTGGTGATACCATGCTAAAGTTGTTTGGTATATTTGTATTGTTATGTTACTTGTTATTTACATATGAACTTACTAAGCATTTATGCTTACTCCTCCTCTTTATTTACTGTAGTTTTGAACAAGCCAGCTCGGGAATCGGGACGGGTCAAGGTTCGATCACACTATCCAAAGGACTTTCATCCGGGTAAATGGCTTGTAAAACTTAAGTATGGCATGTATAGCAATATATTTATTTTGTGTAAATAATTTTATGATATGGCCATGATTGGTTGAGAAAATGTTTGATATTGATAAGTCATGGTGATGGTTAAATTTAGATCATGTTTGATATCATGGAAGTTTAATAGGTTATCTAGTTCATAACAACTCATGAAAAGATGAAATTTGCCTTAAAACAGAATATTGCTGCAGCAATGACATGAATTTGAAAAATCACTAAAAATAGTATAAATGGAATTAAATGATGAGAAAGTTATGAAATTGAAGCTTAATGAGTCTATTTTCATATGGATAAAAAAAAATAGGCATATAAATTATACTTTATGAGATATTTGAAACCTTGTGAAACAGGGCCAGAGTGATTTCTTGATCCTCTGTTCTGACTTTAAAAATTCATAATAAATTGTAAAAAAATAATTAGTAGTCATTCTTTATATTACAGATTCCTTATCGAGTCTAGTTTTAAGAGAAACAAACCTCGTAGTCATTGAAATTCTGTATAGAGAGATATCTGATTCGTAATACACAGATATCAGAGCAGTCAAACCCTGAAATAGGGGAGACATTAACTAATAAACTGTACTAATTGGCCCAACCAAAAATTCTAGAAAAAAATTAGTAAATAGATATATGAGTTTAGATTTATGAAAAATTTACGGATCTTGATTTCAAGTTTCATAACTCGAGATATGATTTTTCTTGTAACTGTGACGCGAGTAGCTAGAAAGCTATGAATGTAGAAATAAAAGATTTGAAGTTCTTAATTTGATAAATTATGTTCGGTAACTCCTCAAGCTCGACTCCGGTGACGGTTTCGGGCGTGGGGGCGTTACACATATGATAAAAATGATACTCATTCTGTATAGACTATGAATGTTGGCTAACACCAATTATTATTCAATGCAATGTTGCAAATTTCTAATGGTTGTGGCTGTTTTGGTTATGCATGGTATGTTCGTATTGATCTTGGTTGATCTTGTGTAGATAGGGGTATGTAAGGGTGGCAAAGAGGCTTGGTAAATAACTTTATTTTGTCCACATGGGTAGACACACGGGCGTGAATGACACACGGTCAACCCCATGGGTGTGTTTTTCAGCCGTGTGTCCCCTGTACGTAAAAATTTCAAGTCAGTATGCATGGTAGTAAACACATGGGCAGAGACACGGTTGTATGTCTCAGCCGTGTGAAGGGCACGGCCTAGCACACTGGTATGTGCCTTGGCTGTGTGGCCCTTAAGGATTGCTGACGTTAGAAATAGAATGTCCAAGGTTTTGCACACAGGCTAAGACACGGTCGTGTCATGGCCGTGTGAAGGACACAGTTCATGGACATGGACGTGTGTCAGGCTGTGTGAAAACCCCTATAGGTTCAAATTAGAAAATAAATCCATACGGGTAAGGGACACGGGCGTGTCCCAATGTGCTTAGGCCGTGTGAGCCACACGACCCATCAGCACGACCATGCCTAAATGGTCACACGGGCGTGTTGCCCCTCTCACATGGGAGTGTGCCCCTGTGTTAAGTGTTATTTTCAAGATTCTTTGAAGGATCCGGATTGATTCTGAATGGGTTCCAATGGATGTTTAGAGCCTCGTAGGTTCTTATTAAGGAGTTTATAATAAAAAAAAAGTGAAAATGTTTTTAATTTGACCATGTTTTGGTGATATGAAAATGTTTGTATGCATGAGTTCAAGTTAGGTAATACCTCATATTCTATCCTGGCATAATGCACGGGTGTGGGGTGTTACACAACTGGAGGTCCAACCCACTCTCATGATTCAACCATATCCGACTCGACCTTCCTCGCTTTATACCTCCCCAAGGTCACCATCCCCAGCTTGCCATTGTCTAGCTCGTCAACCTAGCTCGCCTATCCAACGTTACTCGCTTTACACCTCCCTTAGGTCATCATTCTGAGCTCGCCCCTGTCAGCTCGTCAACGTAGCTCGCCTTCTCCCAACTTGCCTACATTTAGCTCACTAACTCAGTTTCCCAGGGAGTATCATTAGGAATACATGTCACTCTTGGGAGGTTAATGTGTCATCATGCATGGCACTTAGTTGTCCCTAATACATCACATCAGGAAATCACACCTTATAAATATAAAAATAGACTCCAAAAGGGGGGTAAAGAGAAAAGGATACTCAACACTATTAAATTTAAAATAGAGTCTTATGTATAAAAAAATCAAATGATCTAAAGAAACAATAATTTAAAAGTTATTAAATTAAAATGATTTTTAAAACTTTATATTGATTTAGAGAAAATAGTCATTTAGAATAGATATGAAAATATGGTTGTCCTGGAATTGATTTTTTAAAGGATTTTAAATAATCTTTATTTTTTAAAATTTTTATAAAATTTAATAATGTCTTACAAAATTATAAATTTATTTATAATGTTTTATAATTTTTTATTTGCGCCCTAAACAATTATTTATTCAAGTGCATTCCGAACATTAAAATTTTAAGTAACATTTTCTTTTCTTTTCGCTGATGTAAAGATGAAAAACAAACATTGGTGAAATGATTTAATTTAAGAATTTAAAGGGTTAATTAAGTGTGTTTTGATAATCATTTTTTAGGGAACCAATAATATATAAATAAAAAATACAGATATTATAAAAAGAAATTCAAATTTCAAATAGAAAGGAATAATTCAAAAAATTAACTAATCCGAACAACTGTCATGCCTATGTTTCTCTTCTATCTCCTCTCATTTTGTAAAAATTTCCCCTTTTCCTCTGTTTTCACTATGCTTCGACTCTTCAATCAACTTGTTCATTAACACAAACCATGTTCCTCTTATTCTTTGTTTTAACAGCAACCACCATACCCTGAAGCAAATCTGAGAAAGGGGAGCTCACAGCCCCCCAGTTTCTTGGAAGAAAATAAAGAAGTTAAAGAAAGAGTAAATTTTCTTTTAATTCCTACGCCGGCCAAGGAAAATGAGCGCCTCCAGATTCATAAAGTGTGTCACCGTCGGCGATGGCGCCGTCGGCAAGACCTGCCTGCTCATTTCTTACACCAGCAATACTTTCCCTAGGGTCAGCCTTTTACGCTCTCTTCTTTCCTGAATTTTCGGATCTTTGTTGCATCTCGCTTTGACCCCCTTTTTTTTTTTTCATTTAAAAAAAAAATTCCCGTTTGCTTCCCTGATAGATAAAGAAATCCATAATACAAGCTGAAAATTTATGTTCCATTAATACGAAAGAATAGTTGTTTAAAATTGTTTATGTTCTGTGAGATTTGTTATATCAGATTGGGCCCAATGCGGTTACATTGTAGGCAAATCATGTGCAACGAGATCTTTTCGCTGTTAATTGAAGTTAATTCCGCTCAAAATTAAAATCAAAGATAGGGGATTTAGGTTTTACTGATTTTCTCTATTGATATATTTGTTTGTTGATAATTGCTATGGTAACAGGACTATGTCCCGACAGTTTTCGACAATTTCAGCGCAAATGTTGTGGTGGATGGTAGCACTGTCAACTTAGGTTTATGGGATACTGCTGGTATTTTGGAAACAGCTTCTACAGTTCCTTTTTATTAGTATGTTTGACTTCTTTCTTGCTTTGGTTTGAAATGATTGCCTTGAAACAGGTCAGGAAGATTACAATAGATTAAGACCTCTGAGCTATCGTGGGGCCGATGTGTTTATTCTTGCATTTTCTCTCATCAGCAAGGCCAGTTACGAAAATGTTACCAAGAAGGTTTCAACTTTGAATATCTTCTGTCTTTAGATAATAATTTTGTGCACTATGAAATGTCTCTATAACGCCATCTCAATGCTGACGTTGCTTTTCATATCAGTGGATTCCTGAATTGAACCATTATGCACCGGGTGTTCCGATAGTTCTGGTCGGAACTAAGCTTGGTATGCTTCTTACTCTTTTATTAAAGGTATCCTTACATATATTGTTTTTCTGAACTGCAAAAGGTTTGATTCTCTAAGTGAAAGATTTTTTACAAAAAACTTATCATTTTATATTGATGTTTGTGGAAGTCTTTCTATTTCATGAAAGGTTCTCATGTTATCTACTATTTGCTCTTGTAGATCTCCGGGATGATTCGCAATACTTGGCAGATCATCCTAGTGCACTGCCAATTTCTACAGCTCAGGTACATATATGTATAAAATATTTCAATGAGAATATGTCCCACTTGTAAAATATTATTTGATCTTGCGTAACTTGTTCATGAAAGGGAGAGGAGTTAAAGAAACAGATTGAGTCTTCTTCCTACATCGAGTGCAGTGCAAAATCACAGCAGGTTAAATGTTCTCGTCATATTCTTCATGGTTTTTAATAAAAAATTGTGATGAAGCCGTTTGTATGTGATGGAATCTTGTTACTGCAGAATGTGAAGGCAGTGTTTGATGCAGCCATTAAAGTAGTGCTCCAGCCTCCTAAGAAAAATAAGAAGAAAAAATCTGGTGGTTGCTCAATATTATGATCAGTGGAAGATTCAAGGCTGAAACCAAGTGCCAGCTTCTTGCTGCTCGTATCTCTACCACTGTCACCTTTTTTTGAAGCAGCAGAAGCCATCATGTATAGTCTCAAGATAGCATCAGGTTGTTTCGTGTTTTACTTATTGCCATGGTCTATAGGTGATGATGATAAATATTTCATGTTAACATGCATACCTCATTCGGGTTTTCATGTTTAAACTTCCACTCATGTGTAAACCAGATGCATACCTATTAAGAAATAATCATTTTCTTGCATTATGCTTTAATTTTAAGCAATTTGATTAAATGATTAGTATTGTTGAATGTTGATGCCATTTCATATTTTATTTTTTATTTATATAATATTAGAAAAGAGGATGAGTACTAGACTTGATCGGGCTGGATTAATAAAAATTTTAGGCTTAGGTTTAGTTAAAAAAATGGGTCTAAAATTTTGTCCAAGCCTGACAAAGATAAAAATGTTAAATTTGAGCTTGGTTCGGTTTGTTCATATTAATTTTTTTATATAAAAAATTTTAAAAATATAACACATCAAATACACTAAAATATTAAAATAAATATTTCTCAACAAATTAAAAATACATTAAAAAAATTATACTTAAATAAAAATATTAATAAGCAACGGTAAAAAAAATTTAGGCAAATTTAAGTCGGGCTTAGCCTAAAATATCTTATTCAAGACTACCCATTTAAAAAATGGGTCTTATTGTTTTTCTAAGTTTATTTTTCAAATTTAAATTTCTTTCCAAATCTTTTTACTTTTCAAGCAGTTTTTTGTGGCCCGAGTTAGGATTAGATCTAATTTAAACCCATGTTATCCCTAATATTATTTTCCTAAAGTGTTTTCAGGTTCGTTTTATCTATACCTATATATTAAATTAAGATCTTCCTCATGTTGACACATTGCACACACACCACTATGCTTTTAATTTATTTATTTACATTTTATAAAAGTGGTTAATTTTTAGTTTTGGTCTTAATACGTTTAAAATTGAGATTTAATACTTATTTTTAATTTTTAATATAATTTGGTCTCTATATTTTTAAAATGTTATTTATTAATTTAATATTTTATAATATAATTAATTAGTTCAAATAACTAATATCATTTAATTAAAATATTTCGGGGTTATACATAATTTGAAAATAAATTTATAATTTTAAAATGTAAAAGAAATTAAATTTTAAAAATAAAAAGATTAAATCTCAAATATATAAAACATATCATTGATTCCTCACATTTGCATTCCCGCACTTGGCTAATAAACAGGCATCGGTTCCTCATGCTGCGTGTTAATTACATAAATTTTCTTTTCCATGGGATATATTAAACAATCCTAACTAGTTTTCAAAAATAAAATATTTATGTTATAATTAAAATTTATTTAAAAATTTTAAATTGCACAACAATGTAAATATAATATTTTAAATTTTACATTTGAATTGGAGATATTTTAATTTAGTAAGTAATTAAAGTTGGAAGGGTAAATTATTTACTTATAAATTTTAGTACAGTAAAATCATCATGATTTTAACAAAATTAAAATTGATTTGAAAAAATTATTATAAATATTTTATTAAGTGGATGTCCATCATGATTAATATAAAGTTTTGGTATACTTTAAATTCAAATAGTTATTAGAATTAAATCTCTACTTCTTTTATACTTCTTATGCCTATAAATAGAGACTCTGATGAAGCATTATAACCATCCCTTTTGATCAATAAAGTTCATTCTCTGTTGCTCTCATATTTTTTTGTTCTTTATTCTCCCCATCTCTCTTTATTTTATAACACGTTGTCAGTACGATTTTGCTCAAAGTAATAGTTCCTTTTATCGACGATCAAATTTATCCTCCATGATTTTCAATTTCTTTGACGGCAAGATGCAAAGTTTTTACAGGAAGTTTCTTTTATTTAATGTTTTATATCTGATTATTATTTTTCATTCTTCTTTCATTATATGTTATCATTGTTTTGATTAACTTATTTTACTTTTTTTGTTCTTTCATACCTTCTAGTGATGACGATTATGTTAAAGATCTTTAGGTATATTTTACTATGTTTTATTTATTTTTTATTATAATTGAAGACTAATCATGACAACATGCATAGATTTTGATTTGAAATCTCAAGCATGTTTGCGATGGTAATTATGAAATAAAGAATCTATTGGGACGCTTATAAGTCTGTCCTACTAGATTTGTTGCATTCTCCAAAGTGAATGTAAACATAATAATGGACCACTAAAAGTGAGAACATAGTAATAAATAAGAGAACAATAAGAGTTCTTAAGATAACTCTTTAAAGGGTAAAGATAACTTATGTTATCAATGTGATATAAAATATTATTGGTCACATATGATATTTTGTGTTAATATTCTTTGAGGAAGGATATGAGAATGTAGTAATAAATTCTATCATTATAGATAGAAAGTATTTATCTTTTTGGTACTAAAACAAATAAATATTATTTCAATATTTGATAGTACAAAATTAGTCGAAAGCTCTAGAAGAGTTAATATATTAATATCTTATGATGGTTAATCCATTGGTTTTAAAAGATATTTATAAAGGATTTTATATTGAGATTTTGAATGAGGAAAATATTATATTTCATATGAGTCACTATTGCTATAAAAATCTATTTTGAAAGGATGAAAAATGGAGGATTGAGTTATTGATTACTCTTGTTATTAAATTGAGTTGATTGTGGTTATCTTTGGGATCTTCTTTTGTCATCATCCCTATTAAAGGGTTGATTTGACTGTGAAAGATCTACTCATGAGCAATATTCTATCTAAAACTTATTATGGTTGGATGCATCTAAAGTTGTAAGTATTTTTTAAAAACTCTAAGTATAACTCTACAGTATTCAGAATAAGTTCTCAATTAAAATTATGTGGTGAAATATTACTAATAAGAACTTGCAAGAGAGAAAACTTATGTATGAAAAGTCATTGGTTATGTACCTGTTATACACATGGAAAATAAGATTCACTCTCAAAGTTTGCTATTAATAGATTTTTGGGCATTTGAAGATTTTGGCATATTCCCTGAAGCGAATATTGCATACAATTATTTGGAAATTATATTTATTGACTTGGTGGCATTGTAGACTTCACGTTGATTTAGACATTTCCAGTAGTAAATGTCACAATAGTACTTATATGTGGATACAAATTAAAAGGAATGATAATAAAATTATCAGTTTGTTACAATTTAGTACAATTGAAACACATGCCAGAAGTTTACTAATACAAATGCGTTTACTACTTGGCGTGACCAGTTAGACCATCTTGGATTATAAATGACGCGAAAATTAATTGAGAATTCATATGGACATTCAATTAAAGAACCAGAAGATTCTTTAATTTAAAAAATTCTCATTTGTTGCTTGTTCTTAATAAAAATTGGTTCTTAGAAACTCACTAGCTAAAGTTGAGATTTAATGTCTTGCATTTCTGAAATGAATATGCGCCCATTCATCCACCATGTGGATGGTTTTGATATTATATGATTTTGGTAGATGCATCTACAAAACAATCACATGCGTTATCAATTCACAACCTGTCATTTGTGAGATTACTTGTTTAAATGATTACTTTCAGATTATACAATTAAAACAGTTCATCTTGCTCATGTTGGTGAGTTTACATCTCAAGTTTTCAATGATTATTGCATGTCAATTGGGATAAAAGTTGAACATCCTGTAGCTCATGTTCACATACAAAATGATTTAGTTGAATTGTTTATCAAATGCCTCCAACTAATAGCTAAATCATTACTTATGAGAACAAAACTTTCTATTTCAACATGAGATTGTATCGATTTACATGTTGTACGCATCAAGCCAATAAATTATAAATACTCGCCATTATAATTTATTTTTGGTCAAGAGCCAAATATTTTCCATCTAAAAATTTTTGGATGTGCGGTATATGTTCCAACTGTTCCACCACAACGCACAAAGATGGTTCATAATAAGAGATTGGGAATGTATATTTATATGAGTCTCCTTATAATATTTTTAAGCTATTAATTCGAGATTTAATTATGATATGAGTTGTCAGTTTTCCCAACATTAGGGGGAGAGAAATAATAACTTATAATGAGTTAGGGGGAGAGTAATTTGAACCAGAAGTTCAATAAGGATAACTCATTACAAGTTAACTGTTAGATGTATTACAAACTTAATGAGAATAACCAAGTGTTATGTACCATCTAATATTTTAATTTGATTCAAAGTCCCAGTAGGACAATCAATTGGAATAAATAATAGATTAATCGGTTCCAAATATGAAAATTATTCTAGATGGTCATATAGTGGAGGCAGGTGCTCCAGAAGAGACCCAAGACATAACTAATAAGTAAAACTTCAGAAGAGATTCAGGTACCTGAAACTGAATTTTAAAATAATGAAAATAAAAGATCTCGATAAGTTATGTCAATTAGAGAAAATGTAGAACCGCATAATAAAAGTGGTTGGCCATGATTTTGCATTAAATATTATTATTAAAATAATGAAATAAAAGGAGGATCTTGAATAAATCTATTGAGAAATATAGATATGGAATAAATTGATCAAAATAGAAAGACGCAACTTAGGTACAATTAAATTTGAGGAGTTTTTGGACCAGTAGTCCAAATATCTAAAGGTATAAAGCTAATGAGGGTGCAAATGAAGTAGTTTTGCAGAAGTGAAATAAAAATATAAAGTTTTTTGCTAAATCTTGGTATTGATTATGAAAAGATATAATATTCTTTTGTGGTGGATGCAATAACCTTTAGATATATTATTAAATTGACATCATAAAATATTTAACTTGCATCTAATGATTATTGTTACAAACTTTATAAATCACTATACTGATAAAGTTTATATTAAAATCCTTGAAGGATTTAGAATACTAGATGCATATTGAAATTCTAGAAATTATTCATTTATATGAATTGAAATAATTTGAACATATGTGGTAAATTTGAGTAGTTGAAGAAGGATTATAAAATGATCCAAAATCCCTATTTGTATTTTTATATAAGAATCATGATTAAAGTTTGTTATGACTATTGTTGAATCTCCTGAAGAGATCAAAATATATTTCCGAAAATTTTCCCTCACTCATGTTTTTTAAAAAAAATGGTAATATAAATGCTTATCAAATACATTCAAATAGTCATTTGAAAAACTAGTATTCAAGATTGAATACGTAGAATATGAGAAAATATGTGATGATTTGATGAGGAGGAGTAAATACGAGTTGTACTTTTTTCCCTTAATCGAGGTTTTGTCCCATTGGGTTTTCCTGGTAAGGTTTTTAATGAGGCAACATATTATGCGTATTATAGATCGTGTATTCTTTTTCCCTTGTTAGGTTTTTATCCACAGGGTTTTTCCTAATAAGGTTTTAATGAGGCATATTATCTACCAATAGATTAAGTGGATGTCCATCATGATCAAGATAAAGTTTTGGTATACTTTAAATTCTAATAGTTATTAAAATTAGATCTCTACTTTTTTTATACTTCTTATTTCTATAAATAGAAACTCTGATGAAGCATTGTAACTATCCCTTTTGATCAATAAAGTTCATTCTCTGTTGCTATCATATTTTTTTTGTTCTTTATTCTCTCTATCTCTCTTTATTTTATAACAAAAATAACTTAATTAGGAAATTAGTTAAATTTATTTCAATAAATAAATAATATTTTAAAATAGAAAAATAGTTACTAGACTGGTAAAATTATGTTAGATGTTTTAAAGACCAAATAACACATATAATTAAATACCAATACATGAGACAGGCCAAGAGGCATCTACATAACAAGGGACGACAACCTTAGTGTTGATAGGAAGTTGTCGCCCCCCATGTGTCTTAGTTAGGCTTTACATGTACTTTTCAATTAAAATATTATTATTTATTTACTCATGGTTCAACTAAAACTTGTATCTTTCTCTCTATATGGATATCATTGGTTAGGTCAAACACACACTACTTAAGCATCACTTTGTCAAAATCTAGCATGATTTATTTCCCAAGTAAATACTATATTTTGAGGGAGTTTATTTTTCAATTTCTAGCCATTGAGAAAATTAATATTCCACTAAATATTAATAAAATTTTTATTATGTGCATCCAATTTGTGAAATTAGAGCCCACATGCTAAACAAACTAAAGTACGAGATTAGCAGAAAAGATCATTGTAACACCCCTAACCCGTGTCCGTTGCTGGAATTGGGTTACTGAGCATTATTGGAATTTTCAAAACATTTACAGATAACACGCCTGTGCTATAGGCCGTGTCCGACCCTATGTAACTCTCTGACTTGTGCCACATAGCCAGCCACGCGCCTGTGTGACTCAGCCGTGTGATCAATTTAATTTTCAAAAATTAGGTGCACGGTTCACATGGCCAAGACACACGTCTGTGTTCTAGGCTGTGTAGCACACAGAGCTAAGACACACGTCCGTGTTCTAGGCTGTGTAGCACACAGAGGTAAGACACACGCCCGTGTCTCTGCCCGTATGCTCAATTCTGAGCATTCTGTTTCTCAAATTTAAGATGCAGGGGACACACGACCAAACCACACGCCCATGTGCCAAGCCATGTGTCACACATGATCAAGACACACGCCCGTGTGTCTACCTGTGTTGTAACACCCCGTACCCGAGTCCGTTACCGGAATCGGACACAAGGTGCACACAGACTTAACTATTTTCACAGTCCATTTAGAAATTTCCAGACTAGCTGGTCACTGCATCACTGTCGCCTTAAAAATCATATCTTGAGTTTCAAAGCTCTAAAATTTGTTTCGTAATTTTTCCCTAAAACTAGACTCATATGTCCATCTACATAATTTTTTTCTAGAATTTTTGTTCGAGCCAATTAGTACAGTTTATTAGTTAAAGTCTCCCCTATCCCAGGGTTCGACTACACTGACCTTCGTGCGTTACGAATAGAATATATCCTTGTAAAGGGCTTTAATACTAATGTCGTTTGTTTCTATAGAAACTAGACTCAGAGAGGAATCTATACATATATGGCATGACTCCTAATTATCTCTGGTTAATTTACAATGAATTTCCAAAGTCGGAACAGGGGATCCAGAAACCGTTCTGGCCCTGTTTCACGAGAACTTTAATATCTCTTAACATATAACTCATATGACCGTTTCGTTTCTTCCACATGAAAGTAGATTCATCAAAGTTCATTTGCATAATTTATTCACTATTTAATACCATTCGTACTATTTTTAGTGATTTTTCACATCCACATCACTGCTGCTGTCAGCATCTGCCTTTAAGGTAGGCTTTACCTATTTCATGATTTCCATGATTCAATTGGCCCCTTTTGCATACATAGCACAAAGTGTGATCATGATTAACCATCCCAATGGCTAATCGTTTCAAAACAATTCCATACCTCATAATGATCAACAAACAAGCGATTATGGTACTAGGCTAAAACGTATATAAGCCATTTTCGCATGGCCATCCAAGTTTACACAAAACCGAAAGGTACATGACCTTCAACAAAAGGGTAGTCCTATACATGCCATTTCAAAGTTCAACCAAAATTGTACCAAAATGGGGCTTTGATAGTGTGGATGACTTCGACTTGATGATCCCGAATCCGATAGCTAACGAGCAAAATCTATAAAGCAGAGAAAGCAGAGAAGGCGGAGTAAGCAATTCATGCTTAGTAAGTTTGAGCAAGAGATTCCAGCACAACAAAAGCATAGCATTCATAAAGCTAACGGATAATTTCATATGCACAAATTCTCAATATCATACTCATTTCACATTCCAACCCCTATGTTCATACATAAGGGATCATCTTAGCCAAATACCGGAAACCCATTACTCGAATTGAGCGAATATTATTCGATTGAGCGAATATTATTCAAGGAATCAACTAATTCAAGCACATACGAACATACCTCATTGCTGGAATTTTTCAAGCGTATTAACTGAAAATTTTATAGCAAGATATCTCATTCTCGAATCACGTACCTTGAAATTTAACCGGATATAACGACTCGCTCAAATGCCTTGAGAATGAAGCCGGTTATAGTGACTTCGCACGAATGCCTTCGGGACTTAACCGGGTTTAGTAACTTGCACAAATGCCTTGGGCTTAGCTCGGATTTATTAACTCCACGAATGCCTTGGATCCTAGTCCGGATATAGTCACTTAGCACAAAGCCTTGGGACTTAGCCGGACATCATTCAATAACCGAGCACAATTATCAATAAATTATGACACATTCAGTATTTCATTTTCATTAGCAAAACTCAAACACAAGGCACTTTTCACACTTGCAATTTAAACGATAGCCACACACAAAGAGCATGATTTTAATTTGCTTTAAACATGATCTAATCAATTCGAATTTAAGCTTTATTACTCAAGAACTTACCTTGGATGTTGTCGGCGATTTAAACTGACTACTCGACTACTTTTCCTTCCCTTTATCGGATTTAGCTCCCTTTGCTCTTGAGCTTAATTTGACAAATAAATTGATTTAATCATTTGAGCATCGAAGAGGAATTCAAGGTACTTAGCCAATATATATACTCATTAGGCATCAAAGTCGCATATGTACGAATCATGAATCGAACTCAACACATTAGTTAATATTCCTCTTTGCGAATTTTCTAAGCCAAGAATAGGCATCAATATGCTTGCCTCTAACCGAATGCATGCACACCAATTTCCCCTCATGTGGCGAATATGCATGTCCATGTTGAGGCCAATTATACACTTATTACCACACAAAAACAGCATACATTTTACTAACTAATGCATTCCATATTGTAACTCAATACACATCTATCATTTCCTTCATAACCAAACATCATCATAAGTAAGTATATACCTTGAGATAGTATATATATGTCATACCAATACATCATGCTCAAACATATATACATATATATATGCTAGAGCCGAATCTCAAGTTGATTGTAACTAAACATGAACATGATTTCGAAACACAAATCTTACTTTCCATGCAATGAGCCTAAATCACACTTATGGATGTACCATGGCCGAATACATCACGACACCATAATTTTGGTCATGATTACACAAAGAACTTAGTATCTCATTCAAAAATGCTTAAAGAAAATCTAAGAGTCCTCAATCCACCATCACACGTATCATTATCAAGCTTCATATTTAACATGCAATGGCATTAACTCAAAATCCACCTTGGCCAAATACCATCCCCATGATATAACAAAGATTTGAACCATGGGCTAATAAGAACATCAAGTTAGCAACCAAAAACATGCATGAATCTCATGGCACAACATCAAACATACCTTAATCTTGATGCAAGTATAGCCAAACCCCTTCCTAATCCTCTTCCAAACCAAGCATGAAGCAAAACTCCTTCCTTATCCTTAGTATTTTCGGCCAAAAAGAGAGTGAAATGGATGAACAAAATTTTTTTGTTTTCTTTCCTACCTACACGGCAATGGGGAGGGAGAGAAGCCTTCACACACACATTTTTTTTTTATTCCATACTCCTTATTTTATTCATTCCAACATAACCCACTTACCAAACATGTTTCATGACATGATTTTGCCCATAATTCCTTGTCATGGCCGGCCACTAGCTATTGGGGGGGGAATTTGACATGCAAGTCCATTGTTCTGCATGCATGCTTTAATTAGTCATCACACATTTCCCCATCATACTTTCAAAGTTTACTACTAGGTCCTTTCTAGTGAAATTCACATTTATAGCTCTAAATCAAAACATCAAAAATGTCAAACATGAGTTAACACACATTATAGGAAATAAAATAAATATTAAATTATTTTTATGCCTCGGTTTTGTGGTCCCGAAACCACATTCCGACTAGGGTCGTTTTAAGGCTGTCACAACTCTCCCCCACTTAAGAAATTTTCGTCCTCAAAAATCTTACCGGTAAATAGATTTGGGTATCGCTCTTTCATAGAGTTCTCGGGTTCTCAAGTAGCTTCTTCTATTCCGTGTTTGAGCCATAACACTTTCACTAGCGGAACCCTTTTGTTTCGCAACTCTTTTACTTCACGAGCTAGGATACGAATCGGTTCTTCTTCATAACTCATATCGGCTTGAATTTCAACCTCGATGGACTAATTACGTGCGATGGATCGGATCTATAGCGTCGAAGCATTGAAGCGTGGAATCGTTGTGAATCTTTTCGAGTTCGAGGCAAAATCAAACGATCATAATCGGGCCAACTTGTTCGGAGATTTCGTGCGGCCCAATGAATCTCGGCTCAACTTGCCCTTACGGTAGAATCGAGTATCTTTTTCAAAGGCGAAACTTTAAGAAACACTTTATCTCCCACGATACTCAATGTCCTTTCGTTTCAAATCAGCGTCGATTTACGACGATCTGTGGCGCCTTCCGGACTTTCACGGATTACCTTTACCTTCAGTTCAGCATCTTTAATCAAATCCACTCCAAAAATTTTGTTTTCACCGAGCTCGGTCCAAAACAATAGTGTACGGCATTTACGCCCATACAAAGCCTCGTAAGGCGCCATCTTAATACTTGATTGAAAACTATTGTTGTAAGAGAATTCAATCAAAGGTAAATACCGTTCCCATGAACCACCGAACTTGAGAATGCAACATCTCAACATATCCTCAAGTATCTGAATTATCCGCTCGGATTGACCATCGGTTTGAGGGTGAAAGGCGGTGCTGAAATGCAACTTGGTACCCAAAGCTTCTTGCAATTTCTTCCAAAATCGCGAGGTGAACCTCGGATCTCTATCCGACACAACAAAAATCGGTACCTCGTGTAATCTCACAATCTGAGAAACGTATAATTCAGCTAGTTTATCCAATGAAAAATCCGTACGCACAGGGATAAAGTGAGCCGACTTAGTCAGTCTATCAACAACAACCCAAATCGCATCCTTCTTACTTGCTGACAATGGCAGTCCGGACACAAAGTCCATTGTGACTCGATCCCATTTCCATTCGGGTATCGTGATCGGCTGAAGTAATCCTGAAGGCACTTGATGTTCCGCTTTCACTTGTTGACATATTAAACATCTCAAACAAAGTCGGAGATGTCTCGTTTCATACCATGCCACCAAAACCGACGTTTCAAATCGTTGTACATCTTCGTACTCCGGGTGAATTGCCATTCGGCTACAATGGGCTTCGTTCGAATTATTGAAATGAGTTCAATTCTTTGGAACACACACGACTTCGAACCTCAAACAATCGTCATCATCAATTTGAAACTCCGATTCCTTGTTGAACACACTCACCCGTTTTGCAAGCAACTCATCGTCAACTTTACGAGCCTCACGAATTTGATGAGTTAACAATGGTTTGGCCTTTAATTGACTACTAACACATTGTCGGGTAGAATAGACAGGTGTACATTCATTGCTCGTAAAGCAAACAGCGATTTCCGGCTTAAGGCGTCCGCAACCACATTAGCCTTTCCCGGGTGATAATCAATGACGAGCTCATAATCTTTTAACAACTCGAGCCAACGTTTTTGTCGCAGATTTAAGTCTCTTTGAGTCATCAAATATTTGAGACTTTTGTGATCCGAGTACACATGGCACTTCTCACCAAATAAGTAATGTCGCCATATCTTTAAGGCAAATACAATGGCAGCCAGTTCGAGATCATGGGTCGGATAATTTTTCTCATGTGGCTTTAATTGTCTCGATGCGTAGGCCACAAATCGACCTTCTTGCATCAATACGCAACCTAACCCAAGTAGGGAGGCGTCACTATAGATGACAAACTCTTTGCCAGATTCGGGCTGCACTAAAACTGGAGCCTCCGTCAAATGAGTTTTCAATTGATCGAAACTTTTCTGACACTTTTCCGTCCATTCAAACTTGACATCTTTCTGAAGCAGTTTCGTCATGGGTGTGGCTATCATTGAGAATCCTTTTACAAACCGTCGGTAGTAACCGACAAGCCCCAAAAAGCTCCGAACATTAGTAATATTCCTCGGAGGCTTCCGGTTAAGTATGGCTGAAATTTTACTCGGGTCGACTCGAATACCCGATGTAGATACCACATGACCCAAGAAGCTAACCTCTCTTAACCAGAACTCGCACTTGCTGAACTTAGCGTATAACTTCTTGTCCCGTAAAACTTGCAACACTACTCTCAGGTGCTCCGCATGTTCGGTCTCATCTCTTGAATAGACCAAGATGTTGTCAATGAACACAACTACGAACCGATCCAAATACGGTCTGAAGATCCGATTCATCAAATCCATAAATACCGCAGGGGCATTAGTGAGCCCAAACGGCATCACTAAGAACTCGTAGTGACCATATCTCATTCTGAAGGCAGTTTTGGGTATATCCGAATCTCGGATTCATGGCGATAATAGCCCGATCTCAAATCTATTTTTGAGAACACCGAGGCTCCTTCAGTTGATCGAACAAATCATCGATCTGTGATAACGGATATTTGTTCTTTATTGTCACTTTATTAAGTGGCGATAGTCGATGCACAACCTCATAGTTCATCCTTCTTTTCACAAACAACACCGGTGCACCCAAGGTGAAAAACTTCAAGGCGAGCAAAACCTCTATCCACCAACTCTTGCAATGAGCTTTCAACTCCTTTAATTCCGTTGGTGCCCTACGATCGGAGCTATTGAAATCGGTGTGGTCCTGGTACAAGCTCAATACCAAACTCTATCTCCCGACAGGTGGCAAACCCGGTAATTCTTCGGGAAAAACATCCGGGTAATCACAAACCACAGCACATTCGGGTTTTACTTCTAACTCCTTATCATCAAGTACATACATAAGGTATGCTTCGCACCCTTTCTTACATATTTCTGGGCCAACATTGATGATATTACATCTGGCAACCCCTTTAAGTCCGTAGATTCAACTCGAATCATCTCGTTATTTGCACACCTCAAATCAATAGTCTTGCTTTTGCAATTCACAACCGCATCATGCACGGTCAACCAATCCAACCCAAGAATAACATCAAATTCATCGAACGGCAAAAGCATCAAGTCCGTAGAAAAACAGAATCTCAATTACTAGGGACATTTCTTACACACTTTGTTGACCAAAGACGTAACGACCCAAGGGATTTGACACCGAATTACGAACTCGATGAGACTCAATAGGTAAAGTCTTCTTGGATGCTAAGGTTTCGCATATATAAGAGTGAGTAGAACCGGGGTCAATTAAAGCAATCACATTAGTATCAAAGAGAGTGAAAGTACCGGTAATAACATCTGGCGAGGAAGCATCTTCACGTGCGCGTATGGCATAAGCCCTAACAGGAGCGCGAGCCTCGGATCTGGTCGTAGCATCTCTAGATCCTCTCTGACCACCACTAGCATTGCCCGTATTTCCGGATGGTCTACCTCGGCGGTGGTAGCACCGGTTTCCCACTCGATTTGTATTTTGTTCAGCAACCTCGGGCAATCTTTAATAAAGTGGTCAACCGATCCGCACTTGTAACAGGCGGTCACGGAACCTCTGACTTCGAATGCCATTTGCCACAATCTCGACACTCGCTCGTCTCGACGTTCATTCCCAACATGGCGGCAAAGTGCCTCGTGTACCCATGTGGGGTCGATCACGATCTCGTCTAAAAGGCCGGAGTGCCTCTAGACCGCCCACATCATCTCTAAATTTCTTGATGCATGTTAAAGAGACTTTCCGAGGATCTTTTACGAAACTCTCAATTTCCACATCAACTTTTGTTTTTCTTTTCTAAGCTCTTGACTTTACAAGCTCGCTCGACAAGTACTACGAACTCTTGTATTTCAAGAATGCCAACGAACATTTTATGTCTCCATTCAGCCCATCCTCGGCGTTTACATATGATGACCTCGGACGAAACACATTCCGGCGTATCTACTAAGTCTAACAAATTTTCGGTCGTGTCGATAATTGACATAGAACCTTGCTTAAGCTCAAGAAATTCCTTCCGCTTTTTATCAACAAATCTCGATGATATACTTTTTCGAAACTTAGATTGGAAAAATTCCCAAGTTACTTGCTCTCGGGCACTGTGAAGTCGAGTGCTCCACCAATAGTAGGCGAAATCACATAGCAAGGAGATAGCACACTTTAGGCATTCATCGGTGTACAAGATAGCTCATCGAGTACAGGATAGTGTTGTCCAACCAAAATTCAGCTTGCTTGGCATCGTCGTTATCCATAGCTTTGAATTGATAGCCCGTGTTTTCGGATTCATCAACTGGGGCTTATTCGACCTTATTTGGTCGATTCTGGGAGGCATTGTAGGTCTTGGGGCTATGTTTGTTGGGAATGGAGGTTGTGGAACAGTAGTATTAGTTCGAATGTATTGGTTGAACCAATCATTTATCACGCTATAAAAGGCTTGCCTAGCCTCATCATTCGGATTGCTAGCAACAGGTTGAGAGTCCGCCAAGACTTTGTCCCTTGTGCGGGAGCAGCGCCACACTCTCCACATCATCAGCTATCGCTCGGTTGGGATCGGGATCCATTACTATAAATAAACACAAATTCAAACGTCAGAAATCACCACACTATCAAATAATCACATAAAATGGCATGTATAGCTAGACCCAAACGCATTACGGTAGTCCTAGAATCGACTAAACCGTAGCTCTGATACCAATAAAATTGTAACACCCCGTACCATAGTCCGTCACCGGAATCGGACACAAGGTGCACACAGACTTAACTATTTTCACAGTCCATTTAGAAATTTCCAGACTAGCTGGTCACTGCATCACTGTCGCCTTAAAATTTATATCTTGAGTTTCAAAGCTCTAAAATTTGTTTCGTAATTTTTTCCTGAAACTAGACTCATATGTCCATTTACAGATTTTTTTTCTAGAATTTTTGGTCGAGTCAATTAGTACATTTTATTAGTTAAAGTCTCCCCTATCCCAGGGTTCGACTACACTGACCTTCGTGCGTTACGAATTGAATATATCCTTCTACAGGGCTTTAATACTAATGCCGTTTGTTTCTATAGAAACTAGACTCAGAGAGGAATCTATACATATATGGCATGACTCCTAATTATCTCTGGTTAATTTACAATGAATTTCCAAAGTCGGAACAGGGGATCCAGAAACCGTTCTGGCCCTGTTTCACGAGAACTTTAATATCTCTTAACATATAACTCATATGACCGTTTCGTTTCTTCCACATGAAATTAGATTCATCAAAGTTCATTTACATAATTTATTCACTATTTAATACCATTCGTACTATTTTTAGTGATTTTCACATCCACATCACTGCTGCTGTCAGCATCTGCCTTTAAGGTAGGCTTTACCTATTTCATGATTTCCATGATTCAATTGGCCCTTTTGCATACATAGCACAAAGTGTGATCATGATTAACCATCCCAATGGCTAATCGTTTCAAAACAATTCCATACCTCATAATGATCAACAAACAAACGATTATGGTACTAGGCTAAAACGATATAAGCCATTTTCGCATGGCCATCCAAGTTTACACAAAACCGAAAGGTACATGACCTTCAACAAAAGGGTAGTCCTATATATGCCATTTAAAAGTTCAACCAAAATTGTACCAAAATGGGGGCTTTGATAGTGTGGATGACTTCAACTTCGATGATCCCGAATCCGATAGCTAACGAGCAAAATCTATAAAACAGAGAAACAGAGAAGACGGAGTAAGCAATTTATGCTTAGTAAGTTTGAGCAAGAGATTCCAGCACAACAAAAGCATAGCATTCATAAAGCTAACGGATAATTTCATATGCACAAATTCTCAATATCATACTCATTTCACATTCCAACCCCTATGTTCATACATAAGGGATCATCTTAGCCAAATACCGAAACCTATTACTCGATGAGCGAATATTATTCAAGGAATCAACTAATTCAAGCACATACGAACATACCTCATTGCTGGAATTTTTCAAGCGTATTAACTGAAAATTTTATAGCAAGATCGCTCATTCTCGAATCACGTACCTTGAATTTAACCGGATATAACGACTTCGCTCAAATGCCTTGGACGAAGCCCGGTTATAGTGACTTCGCACGAATGCCTTCGGGACTTAACCCGGGTTTAGTAACTTGCACAAATGCCTTGAGCTTAGCCCGATTTATTAACTTCATACGAATGCCTTGGATCCTAGTTCGGATATAGTCACTTAGCACAAAGCCTTTGGGACTTAGCCGGACATCATTCAAATAACCGAGCACAATTATCAATAAATTATGACACATTCAGTATTTCATTTTCATTAGCAAAACTCAAACACAAGGCACTTTTCACACTTGCAATTTAACTCGATAGCCACACACAAAGAGCATGATTTTAATTTGCTTTAAACATGATCTAATCAATTCAGAATTTAAGCTCTATTACTCAAGAACTTACCTTGGATGTTGTCGAGCGATTTAAATGACTACTCGACTACTTTTTCCTTCCCTTTATCGGATTTAGCTCCCTTTGCTCTTGAGCTTAATTTGACAAATAAATTGATTTAATCATTTGAGCATCGAAGAGGAATTCAAGGTACTTAGCCAATATATATACTCATTAGGCATCAAAGTCGCATATGTACGAATCATGAATCGAACTCAACACATTAGTTAATATTCCTCTTAGCCAAATTTTCTAAGCCAAGAATAGGCATCAATATGCTTGCCTCTAACCGAATGCATGCACACCAATTTCCCCTCATGTGGCGAATATGCATGTCCATGTTGAGGCCAATTATACACTTATTACCACACAAAAACAGCATACATTTTACTAACTAATGCATTCCATATTGTAACTCAATACACATCTATCATTTCCTTCATAACCAAACATCATCATAAGTAAGTATATACCTTGAGATAGTATATATATGTCATACCAATACATCATGCTCAAACATATATACATATATATATGCTAGAGCCGAATCTCAAGTTGATTGTAACTAAACATGAACATGATTTGAAACACAAATCTTACTTTCCATGCAATGAGCCTAAATCACACTTATGGATGTACCATGGCGAATACATCACGACACCATAATTTTGGTCATGATTACACAAAGAACTTAGTATCTCATTCAAAAATGCTTAAAGAAAATCTAAGAGTCCTCAATCCACCATCACATGTATCATCATCAAGCTTCATATTTAACATGCAATGGCATTAACTCAAAATCCACCTTGGCCAAATACCATCCCCATGATATAACAAAGATTTGAACCATGGGCTAATAAGAACATCAAGTTAGCAACCAAAAACATGCATGAATCTCATGGCACAACATCAAACATACCTTAATCTTGATGCAAGTATAGCCAAACCCCTTCCTAATCCTCTCCCAAACCAAGCATGAAGCAAAACTCCTTCCTTATCCTTAGTATTTTTGGCCAAAAAGAGAGTGAAATGGATGAACAAATTTTTTTTGTTTTCTTTCCTACCTACACGACAATGGGGAGGGAGAGAAGCCTTCACACACACATTTTTTTTTTATTCCATACTCCTTATTTTATTCATTCCAACATAACCCACTTACCAAACATGTTTCATGACATGATTTTGCCCATAATTCCTTGTCATGGCCGGCCACTAGCTATTGGAGGGGGGGGAAATTTGACATGCAAGTCCATTGTTTTGCATGCATGCTTTAATTAGTCATCACACATTTCCCCATCATACTTTCAAAGTTTACTACTAGGTCCTTTCTAGTGAAATTCACATTTATAGCTCTAAATCAAAACATCAAAAATGTCACACATGAGTTAACACACATTATAGGAAATAAAATAAATATTAAATTATTTTTATGCCTCGATTTTGTGGTCCCGAAACCACATTCCGACTAGGGTCGTTTTAAGGCTGTCACATGTGTGGACAAAATAAAGTCATTTCCTAGCTTTATTTCTCACCCAAATTTGCCAATAACCTACACCAACACTTACAAGTATATTCCAACCAATCCAAGCATTAAAACCAAGCCAATTTTAACATCTAACATGATATTTTATCATATGCAATCATGATTATAATATTACCTTTGTTTAACTTATATGTTAAGCATAACTTGATCAACCATATTTAACAAACTTAACACATAGGTATTTGTCTTAATATAACCTAATAATTATACCAAAACAAACCATTACTAGCCATTCCAATAGCTAGTTTACAAACCACATTCATATGCCATCATAGGCCAAGCTACCTATACATGCCATTATACCAAATAAGTTTACTATATATACCAAAACAAGTTAGTGGATAGTGTGATGATGCTCCAACCGATCTCCAACCTTCGCGAGCTTCCGAGTACTATAAAACAGAGAAAATAAAACCTAGTAAGCATTATATGCTTAGTAAATTAGCATAACAGGAATTGAAACTTACCAATCACATTTAACAATATTAAGCATACAATTAACATGCTTTCATCATTTTGACAAGTTTACCTAAACACATCTCAATCAAGCAAGTTAGTCATATAATACATTTAAATATTAAATAAACATATATGAGCTTATCATTTAATCCTTTATCAAATAATTCAAAAACATTAAGGGTAGATTTCTATTTATTTCATCATTTTCTCACGTCAAGAGTGTTACCCATTGAATTATTGAAATATCGATGGATAATCAAATAGTACACTCAAGGTATACATATCTATAAATCGCCAATTCTTATTCAGGGAGCATACTCTCGAGCCACATGTCAAGATGCTCAAACGAGCCATGAAATCATGTAACAGGACACTTATTCAAGTTAATCAGGAAACTCATAAGAGTTTTTACTTAGGAAGCTCATAGAGCCCTTCAGATATCTCTAAAGAGATAATATTAGAGAGCTTCGGATAAGGTAACAGAGAGTTCAAGCGAGCTTAATAGGACGCTCATGAAGAGCTCCATTTGTGTTTGCATTATATGCAGAATCACAATCGTTCATGTGACAGGACACTCACAAAGAGCTACGATAGTGCGCAACACATGTTAAATCACTACCGATCAGGATGCTGCAGGAACAATATAACAAGATGCTCAAGAGGCTATATCGGGATTACTCGTCTGAGCTAAATCCCTTCTGCAACATATGTAGAATCACATTCATATACGAAAAATCACATGTATCCATCGATTTTCATTTTTCAAACAGAATTTAACATTTTAAATACGTTTCTAATCATTAAATCATTTCATGTATTTTATAACATTCCATAAATCACATAAACAAATATCATATTCAACAATCAATTAAACATGTTAATATGCATAAATAAGTTACACGAACTTACCTCGATAGTAATTCGTACAAGAAAATCTACTAATCCGAAACTTTCTCTTTTCATCTGTCTAGCTTTGAATTTGTGTTATCCAGATCTATATAAATGAATTTAATCATCAATTTCTCACATTTCATATTCTATTGAACTCAATTTACATCCTAGGAAAAATTACCTTTTTACCCCTAAACTTTCCATAAATTTCAATTTTGTCCCTAGGCTCAGAAAATGAAATTCATGCAATTTACTTCTTATTCTAAGCCTAACCGAAATTTCAATATAAAATTTACAGCACATGTATTCTAAAAAATTCATAATTTTTT
Organism: Gossypium arboreum; assembly: GCF_025698485.1. NCBI lineage: Eukaryota > Viridiplantae > Streptophyta > Magnoliopsida > Malvales > Malvaceae > Gossypium > Gossypium arboreum. Next base: position 109,315,969 of record NC_069072.1, on the reverse strand, counting down.
CTTCAATTTACACAACTTTACAATTTAGTCCCTAAATCACAATTTCATCAAAATTCACTTTGTAAAAGTTGTTTATCTATCATCAACCTTTCATTTTCTACCATAAATTTCAAATTTTCAGCATATTCATCCATGGCAGAACTTCTATACTTTGATAACGTTTCAAATTAATTCCCCAAATAGATAGATTAGACTATCCCGATCTTAAAAATATAAAAATTACTAAAAACGGAACATGAATACTTACCCAATTAACCTTGATTAGTTTCTTATCTCTCTCTAGAGTTTCCATGTATTTTGGGGATGAAGATGATAATAATATGATGATATTTCTTTTTTATTAATTTATCATCTTTTAGTTATTTTGATTTCCAATTTAGTCCTTGCCCTTTTTCTAAATTTCCATGGATGATTCATCAAAAATATCTACTAACTTTTCTTTAATGGTCTAATTACCATATAAGGACCTCAAGTTTTGAATTCCATAGTTATTTGGTCCTTCTAGCTTCTAGAATCCATCTTCTGCATTTTATGCAATTTGGTCCTATCCGTAATTAAGCAAATAATTGGTAAAATTTTCTTATCAAAATTTTCATATAACGTTCCTTTCATAATATAAACCATGCAATAGTATTAAAATAAATTTTCTTTTCGACTCAGATTTGTGGTCCCGAAACCACTGTTCTGATTTTATTGAAAATGGGTTGTTACAATCGTTTTGCTCAAAAGTTGGGAAATGTTTGAAACTGTTTAACTCAAAGCACAAATATTAATTTGGTTAAATTTTATTGTTATAAATAGAAACCAAATTTTTCCAACAAAAATTTCATTTAATATTTAACCACAAGGTTTATCCCTTTTTAATTGTAGTCTCTTAACATGTTCACACATAAGTTCAACTTTTGGTCATTAGTTCCTTATGCAAGTCATACATTTCATCACTCATTTCTTTATTAAGGGCATATAGAATCATAAGTTTTATCTCAAATCACGTCTTATTGGATTTTTCTCATTTAGGGGCATAATCATTTAGCTTTATTAGCTTTTCTCAATTTTTATTTATGCCACAAATGGTTGGAACTTAATAACATGAAATAAGCTTTTAGCCCTAGTAAGCCATAGTAAAATGATTCGAATACATGGGATGTTGGATTTAGTTCCCTAAGTGTAGTATTTTCATTTAAGTACACTTTTAATTTTCTCGAACATATTAATTATTAAAATTATTCATGAATTAAATTAATATATTTTGTATTATTGTCCTCAAATGATTTTTTCATGCAAAACAACAAAGAAGCAAATGTTGCTCATTGGTTGTCTAAATGTTTAACTAATACTAAGCGTAATTACATAGTTGGATTGTAGTACAAAAAGACAATGTAACACCCCTAACCTATATCCGTCACCAGAATAGGGTTATAGAGCATTACCGAAGATTACATTTCAACAAAATGAAAAATATAAATCTTTTACTTCACATCATCAATCATAGAAAATTCCATCAATAACATACATATTGTCCCTTATACAAGCCCTCGAGGCCCTAAAAAAATTAGAAACAAATCGGGACTAAATCAGAAACATTTAGAATTTTTCGAAAAAAGATGAAAATTCTTAAACTGCATGGGTCACACGACCGTGTGACTTACATAGCCGAGAGACACGCCTGTGTGGACATTCGAAGTAGGGACACACGACTGTGTCCCAGCCTGTGTCCATGCCCGTGTAACTCACTGAATTGGGTCACACGGCCAAGCCACAAGCCCGTGTGCCAGGCCGTGTACCCTTAGAAATAACCTCACACGCTTGTGTCCCAGTTCGTGTGCTAGGCCATGTAACAGCCTGACTTGTAACCCTTTGAAAGCTACAGGGGACATGCGGTCGTGTCACCAGGCCGTGTGTCACACACAGTTGAGACACATGCCCGTGTCTTTGCCCGT